>NW_025421380.1:0-474128 GCF_011764305.1 Mustela putorius furo
ACAAACTCAGCAATTTTACAAAGGTTTTTATTTGTTGCGGTGCCTGACTGGATTAGTCAGTAAAATATGTAACTCTTGATCTTGGGGGTTGTACGTTTGAAATCCACCTTCAGTGTAGAGTTTTTTAAAAATAAAATCTTTAAAATAATTTTTTTTCATTTTTTATATAAGCCCATGTATGACAGTGTTGATCACTATATTGTACACCTGAAAAAAACTAATATTAACCTTATTTTAAAACTAACAGGAATTTAAATAAAAATCTTTAAAAATAAAATAAAAACTAATAATCATAAAAAAAAAAAAGAGGAAAAATTATTTGGCAGGCAATTTTCTTAATTGCATTATTATTATTTTATTTTATCATAGTCTGTGTGTGTCGGTGGGAAGTGGCTGGTATTACAGTGAGTTCCATATCTGTGTTACACTGAGGTCCATGGCTATGGTCAGTCTTTTTTTTTCTTTTAATTTATTTTCAGTGATCCAAAATTCATTGTTTATGCACCACACCCAGTGCTTCATGTAATAAAATGCCTCCTTAATACCCACCACTGGGCTTACCCAACCACCTGCCACCCCTCCTCTTCAAAACCCTCAGTTTTTGTTGTTTCTCAGAGTCCACAGTCTCTCATGGTTTGTCTCTCCCTCCGATTTTCCCCAGCACCCTTCTATCCATCTCCCAGTGTTCTCCACGTTATTCCTTATGTATTGAGTCTTATAAAAACTTTTATTACTTTCCCTATTCTGCTTGCATATGCTTACCTTAGATGTTAAAATGTAATAAACCTCTCCTGCCTGGCCCATTTTTCTTTCTCTGCTCTCATGATTTCTCATGCTCTCCCTGCCAACCCCACATGCCTTACAATATCTGGATATGACTAATTTCTTCCTGAGCTACTTTATTCTACTCTGCCCTATGGTTGTCCTTCCCTCTTCTGTACCATAACTTCTATCCCCTGCATTTGTGCTTTAACAATACCTAATTCTTTTCACTACATCTGTATCTTTGAGGTCAATACTCAGTAGTGCAATCGCTGGGTCATAGGCTAGCTCTATTTTACTGTAAAGAAGGGGCATATGCACCCCAGTGTTCATAGCAGCAATGTCCACAATAGCCATTCTGTTTAAAGAGCCAAGATCCCCTTCAACAGACAAATGGATAAAGAAGATGTGATCTATGGATACAATGGAAAACACTCAGCCATCAGAAAGGATGAATACCCAACTTTTGCATCAACATGGATGGGACTGGAGGAGATTATGTAAAGTGAAATAAGTCAGGCAGAGAAAGTCAATCATCATATGGTTTCACTTATTTGTGGAACCTAAGGAATAGCATGGAGGACATTAGGAGAAGGAAAGGAAAAATGAAGTGGGGGGATTGGAGGGGGAAATGAAACATGAAAATCTATGGACTCCAAGAAACAAACTGAGGGTTTAAAAGATGAGAAGGAAGTGGGGATGGGTGTGCCTGGTGATGGGTATTAAGGAGGGCACATATTGCATGGGGGCACTGGGGTGTTTTTACAGAAACAATGAATCATGGAACACTACTTCAAAAACTAATGATGTGTTTTAAGGTAACTAATATAACATAATTTTAAAAAAAAAGGAGGGGGACAATACCTAACACTCAATCTTTGCTAGTTTCTTATTTACCTCCTTTTAAGAGTAAGCTCATTAGTGGTTTTTTGTTTGTTTGTTTGTTTTTTGTCTAAACTAAAAGAAGAAAAATAATACACATTATTTTGAAAACTTTTTGAACAGTGTACAAATGTTATTCAAGTCCACAATGTCTCATCTCTTCTTCCTCCTAACATGGCTAAGTTGAAAAACCCTTTATCTGGGAAAAGATCATTCTCCTGCCACCTTGTGTAAGATTTTGGCTTTAGCTTAGATTATCCTTTCTTTCCTTTTCTGAAAATTAGTTGAAAATATTAATAGCCTCAGTTTCTTCTTCCAAAATATGACTGCTTCTTTACCAAGTGCAAAAGCAACCCATTTTGACCATAGTAAACAGCTTGGACCTACTTTTTTTGGCTCACTGTTTTAGTGAGACAAGTGGAGTGAAGATGATACACCATTTCCAAATGTATTAATAATTGGTAGACCATACTTCTAAATTGAAGTTTTGTTGCCATTAAACTACGACCAGACTCGCTATAATTACAGAGGTAAATTCTTTATATTTACTATATTTGAAATTACCATATAATACCAAAATAAAATTATGATTATGTGAAGAGTCTGTAATATTAAGAAGATGACTTTGAAATTATTGCTTATCTAAATGAATTTCCCATTTTTATAATCTTGTATAAGCTTCCATTGTCATTTCCTATTTAAAATCTATTAGAAGGCACTCTTATTTTCCCTTAAGTGGGAAGTCAAATGGTGGAACAAATTCATCCCAAAGGAACTGATTCTATATTCCACTGAAGACCAGGTGGCTTCCATGTGGCATTTTGCCTCTTGCATATTGTTCATCTCCTACAACAAATGGGGGTATGCTCTTTAGTAAACTAATTCAACTCAATTGGAGACATTGTCTTCAAGGGATAACCTCATAGAGACTAGAATCAGAATCATACTTTTGGGAAAAATTGGGCCCAGGTTTTTTGTTTTGTTTTGTTTTAAGATTTTATTTATTTATTTGGCAGACAGAGACCACAAGTAGGCAGAGAGGCAGAGAGAGAGAGGGGGAAGCAGGCTCCCTGCTGAAACAGAGAGCCTGATGCAGAGCTCGATCCCAGGACCCTGAGATCATGGCCTGAGCCGAAGGCAGAGGCTTAACCCACTGAGCTACCCAGGCGCCCCTGGGCCCAGGTTTTGATGGCTTCTTTCCTCCATCTTATAAAACCTATTTGAACTCTACTGGATGCCAGAACTGCTTAAACATATTTGGTCCCTTGTAATTTTAACCTTCCAGTATTCAATGCACCTGATCCATGTAATATCCTATAGTATTTTTGTCAAATGAAGACTCTCAAAGTGTGTTTCTTGGGAGACACTTTTCAATTGGTTGCTTACATTTCTGCATTTATTATTTGTTCTAGACCATCCTTTGAAGATGGTTGTATTGAATAGACTTGGAAGACAGAAATAGTATCTCTTTTTTAACTTAACCTGTTGTGTTTGCAAATATTATCTGCCTCTGTTTTGATTCTTCTTGTGGGAACTGAGGCTCAGAACTGATATATAACTCCCACCCCTACACACACACACACACACACACAAACACACACACACACACACACACACAAATACAGTTAATATTCTGGCTACCTCTATTGCTGTGAAGAATAAACTATATTATTTCTGAACCATGAGTCTGCGTCTTCTATCAACACCCAAGAAACCACGGCAGACTCATACACCAGCTTCCAAATAAGGGAAAATAATCTCAGATGGTTTATATTTTTTGATAGTGTTACCTACTTCTGAACATATGACTGAACACATATAAAGCTGGAGCCATGACCAATTAGAGCTTCTTCTGTGGAAGAACTATGCATTCACTAGTAAACAAATGTAGTTTCATCTTTTTTTTTTCCTCCTGGACACCATTTCCTCCCTCACACTGTTGCTCAAATTGGATGGAGTCTAAGGCCCTTTGAGGAAATTTTTGTTTAATGACTCAAAATAAAATAGGAAGAGTCTAAAGTGCTAAAAATAATTCTAGATAAAAGGTATAAGATCATGCCAGAAAGGATAGTAATTTTATCTAAAAACAGCCTGTTCACCCCTTATTTTTTCATTAACTAATCTCCAAATTCCTGACTAAATACCTTTTGTAAGCCGGAATGTGAACTAACAACTGGGATTTTAAAAAAGTTTTCATTTGAAATCCAGTTAGTTAACATATATGGTTGTATTAGTTTCATGTGTACATTATAATATATAGCACTCAGTGCTCATCATGACAAGTGCTCTAATTAATCCCATCACTTATTTAATCCATCACTCCTTTCAGATCCCCTCAAGTAACCATCAGTTTGTTCTCCGTAATGAAATGTCTGTTTCTTGCTTTGTTTCTCTTTCTATGTCTTATTATTTTCCCCTTTGCTTGTTTGTTTTGTTTCTTTTATTCCATATATGAGTAAAGGTATTTGTCTTTCTCTGACTGACTTATTTCACTTTTAGCATTATACTGTCTAGTTCCATCCATGTTATTGCAAATGGCAAGATTTCAGTCTATTTTTATGGCAGAATAATATTCCATTGTATATACATACCACTTATTCTTTATTTATTCATCAATTGATGGATACTTGGGCTCTTTCCATATCTTAGCTTTATAAATAATGCTGCTATAAACATAGGGGTGCTAGCATCCCTTTGAATAAGTTTTCTTATATTCATTGGGTAAATACACACCAACAGGATTGTTGGAACAAAGGACTTCTATTTTTAAAATTTATGGAAATTCCATACTGTTTTCAAATATGGCTGTATCAGTTTGCATCACCACCAATAGTTCACAATTGTTACTTTTTCTTTTTTTTTAAGATTTTATTCATTTGACAGAGAGAGATTACAACTAGAGAGAGACAGGACGAGTAGGCTCCAAGCCTGGCAGAGAGCCCGATGTGGGACTTGATCCCAGGACCCTGAGATCATGACCTGAGCTGAAGGCAGAGGCTTAACCCACTGAGCTACCCAGGCATCTGCCACAAGTGTTACTTTTTCACATCCTCTCCAACACCTTTTGTTTCTTGTAGTGTTGATTTAAGCCATTTTGACAGGTGTGAGGTGGTATCTCTTTCTAGTTTTGCTTTGCAATTTCCTGATGATACATGATGATGGACATCTTTTCATGTATCTACTGAATATTAGAATGTGTTCTTTGGGGAAACACTTGTTCATGTCTTCTATCCATGTTTTTATTGGATTATTTGTTTTTGGATGTTGACTAAAGACTGGATATTAAGTAACACACAAGACAGGTTTCCTTGAGCTTAAATTTTATTTGCATGAGTATCATTAACAGGAAAAAATATGCACAAGTGTGTTTATGTATACATCTATCTATCTATCCTCTATCCCCTGTCTTCTAATTGTGGTAAATCCTGTAAGGTGGGGAATGGGAAAGTCTGAAGAAATATGCTGCTGGATATGTTGGGTAAGCAAATTTAATTGCACTCAGATGCATTGGATATAAGTGAATCACTCAAATGAGTTATTTAATATTATATAGAAACAAATTAAAATTTTATGTAGTTGAAAATAATAGGTAGTTAAAATAATTTTTGTTGTTTGTTGTTTTTGTGTCTTTTTTTGTTTATATATACTATGGTGTGAATGTTTATGTCTCCCAAAATCATATTATGAAATCTAACTCTGGAACTGATAGTATTAAAACATAGGGGCCTTTGGGAGGTGATTAGGTCATAAGTGGGATTACAGTCCTTTTAAAGGAGACCCCAGAGTTCTCTTGATTCATTCATCATGTATATTTACAGTGAGAAGATAGCCATCTATGAGGAAGTGGGTTCTGCCTGGATCTGCCCATTCCTTAATCTTGAACTTCTCAGTTCTAGAACTGTGAGAAATAAATTCCTGTTCTTTATAAGCTATTAAGTCTATATCATGTCCGTTATAGCAGCCTGCATGCAGAAGGACACTATGACCTAAAATGAGAGCAATAAATATAAAGTTTCAGTAAAGTCAGTTGGTACAATGTTTTTTTACTTAGAGAAGACATGCTGCTTCCTGTTAAACCTTGATATTGTATATGTTTCTTGAAGGGCCACTTCTTACTCCTTTGTGTGTTTTCCACAAAGTCCAGGATGATGCCTTACATAAAGGTAATATTTTATAAATACTGTTGGAAATATATACTTCTCTAAAATCTTATTTTGCCTACAGATTACTTGGATCCACTTTGCCTTGTGTAGAATATTTGAAATATATTAAGAACAGAATGTCTCTCTAAATAGCATTTAGAATCATCATTAGTTTATGACTCCTGACTCATTTTTTATGCAGTGATACTTACTGCAAGAACACTGAAGTTTGTAATATAATTTTTGAATTAATCACCAAGCTAGTTTATTATAACTTATGAAAAAATAATTTCTCATGTTGGTTTAATTCTGCTCTTATGTTATGGTCATGACATTTTCATTAAAATAAAGTAGAAAATAGAAGTAAATAATAAATGAAAAATAAAAAATAATAAATAAAAAAATAAAAGTAAAACTCTTGTGAAATGTTAAACTTTTCTTACTTATTTTGTTTTGTTTTTCCTCTACCATGCTGGCAAAGATGTACTTTGCAGATAGATACAATTTTCTAGTTGCTAGGTTTGTTACTTTTGCTAAAATTTTCAAAATATAAGAAGTTGAGTAGTCATGGATTATTTGTTAAAATCCTTATCTACACATATAAAAATAAAACAATGATGGTGACCTGGGTATTTCTAAAATTGTATTCTGTTTTCCCATATTATGTTTTACAATGTAATTAATAAAGATTCTGCATATATTAACACCCATCCACTTCTATCTCATCTGTATGTCCATTACAGAGCATGTATGATTTCTATTCATTGCTATGTTGTGAAGAGATTGTCTGAAGTATTCCTATATTTATGCAGGTAGATCTTAAGCTACGGTGCTCTTGTTTATTTGCTTGTTCGTGATCAGTATGTCTGAAAGATGGTAACTATTGCATCAGGTATGACGATTAAAAAATATTACTGGTGCCTGATACACTGTGATGAAATAGGTAAGTCGATTCATAATTTGTTAATTAAATTAGGAAAGAAATTCCTTTGGATTTGTCCTTTATTAAGAGTTTTTTTTTTTTTTAACGAATTCCTGGGATGTTTTTTGTGTAATATATATCACATGCCTCAACCCTTAAATTTAAATGTAGAAAAGAGTTATCAGAATGAGCCTAGAAAATATTGTTATGAAATATTTTTGTTCTGTTATATTATGTTAACTTAGGAAATAATGGTAGTTATTTTTATTAGCTTTTCCTACTTTCCACATGCCCTTACAGATGAGATATCATGTTTTTCCTACTCTTTTTATCTTGGTTGTTATATTCTTCATGATCAATAACAATCAATGAAAATTCATAACATTAATCTTCTTTGGGAAAGTGATATTTTAGCAAGAATCCATGACCACAAATTTTAGCTGTTGTTCTTCCAGGAGATGAGACTATCAATGTTCCCGAAATTTCAAGAAATAGAACGTATGAATTGTGTTGGTTGATGTTTATTGTCTCTGAACTTAGAGGTGCATAATTCAATTTAAAATTTATTTTTGGGACGCCTGGGTGGCTCAGTGGGTTAAAGCCTCTGCCTTTGGCTCAGGTCATGATCCCAGGGTCCTGGGATTGAGCCCCGCATCGGGCTCTCTGCCTACCAGGGAGCCTGCTTCCTCTTCCCTCTCTCTCTGCCTGCCTCTCTGCCTACTTGTTATCACTATCTGTCAAATAAAATAAAAAAAATCTTTTAAAAAATGGAGTGGACCTTAGGGGGGTGCTTATCTGAAATTGAGGGACATCATAAAAAAAATAAAAAATAAAATTTATTTTGAATTGAAAACAAGATTTTACTGAAGTTTAGGCCTCCCACTTTATATCAGGCCTCTAGTACATTCTAATTTATTTATAGAAAATATCATAAACATGAATGTCACTTTTCCTATTGCATTATACTGAAACTGCAATGACTCAAAGATGTCAGATCTGATAAGCACTACCTTTCTATAATTTCTGTTTCCTAGGAGGAATGGATATACCATTTTAGCACAATTATCCAACAGTATTCAAAACCACCATGAATTTTAAAACATAGTTATTACACCCTAAAAATCATGTATGGAAATGTATAAACAACCAAATCTCTATCTGTAAATGAAATAGTCCCACACAGACGGGTTTTAAAACATTCGAACTTAAGGAATTTGGTAGCACAGACTCAGGGTAGTAGATTCAGTGCCCACAGTATACTTTCAGGGAGAGAGTAATGTAGGCTCTGAGTCCCTTTCTGCCTAGAGATGACCTAATAGTGGTTCTGGCATTGTTTGTTTGTTTTTGAAAATACATTCCTGGGCGTCATTCAGAAAATGCAGAGTTTGGCAATCTATAAAAATTAAGGATGATCTTTTTGAATGTTTGTCTTTCACTACATCAAATTAACATATTGGACAGAAATTTCACTAAATTAAGCAATGTAAGGAAATGTGTAAATTGGAGCTGCTCAAATTAGTTGCTCTTTGAACTATGTGCTGTTGGTTCAGGATTAGATAAGGAGTTTGAAGGAAAACCTAAATCATTGCTTCGTTTTTTGAGAGAGTCTTAGCATATTTTCTTAAAATGAGCTGAAATAAACAATGTGTTTAGTTGCAAAGTGATTTGCATTTTTGCACAAAATCCCTATCTCCTTGAGAATTATAACAAATATTTCATGAAACATCATTGATCATTACTTTGTTACACTGCTTAATGTACATTCAGAGTTGCCAGTTAAAAGTGTTAGTGTTGAGAGGGAGGAGTCAAGATGGCGGAGAAGTAGCAAGCTGAGACTGCTTCAGCTAGCCGGAGATCAGCTAGATAGCTTATCTAAAGATTGCAAACACCTGAAAATCCATCGGCCGATCGAAGAGAAGAAGAACAGCAATTCTGGAAACAGAAAAACAACCACTTTCTGAAAGGTAGGACCGGCGGAGAAGTGAATCCAAAGCGACGGGAAGATAGACCCCGGGGGGAGGGGCCGGCTCCCGGCAAGCGGCGGAGCAACCGCGCACAAAATCAGGACTTTTAAAAGTCTGTTCCGCTGAGGGACATCGCTCCAGAGGCTAAACCGGGGCGAAGCCCACGCGGGGTCAGCGTGGCCTCAGGTCCCGCAGGGTCACATAAGGATCGGGGGTGTCTGAGTGTCGCAGAGCTTGCGGGTATTGGAACGGGAAAGCCGGCTACAGAGACAGAGCTGACAGTAAGCTCGCAGCTCGGTGTTACCTTGAACCGGTCGCAGGCTCGGTGAGCTCGGAGCGCGGCCGGAGGTCAGGCAGACGGGAGTAACTGGGCGCTGTTCTCTGAGGGCGCACTGAGGAGTGGGGCCCTGGGCTCTCGGCTCCTCCGGGCCGGAGACCAGGAGGCCGCCATTTGTATTCCCGTCCTCTGGAACTCTACGGAAAGCGCTCAGGGAACAAAAGCTCCTGAAAGCAAACCCGAGCGGATTATTCACCCCGGCCCCGGGTAAGGGCGGTGTAATTCCGCCTGGGGCAAAGACACTTGAGAATCACTACAACAGGCCCCTCCCCCAGAAGATCAACAAGAAATCCAGCCGAGACCAAGTTCACCTATACCAAGGAGTGCGGTTTCAATACCAAGGAGAGCAGCAGAATTCCAGAGGAGGAGAAAACCAAGCACGGAACTCATGGCTTTTTTCCTGTGATTTTTTTTAGTCTTGCAGTTAATTTAATTTTTTCTTTTTCATTTTTTTTTTCTCGCCTTCGGGTAAAATTTTTTTTAACTGTTACCTTTTTCTTTTTTAACGATTTTTTACTAGTTTATCTAATATATATATATATATATATATTTACATTTTTCTTAGGTGTTTTCTTTTTTAAAAAATTCTTTTCTTTTCTTTTCTTTTTTTTTCTTTCTTTTTCTTTTCTTTTTTTTTTTTTTTTTTTCCTTTCTTCCTTTTTGAACCTCTTTTTATCCCCTTTCTCCCCACTAACGATTTTGGATCTCTTCTAATTTGGTTAAAGCATATTTTCCTGGGGTTGTTGCCACCCTTTTAGTATTTTAATTGCCCCTTCATTTACTCTTATCTGGACAAAATGACAAGACGTAAAAATTCAACACAAAAAAAAGAACAAGAGGCAGTACCGAAGGCTAGGGACCTAATCAATACAGACATCGGTAATATGTCAGATCTAGAGTTCAGAATGACAATTCTCAAGGTTCTAGCCGGGCTCGAAAAAGGCATGGAAGATATTAGAGAAACCCTCTCGAGAGATATAAAAGCCCTTTCTGGAGAAATAAAAGAACTAAAATCTAACCAAGGTGAAATCAAAAAAGCTATTAATGAGGTGCAATCAAAAATGGAGGCTCTAACTGCTAGGATAAATGAGGCAGAAGAAAGAATTAGTGATATAGAAGACCAAATGACAGAGAATAAAGAAGCTGAGCAAAAGAGGGACAAACAGCTACTGGACCACGAGGGGAGAATTCGAGAGATAAGTGACACCATAAGACGAAACAACATTAGAATAATTGGGATTCCAGAAGAAAGAAGAAAGTGAGAGGGGAGCAGAAGGTATACTGGAGAGAGAATTATTGGGGAGAATTTCCCCAATATGGCAAAGGGAACGAGCATCAAAATTCAGGAGGTTCAGAGAATGCCCCTCAAAATCAATAAGAATAGCCCCACACCCCGTCACCTAATAGTAAAATTTACAAGTCTCAATGACAAAGAGAAAATCCTGAAAGCAGCCCGGGAAAAGAAGTCTGTAACATACAATGGTAAAAATATTAGATTGGCAGCTGACTTATCCACAGAGACCTGGCAGGCCAGAAAGAGCTGGCATGATATTTTCAGAGCACTAAACGAGAAAAAAACATGCAGCCAAGAATACTATATCCAGCTAGGCTATCATTGAAAATAGAAGGAGAGATTTAAAAGCTTCCAGGACAAACAACAACTGAAAGAATTTGCAAATACCAAACCAGCTCTACAGGAAATATTGAAAGGGGTCCTCTAAGCAAAGAGAGAGCCTACAAGTGGTAGATCAGAAAGGAACAGAGACCATATACAGTAACAGTCACCTTACAGGCAATACAATGGCACTAAATTCATATCTCTCAATAGTTACCCTGAATGTGAATGGGCTAAATGCCCCTGTCAAAAGACACAGGGTATCAGAATGGATAAAAAAACAAAACCCATCTATATGTTGCCTCCAAGAAACTCATTTTAAGCCCGAAGACACCTCCAGATTTAAAGTGAGGGGGTGGAAAAGAATTTACCATGCTAATGGACATCAGAAGAAAGCAGGAGTGGCAATCCTTATATCAGATCAATTAGATTTTAAGCCAAAGACTATAATAAGAGATGAGGAAGGACACTATATCATACTCAAAGGGTCTGTCCAACAAGAAGATTTAACAATTATAAATATCTATGCCCCCAATGTGGGAGCAGCCAACTATATAAACCAATTAATAACAAAATCAAAGAAACACATCAACAATAATACAATAATAGTAGGGGACTTTAACACTCCCCTCACTGAAATGGACAGGTCATCCAAGCAAAAGATCAGCAAGGAAATAAAGGCCTTAAATGACACACTGGACCAGATGGACATCACAGATATATTCAGAATATTTCATCCCAAAGCAACAGAACACACATTCTTCTCTAGTGCACATGGAACATTCTCCAGAATAGATCACATCCTTGGTCCTAAATCAGGACTCAACCGGTATCAAAAGATTGGGATCATTCCCTGCATATTTTCAGACCACAATGCTCTAAAGCTAGAACTCAACCACAAAAGGAAGTTTGGAAAGAACCCAAATACATGGAGACTTAACAGTATCCTTCTAAAGAATGAATGGGTCAACCGGGAAATTAAAGAAGAATTGAAAAAAATCATGGAAACAAATGATAATGAAAATACAACGGTTCAAAATCTGTGGGACACAACAAAGGCAGTCCTGAGAGGAAAATATATAGCGGTACAAGCCTTTCTCAAGAAACAAGAAAGGTCTCAGGTACACAACCTAACCCTACACCTAAAGGAGCTGGAGAAAGAACAAGAAAGAAACCCTAAGCCCAGCAGGAGAAGAGAAATCATAAAGATCAGAGCAGAAATCAATGAAATAGAAACCAAAAAAACAATAGAACAAATCAACGAAACTAGGAGCTGGTTCTTTGAAAGAATTAATAAAATTGATAAACCCCTGGCCCGACTTATCAAAAAGAAAAGAGAAAGGACCCAAATAAATAAAATCATGAATGAAAGAGGAGAGATCACAACTAACACCAAAGAAATACAAACTATTATAAGAACATACTATGAGCAACTCTACGGCAATAAATTTGACAATCTGGAAGAAATGGATGCATTCCTAGAAACATATAAACTACCACAACTGAACCAGGAAGAAATAGAAAGCCTGAACAGACCCATAACCAGTAAGGAGATTGAAACAGTCATTAAAAATCTCCAAACAAACAAAAGCCCAGGGCCAGACGGCTTCCCGGGGGAATTCTACCAAACATTTAAAGAAGAACTAATTCCTATTCTCCTGAAACTGTTCCAAAAAATAGAAATGGAAGGAAAACTTCCAAACTCATTTTATGAGGCCAGCATCACCTTGATCCCAAAACCAGACAAGGATCCCACCAAAAAAGAGAGCTATAGACCGATATCCTTGATGAACACAGATGCGAAAATACTCAACAAAATACTAGCCAATAGGATTCAACAGTACATTAAAAAGATTATTCACCACGACCAAGTGGGATTTATTCCAGGGCTGCAAGGTTGGTTCAACATCCGCAAATCAGTCAATGTGATACAACACATCAATAAAAGAAAGAACAAGAACCATATGATACTCTCAATAGATGCTGAAAAAGCATTTGACAAAGTACAACATCCCTTCCTGATCAAAATGCTTCAAAGTGTAGGGATAGAGGGCACATACCTCAATATCATCAAAGCCATCTATGAAAAACCCACTGCAAATATCATTCTCAATGGAGAAAAACTGAAAGCTTTTCCGCTAAGGTCAGGAACACGGCAGGGATGTCCATTATCACCACTGCTATTCAACATAGTACTAGAGGTCCTAGCCTCAGCAATCAGACAACAAAAGGAAATTAAAGGCATCCAAATCGGCAAAGAAGAAGTCAAATTATCACTCTTCGCAGATGATATGATACTATATGTGGAAAACCCAAAAGACTCCACTCCAAAACTGCTAGAACTTATACAGGAATTCAGTAAAGTGTCAGGATATAAAATCAATGCACAGAAATCAGTTGCATTTCTCTACACCAACAGCAAGACAGAAGAAAGAGATATTAAGGAGTCAATCCCATTTACAATTGCATCCAAAACCATAAGATACCTAGGAATAAACCTAACCAAAGAGACACAGAATCTATACTCAGAAAACTATAAAGTACTCATGAAAGAAATTGAGGAAGACACAAAGAAATGGAAAAATGTTCCATGCTCCTGGATTGGAAGAATAAATATTGTGAAAATGTCTATGCTACCTAAAGCAATCTACACATTTAATGCAATTCCTATCAAAGTACCATCCATCTTTTTCAAAGAAATGGAACAAATAATTCTAAAATTTATATGGAACCAGAAAAGACCTCGAATAGCCAAAGGGATATTGAAAAAGAAAGCCAACGTCGGTGGCATCACAATTCCGGACTTCAAGCTCTATTACAAAGCTGTCATCATCAAGACAGCATGGTACTGGCACAAAAACAGACACATAGATCAATGGAACAGAATAGAGAGCCCAGAAATAGACCCTCAAATCTATGGTCAACTAATCTTCGACAAAGCAGGAAAGAATGTCCAATGGAAAAAAGACAGCCTTTTCAATAAATGGTGCTGGGAAAATTGGACAGCCACATGCAGAAAAATGAAATTGGACCATTTCCTTACACCACACACAAAAATAGACTCAAAATGGATGAAGGACCTCAATGTACGAAAGGAATCCATCAAAATCCTTGAGGAGAACACGGGCAGCAACCTCTTCGACCTCTGCCGCAGCAACATCTTCCTAGGAACAACGCAATAGGCAAGGGAAGCAAGGGAAAAAATGAACTACTGGGATTTCATCAAGATCAAAAGCTTTTGCACAGCAAAGGAAACAGTTAACAAAATCAAAAGACAACTGACAGAATGGGAGAAGATATTTGCAAACGACATATCAGATAAAGGACTAGTGTCCAGAATCTATAAAGAACTTAGCAAACTCAACACCCAAAGAACAAATAATCCAATCAAGAAATGGGCAGAAGACATGAACAGACATTTCTGCAAAGAAGACATCCAGATGGCCAACAGACACATGAAAAAGTGCTCCATATCACTCGGCATCAGGGAAATACAAATCAAAACCACAATGAGATATCACCTCACACCAGTCAGAATGGCTAAAATCAACAAGTCAGGAAATGACAGATGCTGGCGAGGATGCGGAGAAAGGGGAACCCTCCTACACTGTTGGTGGGAATGCAAGCTGGTGCAGCCACTCTGGAAAACAGCATGGAGGTTCCTCAAAATGTTGAAAATAGAACTGCCCTATGACCCAGCAATTGCACTATTGGGTATTTACCCTAAAGATACAAATGTAGTGATCCAAAGGGACACATGCACCCGAATGTTTATAGCAGCAATGTCCACAATAGCCAAACTATGGAAAGAACCTAGATGTCCATCAACAGATGAATGGATCAAGAAGATGTGGTATATATACACAATGGAATACTATGCAGCCATCAAAAGAAATGAAATCTTGCCATTTGCAACAACATGGATGGAACTAGAGCGTATCATGCTTAGCGAAATAAGTCAAGCAGAGAAAGACAACTATCATATGATCTCCCTGATATGAGGAAGTGGTGATGCAACATGGGGGCTTAAGTGGGTAGAAGAAGAATAAATGAAACAAGATGGGATTGGGAGGGAGACAAACCGTAAGTGACTCTTAATCTCACAAAACAAACTGAGGGTTGCCGGGGGGAGGGGGTTTGGGAGAAGGGGGTGGGATTATGGACATTGGGGAGGGTATGTGCTTTGGTGAGTGCTGTGAAGTGTGTAAACCTGGTGATTCACAGACCTGTACCCCTGGGGATAAAAATATATGTTTATAAAAAATAAAAAATTAAAAAAAAAAAAGTTAAAAAAAAAAGTGTTAGTGTTGAGATGAAATGTCATGCATTTTTCTTCACTTCCATGCAAATGGACACAGTAATTTATTAAGACACAATGAAGAAAAAAAAATTGACAATGAGTTCCAGATTTAAAAACTCACTTGCCATTCAATCCAAATTGTGAGTTTGATCGGTTACCGAACACTTTATAATGCACCCCTGGTAATTTTACAGAGATTATTTTTTTCTTACCAATTCTTGATTATTCTGTCTTGCAATGCAGAGAAAGCTAACTAATTTAAAATAAACTTCCGTTAATGTTGATTGTTATAAACTTACAATTGATTAATTTCCATATACAGAGTTTAAAGTGTTCACAATTTACATTAAATATATATTCTGTGTATACCTTGGAAAAATTATACTGAAAATTGAAATTAAAATGATGTTGTATATAGCTGCAAGAAGCCGCCTGTCCCATTTCATCTTACTATATAGGTTGTGTCAGGTAATTTATAAAATCCCTACTGCATAACAAATCTATTTTTTGTTGGAATGGGTAGTAATCTTTCTTCTTATTTCGAAATAAGAGTTGGTCTATGAGTGCATCTGCAACTGTATTTTTCCTAAGTGGCTTCATGGTCTTGAACTGAGAAAGCTCAGAACATTAAACATCCAAATAACATATTTTGACATAATTAGACATCAAGGAAATGCAATTAAAATGACACTGAGATATCACTACACACTTACCAGAATGGCTAAAATAAAATATAATGACAAGACCAAAAGAAAAAAATATACCATTTGATGATACACAATGGCAAGTTGTACCATAACTTAACCATCTCAGACAAGTGTAGTGTTAAATTTGTTTTTCTAAGCAATGTTTTGGGTCACTTACCACTTTTCAAGGATATAAAGTGCTATCATTTTACTTAAAACTGTGAAATTGGGTCAGATTTGAATTTCAATTTATGTTAAAACATTCTGTAAACTGTGTTAAACTTTGACCTTTGTTCCCTCTGTTCAGTGAATAACACTATATCATATTCTGAAAAATACCCTAATTTTCATTTTGAAAAATATCCCTTTTTCCTCTTATGGTAATTATTAATATGAATTAATAGTAGAATTTGATATGGTTCCATATGACCACAAATACTTTATTGTATAGTATCAAATTTAATAATGAATATAATGTACTTCTTTGGACAATTTTTAAAGACCAGTCTACTCTTGAAACAAAAAAGTGGAGACGCACTTCTTTAGTTCACACAAATTTCATTTTATTATATATAACCTCAGATAAATTTCAACAAATCATAATTTATTAAAATTATGTCTACTTAAAAATCTCACAGAAGAGTAAAACCATCAAAAATAAAAATAAACACACACAACACACACACATCACCCATGTATTGGCAAATCACAATTGCTGTAGCAATACATTAGGCATTCCACAGTTAAGGGCTATCAAAATTTCCATCAGTGGCAAAAAGATTTGTATCCAAATGGAATGATTTTCCAGAATCCAAGAAAAAGTCCCCTAGGGTTTATTTAAAGATAAATATTTGAACAAATACTTCTTAAATTTAGGAAATTCAGAACATACGATTAAAGAATATTTGCAGTGCAGACTATATTCAATCCTTCCTTCAAAATGTGCCTTTGAGTACATAATTCTGTTTTCTCTATCTAAATTGAGCTGTCCTCCAAGGAAGTTTTCTAAAATGTGTGTCTCTGTGTGATAAATGTTCGAAGACCTAACATGCTTCATTGTATTTTTACTGTTCTCTGAAATTTAATCAATAATTTGGCTTGATGTATAATATCTAGTTTCAAATATCTTTTCCATCTATACAAACACCCAGCTGTCCTCCTTTATATGGTATTACTATTGAGAATTCTGCTGTCAGTATTATTCTTGTACATTTTAGGTGATCTGTTCTTCTCTTGTGCATCATTTATCCTCTTCTCTGCTTTTGATATTCTTAAAACTCACCATAATGTACATGAGTGGCTTTTTGTGTGTGTGTATTTTGTTTTGTTTTGTTTCTGATTTCTCATGTTTGGCATCATTTTAAGTCTGGTATCTTTTATCTTTCTTTAATTCTCCAAAATTTATCTCAGTACTTATTTAAATATTTTCTTTATTTCTTTTTCTCTTCTGCTGCATTTGGGCAGAAGTCATTAATTTGTTTGTTTGTTTGTGTGTTTTTCCCAACTCATTTATTCATTTTACAGCTATATTCATCTTAGTCTCCATTTATTGTATTCTTTATTTCAACAATTTTCACTTAATTTATATTCACAGTATAGTATCTTTTTTTTCTTTGTATATGTATATCATTATTTTATCATATACTTTTAAGCTATTTTTAAAAATATTTTGATTATTTATTTGACAGTGAGAGATCACAAGTAAGCAGAGAGGCGGGCAGAGAGAGAGGAAGGGAAGCAGGCTATCTACTGAGCAGAAAGCCCGATGTGGGGCTTGATCCCAGGACCCTGAGATCATGACCTGAACCTAAGGCAGCGGCTTAACCCACTGAGCCACCCAGGCGCCCCTTTTAAGCTATTTTTAAAAAGTACAGTCTTTCTTTTTTTTTTTTAAGATTCTCTTTATTTATTTATTTGACAGAGAGTGATCACAAGTAGACGGAGGGCAGAAAGAAAGAGAGAGAGAGAGGGAAGCAGACTCCCTGCTGAGCAGAGAGCCTGATGCAGGACTTGATCCCAGGACCCTGAGATCATGACCTGAGCTGAAGGCAGTGGCTTCATCCACTGCGCCAACTAGGCGCCCCTAAGCTATTTTTTAAATTCCTTTTCCAATAACCCTTGGATTGCCATATAAAGTTAACCTCATCATCTTTTTTAGGTAAATAATTGTACTTTTTATGTGCATAGTTATTTTGGTCCATGAGTTCATTTCCTCTTAGGATCATCAAATCTCTGTAAAGTCTGGGTATGCTAGGATTTTCTAAGCATCAATAAAATACATTGAAACCTGGTAGCTTAATTATAATAATGTTTTCTTTCTCAAACATTCACAATAGTATTACATTCTGAGTAACTTCCTTCTACTTTGCAGCTATAGTGTTTGGAAAAACTTGAATTGTGATATCACTGTGATAATGTGAATTAGGGTTTTTCAGAGAATCGGGAACAGAAAAAAAGGAAGATATTCTCCAGGGCCAAGTCTAGAAGTGACTATTAAAACATATGTCCAAATTCAATTAAACAAAACTCAGAAATGCGATCTCCAGTGTGGGCACACACATCTCATTTGACCCAATGATGTACATCAATGAAAGACTGAAGGCCAATCACCACTCCATGGGAGAATTTAAAAATAACTTTACTAATGAGGCCAAGAATTCAGAATCACAAATACTTCAGAACTAATAATAACTGCCTTCACTTGATGTTATTCTATAAGATAAATCCTACGATCAAGTTTCAATTTTAAATTCTTACAATTTTAAATTCTTAAATCCTTATGAAGAAGCATCATTTGGAGGGAGCAGTTTTCATAATTTATCATCCATCAGCCTTTTTTTTTAAGATTTTATTTATTAATTGGACACAGAGAGAGAGAAAGAGAGAGAGAGAGAGTGATCACAAGTAAGCAGAGAGGCAGGCAAGCAGGGAGGGAAGCAGGCTTCCTTTTGAGCAGAGCCTGATGTGAGGCTGTATCCCAGGACCCAGAGACCATGACTTGAGATGAAGGCAGAGGCTTAACCCACCACCCACGTGATGAGAGAGCCACTCAGGTGCCCCTCATCCATCAGTCTTAATTGATTGGAGGAAAATGTGTGGAGGAATAATGCCTTAGGGAGCTAATCTCTCTAAAGAATTTTCAAGTCTTTACCCCTTCAAGGTTTTTGTACAGTTCTGATAGCCTCTAAACATCCAGCCAATTTCTACAGTGACAGGGCTGTTAAAACTTGTCTTCAAACCAGGAATAGAGCTTGAAACATACCAGTCAAGAGCAACTTTGAGTCTTTTAAGGAATTTATCATCATTTCTTTGTTTTTGGTTAATATCTGAAATAGTTCCATATTACACTTGCATAATTTCCCCAGAGCTGACATTGAAGGAGGCATTCAGTTCCAGCTAGTTCCATATTTTGGCAAGATCTATAATTCTATATATAAAAAAACGTATTTTAGGGCGCCTGGGTGGCTCAGTGGGTTAAAATCTTTGCCTTCGGCTCAGGTCATGATACCAGGTTCCTGGGATTGAGTCCCACAGTGGGCTCTCTTCTCAGCAGGGAGCCTGCTTCCATTCCTCTCTCTCTGGCTGCCTCTCTGCCTTCCTATGATCTCTGTCAGGTAAATAAATAAAATTTAAAAAAAACATATTTTATACCAGTTATTCATGTTTATTAACTAAGATATCACAATACAAATAATACAAACAGTTGCTCTTTATTAATACCTTCAACCAAGATCAAAAAATATGTCATATTTTCTCCAAAAATTTTATATCATCTGATAGGTCAGATATATATAAAATTACATTTAAAGTTTTAAAAATATCAGCAAATATTTTCATTTAAATGCAAATTTGAAAAAAATCTACTTTTCCGAACACGACTTTTTATCCTATTTTTTTAAATTTTGTCAACAACTGATAAAATATTTAGTGAGACTATAAATGTTAGATCGAAAAAAATGATTAATAGATGTAGGTTCAAATTATTATGTTCCATTAAAAATGATTTAGTCTTTGATGAACATCTGTTTGGTAATATGTTGTATCCAGATATAGTAAATTAATGACATATATAAAATTATAGGGAAATGACACCTTCCGTTCCATTATGAGTAGAGCTTTTAAAATGCTATTTGTCACAACCTGTCATCTTGTCATTATGTAGCATTATGTAGCATTTAAAAAATGTATACTCTTCACTTTGAAGTCTTTTAGAAATCTAAAATATGACTTTCGATGGTTTGTGTTTCCATATTCCTTTATTGCTAGTTTGAACAAATCCACATGCTTTGATTCAAAGGTAATCAATTCCTCTTATTTGGAAAAATGATGTTTATTTTTGTTCTCTCACCCTTAGCAGGTGGTTTCATTTTAGCACACTTCAGAGTTATAATTTCATGCTTATTAAAAACATTTATTATGATCTACATAGACGAAGGAAACATTTATTTTATTAAATTATTAGCCAAAAAATCTGTTATTTTTAAAAATGTGTTTCCATTGAAGGGTTATTTTAGAGCGTTCAGAAAGGATCTAGGAGTGTGATATTATGCAGTTTTTAAGTAGGTCTGAAATGGTTATTTATATGATTGTTTCTTTAAGGCTTATGTATATTGTCCATTAAATGCTATAAAATATTTTGAAAATAAATTTAAAGTATGTGTTACATAGTTTATTTTTTGGAAAAAATTATTGAAATGACTTATGAAATTCAGTATACTCTCAACATTAATTTATTCTGAAATTTACCAATTTTCTATTGAACCTATTATATAGCAGATATTACTTCAGACTATACTGGTAAATGAAATACTTGGCTTTGTAGAACTTTTATTTCAATCGGTGAGACAATTAAAAGCTATAAACCTTAATAAAAATTGCATGGTGCATTCAAAAATGATGAGTACAATGGGGAAAAAGAAAAATTAGATCAGGGTGAGAAAAATCAAGGTTGCTAGGCAGGGGATGGGGAGTTAAAATTTTTAATAGGAAGATCAGGATAATTACAATGAAGCTGACAATTGAACAAAGGTATGGAAAGGTGTTGAATTTGCCCAGGACTATCAGCAATAAGGTCACTCAAGACAAAGGAATTGGCTATCTTGAAGGCCATAAGTTTGGATCGTGCCTGGCATATCTGAGGAATAGCAAGGAGGCCACTGTGAGTGACTGAAGAGTAGCAGGGAAAGAGGTCACAGAGTTTAAATGAGTGGCTAGATCATGTAAAAGCTTAGAAGTCATTGTAAAACTCTGGCTTTTATATTTGGAAATTTACTGTGTGATAGAATTTCTGCTAATAACTGAGAGTTCAAATGTCCATAAAATTTCAAGGATTCTTATTCTAGTAAGACAGAATAAAGAAGAAGAGTTCATATTTTCACATGGTGTAACAAATGCTCGGAGATCCAAGTGTAGGAAGCTATGGGAGCACAGAAGAAGGCACTAAAATCTCACCAATATATTTGATGACTGTGAGTATATATAAATTTGTATTTTCTAGATTTTTTATAGTCATGGAATCACACAGTATATACTATTCATTGCCTGACTTTTCTTTTCTCAGCATCATTACTTTGAGAATCTCCAATTGTAAATAGTTCATTTTGATGTGGAATAGTAATCTCTTTAATGAATAGATCATAATTTGTCTTTGCTCTATTGATGGACATTGATGAACATTTCCACTGTTTTGAATTCTTAAAAATAAACCTGATATGAAATTCATATACAAGTCCTTGTATGAACATAGGGTTTGTTTCTCTTGGTTAAATGCCTAGAAGTTAAATGGCTATTTGTGTAACTGCAACATATTTCGCATTTAAAAAAGTTTTCAAACTATTTTTCAAAGTGGTTGTATCATGATATATGCCAACAACAGTTTAGATTTTTTGTTGCTTCTCAATCTAGCTCAGACCAAGTACAATTAGCCTTTATAATTTTAGCCATTCTAATAGATATGTAAGCATGTCTCATTATGATTTTAATTTGTATTTCTTTAATGTCTAAATGTTGAGAAATTTGTCATGTGCTTATAAGCCATTCATATACTTTTGGTGACATGTCCCTTCCATTATTTCCTTCACATGTAAAATTGGATACTCTGTTTGGTTATTAATAAGGTTTTTTATTTTTATTCATTTTTTAATAATCAGAGTAGTTGTCCATTATCAGATATATAATTTGCAAATCCCTTCTCCATCTTTACGGTTTCTCAATGGAGCTTTGATAGCTGTGTCTTTCAAGAAATATGCTACTTCTTTCCTGGTACATGGAGGTATGACTAGAACATTATCAGTTTAGACCTTTGCAAAGAAAATCATGGCTTAAGATATATGTAGTCTGCGGTTGTTGGGAGTGTTCACCACCCTTGCCTCTAACTCATCTCTCACTGCCCACACATTCAGATATAGGGGAATATTGATTGACAAAATTTTAATTGCCAAATAACACTAGTTGGAGAATAAGAAAAATGCAGGCACCTGATTATATAATATTACTTAAATAAAATTTGTTTTTATCAGTGCTATTGGAAGTAAATTCCTAAGTACTTTAATCACACAGAATGATGGAATCCTAGATTTTTTTTTCTTGTATTTACTAAGAAAATGATCATGCCTCAAGTATATTAAAATGGAATAGGGAAAATTAAAAATTGTTTTAAGTTGATTTGCATGAGTTGTGTGTATTTGAGAGAGAAAGTGAGAGAGAAAGAGAAAGAGAGAAAAAGAGAAAGGGAAAGACAGAGAGGTGGTTGCAGTGAATTGATGAGTTTCAGGATAGATTGTAAAGTTTTGTCTTTTGATTTCTACATTTCCTTTTCCTTAGCTTCAAGAAACCATCAGTAATATCTCAGATGCCTGCTGGTAACATCAGCAGAAAGAGTTAGAGGTTCCCAGAAAATTAAAGATGAGATATAGTTTTCCTGACATAAGAAAAGTCATTTTTTGTCCCCAGCTACTTCAATGATCTATACCCCACCTGTGTACTTGCCCAAGCACACTTCTTCCAAAACTTCCTGGGAGGTTCTTACAAAGAAATGCAAAAACCTCATTAGTTAAGGATTTTGAGGGAACAAGGCAATGGGAAAGCTAACAGTCACCACCAGACTAGCAAATAGCCTAAGCTATTGAGACAATAAATCAGTGGTAAAACTCCTAGTGCTATTTCAAAAGTAATCAAGGCCTTGCGTTCCTTGTCCCAGAAAATGAGCCCAAGACCCCATCTAGTTTATATCTGCTCTTGAAGCCTGCAGAGTCCCTTTCCCTTGTCCAACAGTTACCTCTGCTTTATTTTAACATTGAAGTTTCTGCCCTCGGTGGAATACAAGCTTCATTCAGGTGAACATGCAATACATATTGCACAAATACATATGTGGATGTGCATGCATCCACAACCTTATGACCAACCATACACGGGATAATAAAACTCTCCCTTCTGAGTATTCATCTTAAATACTAAATAAAAATCTCTCTCCTGTTCAAACAGTCAAGGCTTTGGAACTTATTCCCTGTGATCTCCATGTATGTTGTAAACAAAGATTCCTTTGTTTGACAACTCCACCTGTTTCTGTGATTCACCAAAGACTGACCTCAGTTAGTTCAGTTACTGTAATGGCTTTCACTACTCTGATTCTACCTCTGCAAGTCTCCAAATTTAACTATTTGTTTCTCCCAATTCCACATGTTCTTGGCTTTAAACTGCAACTCTGAAGAGATGATTTGCTTGTTTAAAAAAAAATCAAGAAAAGGGAGTAGTAGTCAACATTGTTACTTTGAACTTCCTGCCCTAAGGGGCTCTCCTGTTGTTTCTCTTTGACTTCCTGGACTAAAACAACAGAAATTTGGCAATACATCACTCCCCAATCCAGATTACTGACAGAACAGTTTATACTCTTAGAAATATATGAGTTTAAAAGATCACATAATTAAATACTTAAGCATGTAGTGTAATATAGTGGTTTACAAGAAATATATTTTGGTCATCTGAATATTTGGTTTTCAACCATAGCTACTGACTCACAGCTCCTAAAACTCTTGGAATTTCCTGTGATAAGGGTGAGAGAGGTGTGTTTTGTTATGTTAATGAAGTGACCTTCAGACCTCACTCAAGGCAAGGGCTGTTTGCCTGAAGGACCAACCACTTGGTGAAAGCCTTCATAACTTGTTGCCCAACATGCCTCCCCTTCCTCCCAATTCAGGATTATCTGGGGAGGGAAGAGGAGCTGGAGATTAGATCAGCAAATGACAATGATTTAGTCAGTCATGACTATGTCATGAAGCCTCCACAGAAAACCTGAAAGGACTGGGTTCAGAAAGCTTTTAGTTTGTTAAATGTATGAAAAGGCAGGAAGAGTGGCAGTCTTCCAGAACGTAATAGAAGCTCTGTGCCCATTCTCCATACCTTGCCCTGTGCACTTCTTTATGTATCGATTGATTTAAATCTTCTATTATATCTTTTAATAAGCTGGCAAACATAAAGTAAGTATTTTTCTGAGTTTTGTGAGTCCCTGTAGCAAATTAAAAGAACATAAGAAATAGGCCACTGGGACCTCCAACCTGTAGTTGCTCAGTCACTGGGGCCTACAGTGAGACTGGCATCTGAGGTGGGGTTGGAGATAGTCTTGGAGGACTGATCCCTTAACTGATGAAATCTTACGCTATGTTCAGGTAGATAGTGTCAGAATTTAGTTGAATTCTTGGAGATCCTGCTGTTGTCTGAAAATTATTTGGCATTGTTGGTATGATGTCCTAAAACCCAAAAAGATATAGCTACCTCAAAATAAGAATAAGGTTGACAGCTAATATATAATAAGTGAGTATATCAGGGATTTAAAATATACCCAATAAATAATGTAAGGAAATAAGGACAGATTTTGAAATAAAAACAAGAATAAGAACCTAGTGGTACTAATAGATTAAATATATGTAATCTAGTTGAAATAAGAATACAATGGATAGAATACGTAAGGGATTCAATAGAGATAAGAAGTCACTTAAGGATATAGTCATCTGGATACCAGCAAAGCATTAAAATTATCAATATAAAAGAGGTGTAAGATGTAGGTGATGTGTGTGGAACAAAAGCTAGAGAAAAAATTAGATTTCCTTATTACTCATAGCCTGTTGACAAATCCTTGAAGTTCCTCTGGGGACTCAGCTGCTTCCATGTGGACACATCCACTCAGGGCAAAAAGCCTTCTTAGTCCACCCCCCAGGATACTGAAAATCTACTTTCACATGTAAAACTTACTTTGGAAACTTCTTTATCTCTACTCTGCACCCCTGCCCTCAAGATATACATTGGCAATCATCTCCCAAGCATATACCCACTGATACACATCAGAAGAGTCTCTTCCCTGAGTTTTTACTAAATACTAATAAATGACCTTTTCCTAACAATAGCTAGCCCCCTCAAGGTCCCGGAAACCTTGTTTATAAAATACCTTGGAGGCTTGTGCTATCCCTAACCTCCTCCCAAATTGAAAGTATATAATCAGCCACTCTTCATGACCCTCTCTCTCTACTCCAAATAAATAAATAAATATTTTTTAAATAAAATAAAATCAATGACTTTTTTTAAATGAAAGAAGAAAAAGGAAAGAAATATTTGAATATTAATGTAAATCTATTTCTCAAGCATAAAATAGTCAAGACACTGGATTAAAACTTACATACAAGAAAAGAAAGAAAATATTCATAACTATAGTTGACTCTATGAATCCCAAACTAGGGTATACATACCAAAGACAAAAAAAAAAAAATCATAAGTGTTAGAGAGAAAAAAATAATTCATTAATAAAGAAACAAGAATCAGACTGATAGAAATTTTTTAAATAACATCAGATATAAAAAAGAATGAAGTAATAGCTTTATTATCTTGAAAAAAATAATCACAAATGTAAACATTTAGATCCTTATAAAATGTCATTGGAATAGGAAGGCATAATAAAAAAAAATATTTTCAGGAATACAGACCACAGATAATTTGCCTTAATTTGTGTAGGCGGAACTTAAATACTAAAATTATTTTAACAGTTAAAATGTACTCTATGACCTATGGGGTGGGGGAAAAGAGGATGACCAAGTCATCTTGAAATAATTCAGTTTTATGAAAAAAAGTAAAAAGATCGAAAAAAAGACTTGAAGAAAAGAGAGATAAAACATATGCATAATAAAAATAAATAAATAAATAAACAACTGGAGTGCCTGTTTGACTTAGTCGGTTCAAGTGTCTGCCTTCAGCTCAGGTGATGATCCCAGGGTCCTGGTATTGAGCCCTGCCTGCATCAGGCTTCCTGCTCAGTGGAAGTTCTGCTTCTCCCTCCCATTGAGAAAAATAATTTGACTTATTTATTTGAGAGAGATAATCTTTAAATTTTACTTATTTATTTGAGAGAGAGTGAGAAAAGAAAAACATGCACACAGCAGGGGGAATAACAGAGGGAGAGGGAGAAGCACCCCACTGAGCAGGGAACCCCCTGTGGGGCTCTATCCCAGGACCCAGGTATTATGACCTGAGCTATAGGTAGACACTTAACTGACTGAGCCACTCAGGTACCCCAATGAATACAATCATTAAAAAAATAATAATAATAATAATAATAATAATAATAATAATAAATAATATTTCAGATAGTATGATTTTTTTAATGTAAGACTTGGTATAAAACAGGATGACATACTTGTCTAATTATAGCAAAAGACTTTGATAAGTTTAGATGCAGTAGTACATAAAAAATTTAACTTCTTTCATTAACTGATAATTTAATTAGATTAAATTAAGAGACATCAAAATTTAGAGAATCTAATAATCCTGATCTATTAATACATGTAGCCATCCTGACCCCAAAACAATAGTCTTCATTAAGTATATAAGCATAAGTTGAACATTTACACAAACAGGCCATTATTTAGGCCAGAATTATATACCAATAAATTCCTAGAGTTAAATATCAGGCTATATTTTCCAAGAATAAGGCAATAAAATTAGAAAACAATGACCAAAATATTAAATTCATATAATTGGAAGTTAACTTCATACCTAAAAAGAAATAATACAGCTAATTCAGAAATTTTTAGAATTACAGTACTTTGGTAAGATCAACTCTCAAAATGAGTAACGGACAGGTGGGGCTAGGGAGGAAGAGATCCATAGGGAACTTTGTGAACAGGCTCTCAGAAATCCCCAAAATGTGGTGTGGGAAAACCAGAGTAAAGAGATAAATTGGACCACCCTACCCCAGGGAAGAGCACCCTGATCTAGGCATGTGAGATGGAGGACCACCCTGCCCTAGGTGTATGGGGTGGGTCATGTGGGGTGGGTATCTCTATGATAAACACCTGTAACCAAAAAAGAATAATCAGACCCTAAAAAGGAGGTAAGCCATTGCAGCAGTTATTGATAGAGATGTTAAAAGGATTAAAGTTGCCTGGTTACCTTTTTATAAAAAATAAACCCTGAAGGCACTCATCGTTGACTGTGTGGGGACTCCTCTTAGTTGTGAGAGCTTTTTCTGTATATTCACTTGATAAACTTCTGTCACTTACTCACTCTCCATTGCCCACGAGATTCCTTCTTTGACTCCAAGAGACAAGAACCTAGCTCTCCCACATCATTCCCTAGAGTTAAGTATCAGGCTATATTTTCCAATGATAAGGCAATAAAACTAGAATAGAATGACCAAAATATTAAGTCCATGTAACTGGAAGTTAACTTTATACCTAAAAAGAAATAATACAGCTAATTCAGAAATATTTAGAATTACTGTACTATGGTAATATCATTTTTGTGAAAATAAGTGACAATAATTAAAGGTATGAAGGAAATCTAAAGGTTTAATTGTATTAATTCAAAAGAAAAACAAAACAATACAACAAAAACACCAAAGCATAAAACAACAAAACAAAACAAAAAGAATATAAAGACAAAACCTAAGAACGACAGCAGTAATAACAAAATATTATAGAAACAAACAAATTTTTGGAATAGATTAATAAGAAAGATTTGACCAATGAGTACTGGTCAGGAATACTCCGAGATGATGAAGATAAAATAAAATACTAAATGAAATGTATAAAAACTAAATTATAGACCTAAGAGACTGATTAAAAATGCTTCTAGAAAAAGAGTCTAATTTTAAGACAATAAAATTAATAGCACCATAGAGAAAACTGTATTTGTGACATAGGGGATCAATTAGAGATGATAAAGTATTTCCTTAAATATCAAAGATAACAATTAGACTCAGTGGCTCAGTCAGCTAAGCCTCTGCCTTCACCTCAGATCATGATCCCAAGGCCCTGAGACTGAGCTTGACTCCCTGCTTGGTGGGGAACCTGCTTCTTCTTTTCCCTCTCCCTCTGCAGCTCCCCCTGCTTGCGCTTGTTCTCTCTCTCTCTCTCTCAATAAATAAAATTTTAAAAGTTAAAAAAATTAAGGAATAAGCATCAAAGATTAATCCATAAGGTAAAAATATTTATTAAAGTGATTAATTAATTTATATTAAAATTAAATATTTCCTTGCAATTAAGTACAGTGTGGAGAAAAAGTTAATAGACAACTGACATAGGAATGAACAATACTTAAAATATTTAAAACTGACAAGGAATTATTAGAGTTAGACTCCATGATGATCTCTATGTATGTGCATATAAAACACCTTAAAATACTTTGTAGAAATGTGCTACAGGAAATTAAAGAGACAGGGAAATAAAGGGGGGAAAAATAGCTCAACTTGAAATGACTAGTTGGTTGCCACGGTGTTTTATTTACATTTTCCACCACTATTTTGGTCAGTGAAATTATTTTACATGTATCTATTATTATCTTGTAGGACATGTTACACTAATATCATTATTAATGAAGTTGAGAATAAGAATATGATGCCTCATTTCATCATAATTGTTAAAAATGATCCCTAAGCTGGTAAATGCAGGAAGCCAGAAACAGAAATAATAATTAGCACCAGTTCAAAAGCTTGTCCACCAGGAACCTGTAAGAAAATCCAACTAGATCCTGAAAATAATGAGTGATTTGAGGAAACTGGACAGGGATATCGATTTCCAGATGCTTTTTACTTATAATGGCAATAGCAACTTAGACAATGTAATGGAAAAAAATCTATTAATTGGCAGTAGGAAAATTATTGAAAAAAATAGAAACCATAAGCCAATGAACTTGGGAAAATTATGAAGAATCTACATAAACATTAAAAGAAATAATATATATTTGCCAAGGCACAGTCACATTTTAAAAAATAAGTTGAAAGGGGAACAATATGCCATAATACATATATCAATGTTTTTCATAGAAGTTTAGTATAAAAAATAAACATTTTAAATAATTTATTTGGAAATTGATATCACATATCTGAAAAACTTGGAAGAAGAAATGGATAACCATGTCTAAACAAATGTTACAGAAAAATGATTTACAATAATAGATAAAAGCTATTCAAAAATGCAGTGAATATTGGCCAAAGCTTAGAAAAATCGATAAAATATAATATGTAAAATGAATTCATGAATGAAAAATAGAATCCCATTAAATCTAATTTGGAAAGAACTAATAATTTTTTTTGCCTGAATCTGCTCTGCCTTTCATTAGGTGGGTCACTGACCAAGCCCACTCAGCTCCTCTCTCATGCCCAGTAATAGAAAATTCAGGGACATTAATTACTTCTGGGATGAATTTTAACCACTGTGGATAGGATGCAGAAGCCAGTGGGTTAAACAGATTCTTTCTTGTTTCAGGAAAATAATTCTGAGATGTATTCTGTGTGCATTAGGATTGATGCTCAGTTGTCCACAATCATAATCCACTCAGTCTGAACTCATATATGTTTCTCCTGGACCACTTAGCTCTTCTCATTCTCTCCTCTTCCACGTGATCAAATCCCAAAATAATTATTTAGGTTGTGTATGCAAGTCCTGATTTTGAAGGGAAACTCAGTTACAGAAAGAGATGAAAATAAAGATACAGGGAAAAAAATGGTGCACTTGGGTGACTCAATTAGATAAGCATCTGACTCTTGATTTCAGCTCAGGTTGTTATCTCAGGGCGATGAGATGAAGCCCCTATAGGCTCTGTGCTGGGCAAGGAGGTTGCTTAAGATTCTCTCTTCTTATCCCTTTCCTTCCACCCCTCACCTCCCATGCTGTCTTTCTCTTAAATAATAAGCACTGCTGAACTATCTTAGATTCTGTACCTTCTCTCCAGCCATGAACCTATCACTGTCTTTAACTCTTGAAAACTTCATTAGACAAATTAATGTGGTGAAGGAAGCAATATGAGAAAGCCTATTAATCTGATGAGCATGGAACTGAACAAACCCTATAGATACTTTCCCTTTGATTTCTAGCCTATCAATACCTACAGTGAGTCACATACACTCAAGATTATTGTTTTTATTGTATACTTCATATATGCATTAATTTTTGACTCGTTATCATTTTGTTGAAGTGTTAAACTATGGTAATAAACAAACTTTTAATTAACTTTTCCTCCTATGATACAAATATAACTTGCACTTGAGCTTTAGCTAATTTTATGTTCTAAAATTGCCAAAACAAAATGATCAAGGTTTCTAGATTATTTACTGTATTTTCTACTATATAATATTGTTCTATCTCTTCTGTATAAAGAAAATGAATGCTTGGGGCTCTTGGGTGGCTCAGTGCATTAAAGCCTCTGCCTTCTGCTCAGGTCATGATCCCAGAGTCCTGGGATAGAGCCGCACATCAGGCTCTCTGCTCAGCAGGGACCCTGCTTCCCTTCTTTTCTCTCTGCCTGCCTCTCTGTCTACTTGTGCTCTCTGTCTGTCAAATAAATAAATAAAATCTTTAAAAAAAGCAAATGAATGCTTGATAACTAAATGAATGCTTTACTGAACAAATTAAATATGGCAATAGCATTTTATTTTATCATGCTTTACATGTTAAACTATAATATTATATCACTAGTCTACAAATAATCTACTCACATAGTGATTTGGAAGCTTTTAGCAAAAGAATTCTTCCTCCTGATTGTAGTATAAAACCCACAGAAATATACAGAAGACTCCTAGGATAGAAAGTTAAATCCAGTTATCCATGATGCCTTGAGTAGGACCTGACCTATGTATGTCCTGGGATGCACTAGTAACTGTTACATGTGATAGGATTATATTTAATATATACAGTTTCATTTACTTCACAGAGGAGATATAAATTTGAGAATAAAATATTTGATGAATCTATAAAGTCTATATCTATTTGTAACCAATGTGGTAGAATTAAGATGTTAATTTGAAAAAAAATTCATTGAACACATACACATATTCAATTGTTTTATATATATATAACCAGCATTATTTATTTATGTAAATAAATGCATTGCCAGTAAAATCCATTTACTGATCAATCATAAGGGTAATTTTAAGTACTAAGAATAAGAAATATGTGAAAAGATAAGTGTTCAAGAGTGCAGTTTGTGGTAATTAATACAATATGATAGGCTCATAAAAAAGATATATTACTTGAACTTAAAAGCTTCTATAATTAAGCGATGACCACTTGAAATTTGTAATTAGTCTTGCTGCAGTTTTTCCTTGCACTTATTGCCCTTCCCCAGAAGTTCATTAAGAATTTCTGTGAATGTCCTTATGATTAATCTCATTCATAGATTCCACTGCTGCTCACAAAACAAAGCCAAAAAGAGAGGTAACTCTATGTGGCACTCCATCCACAAGCAATATATTCATAAATAATTAAAAAGCTCTCTACTTCATTTGTTACCCATTCAGCTGATAATTTAAATGAGTAACTGAGGCCATTTTATCAGCACTTTTAATAGAATGCGACTCAGAAACTTCACAGTGTTATTTAAGAAGAAATGCTCATGTGTTAAGGTTTTTATTTTTTTTAAATCAACAAAATAATTTTCAAATATTAAAAGCAAATGTCTCCTTTTCCTCCAAGTTTCCTTGCTATGTCAAAGTTATAAATAAATACATTACAATCATATTTTGAGTAGTAGATAAAAACAAATGTTTTGAAACTGTCTGTGGGTTGAGTGTCTGGGTTAACTTGTATAAATATCTGAACTCAATGTATTTAGACTGTATTAGATGGTTTTTTTAGACTATTTAAAAATACATGCTCAGATAATGACAACATTATTTTATTCATTTTAATAAATAAATTATTTTATTTATGTTTAGATATTTATTCGTTAAATTAATGATTTACTATTTAACAATCTAAATTTGAAATATTTTAAATTCTAAAAAATATTTATTTAATTAAATCGATATATTTAATATAAATATTTAATCAATTATTTAATCATTATTATAATTATGCAATACATTATGTATTGTGTAATAATTGCATTTTAATAAATAAATAAATGTATTATTTACATTTTTTTGTTTTACTTTATTTTATTTAGTTGACAAAGGGAGGGAGAACGCAAGCAAAGGGAGCTGCAGGCAGAGGGAGAGGGAGAAGTAGGCTCCCAGCTGAGCAGAAAGTTCAACCTGGGGTTCCATCCCACAACCCTGGGATCACCACCTGAGTCGAAGGCAGATGCTTAAATGACTGAGCCATCCAGACGCCCAACGCTTTGTATTCTTCGCTTCTAAATATTGATGCTGCTTCATCTCTGGAGTTAGTAAATTGATGCTGAGAATTCATATCAAAGAATTGATAGTAGCTGTTAAACAGAAACATGTAATTTAGGGGGAAAAAAAGAACAGAAGTAAGAGAAAGGCCAAAAGTCAAAAGCACATTAATATAAAATTTAATTAGATAAATAAAGCTGATATTCCTGAAGGGGGCTAATAAAAGAGCTGCAAAGAGCTGATAGGATTAGGAAAATTGTCCACTCCTGGTCATTTCATAATTTTAAACTATTCCTTATTAATAAATATACTTAGTTCCAGAAACACAACCACATAAGGACATTTCCACCAAGTTTCCTCTAACAGCATTTACAAATTAGACGTTCAAACAATGTAGTTCGTTACATGTGGCATCTGTATCTTAAAGTTTAAACACTTTCTGTGACACATTTTCTAACAATGAAAATATATATATATATATATATATATATATATATATATATATACCTTATCCCTAAATGGAAAAAAATATATATATATAGAAACCTTATCCCTAAATGAAAGCTTTCTTTGTTTATTAGCTTTAATAGGTAAATTAACAACAACAACAAACAGCTAATATTATAGAGGTAGGAACAATTTACCTTTTCATTCATTGCTATTTTCTAAAAATTCCTATTTTACATTTTTCTCAAGTCTGTCATAATAATTTTCTAAATCTCCTGCGTTATTCAATTTTTTTCTTTTAGTAGAAATCTCTATTTCATATTTATTTTCTCTTCCTCCACTCTTTGCTCTAATAATTCAATGTATTATTAGATTTTCTGTTTTTCTCTTTATCCAGATATATCTTTTCTTTCTTTCTTTTTTAATAATTTGATTTGCTGGCATTTTACATCAGTACATGCTTTCTTATGGATGTTAGAAATGTCTGTGGAACTACTAAAAGAATAAACGTTTTTACCTTTAAGAAGTATACAGTCTAGAGTGCCTGGGTGGCTCAGTTGGTTAAGTGTCTTCCTTCAGCTTAGGCCATGATGCCAGGGTACTAGGATCCAGTCCTGGATCAGCTGCCTGCTCAGCAAGGAGTCTGGTTCTTCCTCTCCCTCTGCCCCTCCCTCTCTCTCTCTAATAAATAAATAAAATCATTAAAAAAAGACTTACTGAAATCTGAGACTGAATTACTAAATTCAGTCTTAATATAAGACAGCTAAACAAAGCAATGATCACAACTGGAAAATTTAGTCAGATCATGGTTTAACATTTTTGGTTGACACAGGACCTCTTTCAGTAACAACTTTCCCTAAATATCAATTTCTTTTTAAGGCAAAAAATTTTGACAAGAAATCCAGTTCCTTCTCATCATTTTCATATCAATTTAATGTGACATCCTCGGAGTATATAATCCAATATGTAATTATTCTATCTGTTGCCATGTATATTGCCTGTATCTTTTTCAGACTCAAAGTTCCATTGAGGTAGAGTTTTTTTGTTTTGTTTTTAAAGCAGAGATTTTTAAAGTGTTTGATATATACAAGATGCTTCATAAGTGTTTACAAAACCTATGTATTTCAGAAGCCTTAAACAGGCTTTCAAATAATGTAGGTGATATTAGTAGTCATATCAAACAATTTGTAGGTTTCAGTCATGTAAATAACTACATTTCTCAGAGACAGAGAAACATACAAATGATCTGGGACCAGTAGGATAATGCTAGCATGTGTTGTAAATTCTCTTATATGACCTTATTCTTGCAAGAATTGGTTATGTGGCAGAAAAAAGGTATCACTATCTTATACTTTATTATTTAAAGAGATTTATGGAAGTTGTTAATTTCTTACACTACCCCTTTGTTTCAGTGGACCCAATTTCCGTGGTAATGGTGAGAGGAAAGTAGGCAATTTAGGCAGCAGCAAAAATCTCCTACAAGGCACTATAAAATAAGGCTTGTTCTAGATCATGGGTCTGTCCAAAGGGGAATGTTAAGAGGTAGAATGGATGATGGATGCATTGTGGACTTATAACTATAAGATTAATACTGTTATGCCCCAATAATGGGTCTATGATTAAAGGAGCAAGACTGATGTAAAGCGAAGGTCAAGCAAAGCTTTATTTCATGCCAAGCATCAAGAATATAACCGAACGTTCGGGGCCACACCTCTTATGAGAGAAGGCAACCCTTCACTGTTTCACAGTCTAGCTTTTAAGGGCAAAGGCCATGCAGTCAGGCCTGGCCACGCAGAGGTGACCAATGAGATTTTAACACACACAGGAAACTCCACAGTGAGGCTAGGTGACCAATTGAGGTTCAATTTACCCTAGTATAGACATTTGACACAGCCTATTACACCTTGATTAGGATTGGTGCCAAAACGGTTCCCAAAGGGTGGAGGAGTGGGGCATACTCCTTAGTATCTATGGAGACAATATGCAAACACCGCCCCCCTCCCGCTGATTGATGTCTCCACCTGGCCTGACCCACCCTTGTATATGGGCTTTGTTACCTGGAGCTGATTTCCAGGACTTGTTTTTAAGTGAATCCCCTGGGGGAAGGGGAGCAAGGACAGTTTAAGGGTTAACCTCAATGAAAGCCTCTTGCTAAAATATAAAAATATAAAATAGGTCCTTACATTACAACAACTCAGTAGGGAAAGTCGCAGTGTGGTGATAAAAGAAGTGATGTAACTTGCATTGCGCATTTTATTTTTAAAACGTGTAAGTTGTATTTTTCCCTGCCATGACATCATTATTTATCTTCATCTCTGTCTACTAGTTTAAAACTAGTTAAACAAACTCAACATTTTTTTTAAATATTTTATTTATTTATTTAAGAGCAAAAGCCAGAGAGAGAGAGAGAGAGAGCATGAGCAATATGGGGCTCGATCCCAGGACTCTTGAGATCATGATCTGAGCCAAAGGCAGACACTTAACTGACTGAGCAAATGAGACTCCCACAAACTCAACAATTTTTTTTTAAAGATTTAATTTATTTATTTGACAGAGAGAACTCACAAGTAGATGGAGAGGCAGGCAGAGAGAGAGAGAGGAGGAACCAGGCTCCCTGCCAAGCAGAGAGCCCAATGCGGGACTCGATCCCAGGACCCTGATATCATGACCTGAGCTGAAGGCAGCGGCTTAACCCACTGAGCCACCCAGGCGCCCGAAACTCAACAATTTTATAAAATTTTTATTTGTTGGGGTGCCTGGCTGGATCAGTCAATAAAATATGTAACTCTTGATCTTGGGGTTGTATGTTTGAAATCCACCTTGGGTGTACAGGTTTTTAAAAATAAAATCTTTAAAAAATTTTTTTTCATTTTTTTATTTAAGCCATTGTATGGCAGTGTTGATCACTATATTGTACACCTGAAACTAATATTCACCTTATTTTAACCAACTGGAATTTAAATAAAAACTTTAAAAATAAAATAAAAATAATAATCATAAAAATAAAAAAGAGGAAAAATTATTTGGCAAGTAATTTTCTTAATTGCATTATTATTTATTATTATCATAGTCTGTGTGTGTCGGTGGGAAGTGGCTGGTATTCCAGTGAGTTCCATATCTGTGTTACACGGAGGTCCATGTCTGTAGTCAGTCTTTTTTTTTCTTTTAATTTATTTCAGTGATCCAAAATTCATTGTTTATGCACCACACCCAGTGCTTCATGTAATAAATTCCCTCCTTAATACCCACCACTGGGCTCACCCAACCACCTGCCACCCTCCTCTTCAAAACCCTCAGTTTGTTTCTCAGAGTCCACAGTCTCTCATGGTTTGTCTCTCCCTCCAATTTCCCCCAGCACACTTCTCTCCATCTCCCAATGTCCTTCACGTTATTCCTTATGTATTGAGTCTTATAAAAACTTTTATTTCTTTCCTTATTCTGCTTTGCATATGCTTACCTTAGATGTTAAAATGTTATAAACCTCTCCTGCCTGGTCCATTTTCTCTCTCTTCTCTCATGATTTCTCATGCTCTCCCTGCCAACCCCACATGCCTTACAATATCTGGATATGACTAATTTCTTCCTGAGCTACTTTATTCTACTCTGCCATATGGTTGCCCTTCCCTCTTCTGTACCATAACTTCTATCCCCTGCATTTGTGATTTAACAATACCTAATTCTTTTCACTACATCTGTATCTTTGAGGTCAATACTCAGTAGTGCAATCGCTGGGTCATAGGCTAGCTCTATTTTACTGGAAAGAAGGGCCATATGCAGAAAAACGGATAAAGAAGATGTGATCTATGGATACAATGGAATATCACTCAGCCATCAGAAAGGATGAATACCCAACTTTTGCATCAACATGGATGGGACTGGAGGAGATGTTATGTTAAGTGAAATAAGTCAAGCAGAGAAAGTCAATCATCATATGGTTTCACTTATTTGTGGAACCTAAGGAATAGCATGGAGGACATTAGGAGAAGGAAAGGAAAAATGAAGTGGGGGGATTGGAGGGGGAAATGAAACATGAAAAACTATGGACTCCAAGAAACAAACTGAGGGTTTTAAAGATGAGAAGGATGTGGGTATGGGTGAGCCTGGTGATGGGTATTAAGGAGGGCACATATTGCATGGGGCACTGGGACTTTTACACAAACAATGAATCATGGAACACTACTTCAAAAACTAATGATGTATTGTACGGTAACTAACATAACATAATTTTAAAAAAAAGGAGGGGGACAATACCTAACACTCAATCTTTGCTAGTTTCTTGTTTACCTCCTTTTAAGAGTAAGCTCATTAGTGGTTTTATGTTTGTTTGTGTGTTTTTTCTGTCTCAACTAAAAGAAGAAAAATAATACACATTATTTTGAAAACTTTTTGAACAGTGTACAAACGTTAGTCAAGTCCACAATGTCTCATCTCTTCTTCCTCCTAACATGGCTAAGTTGAAAAACCCTTTATCTGGGAAAAGATCATTCTCCTGCCACCTTGTGTAAGATTTTGGCTTTAGCTTAGATTATCCTTTCTTTCCTTTTCTGAAAATAAGTTGAAAATATTAATAGCCTTAATTTCTTCTTCCAAAATATGACTGCTTCTTTACCAAGTGCAAAGGCAACCCATTTTGACCTTAGTAAACAGCTTGGACCTACTTTTTTTGGCTCACTGTTTTAGTGAGACAAGTGGAGTGAAGGTGACACACCATTTCCAAATGTATTAACAATTGGTAAACCATACTTCTAAATTGAAGTTTTGTTGCCATTAAACTACGACCAGACTCGCTATAATTACAGAGGTAAATTCTTTATATTTACTATATTTGAAATTACCATATAATACCAAAATAAAATTATGATTATGTGAAGAGTCTGTAATATTAAGAAGATGACTTTGAAATTATTGCTCATCTAAATGAAATTTCCCATTTAATAATCTTGTATAAGCTTCCGTTGTCATTTCTTATTTAAAATCTATTAGAAGGCACTCTTATTTTACCTTAAGTGGGAATTCAAATGTGGAACAAATTCATCCCAAAGGAACTGATTCTATATTCCACTGAAGACCAGGTGGCTTCCATGTGGCATTTTGCCTCTTGCATATTGTTCATCTCCTACAACAAATGGGGGTATGCTCTTTAGTAAACTAATTCAACTCAATTAGAGGCATTGTCTTCAAGGGATAACGTCATAGAGACTAGAATCAGAATCATACTTTTGGGAAAATTGGGCCCAGGTTTTTTGTTTTGTTTTAAGATTTTATTTATTTATTTGACAGACAGAGACCACAAGTAGGCAGAAAGGCAGAGAGAGAGGGGGGGAAGCAGGCTCCCTGCTGAACAGAGAGCCTGATGCAGAGCTCGATCCCAGGACCCTGAGATCATGGCCTGAGCCGAAGGCAGAGGCTTAACCCACTGAGCTACCCAGGCGCCCCTGAGCCCAGGTTTGATGGCTTCTTTCCTCAATCTTATAAAACCAATTTGAACTCTACTGGATGCCAGAACTGCTTAAAAATAGTTGGTCCCTTGTAATTTTAACCTTCCAGTATTCAATGCACCTGATCCATGTAATATCCTATAGTATTTTTGTCAAATGAAGACTCTCAGGTGTGTTTCTTGGGAGACACTTTTCAATTAGTTGCTTACATTTCTGCATTTATTATTTGTTCTAGACCATCCTTTGAAGATGGTTGTATTGAATAGACTTGGAAGACAGAAATAGTATCTTTTTTTTTAACTTAACCTGTTGTGTTTGCAAATATTATCTGCCTCTGTTTTGATTCTTCTTGTGGGAACTGAGGCTCAGAACTGATATATAACTCCCACCCCTACACACACACACAAACACACAAACACACACACACACAAATACTGTTAATATTCTGGCTACCTCTATTGCTGTGAATAATAAACTATATTATTTCTGAACCATGAGTCTGCATCTTCTATCAACACCCAAGAAACCACGGCAGACTCATACACCAGCTTTCAAATAAGGGAAAATAATCTCAGATGCTTTATATTTTTTGATAGTGTTACCTACTTCTGAACATATGACTGAACACATATAAAGCTGGAGCCATGACCATTTAGAGCTTCTTCTGTGGAAGAACTATGCATTCACTAGTAAACAAAAGTAGTTTCATCTTTTTTTTTTTTTCCTCCTGGACACCATTTCCTCTCTCACACTGTTGCTCAAATTGGATGGACTCTAAGGTCCTTTGAGGAAATTTTTGCTTAATGACTCAAAATAAAATAGGAAGAGTCTAAAGTGCTAAAAATAATAATAGATAAAAGGTATAAGATCATGCCAGAAAGGATAGTAATTTTATCTAACAACTGCCTGTTCACCCCTTATTTGTTCATTAACTAATCTCCAAATTCCTGACTAAATCCCTTTTGTAAGCCAGAATGTGAGCTAAAAACTGGGATTTCAAAAAAGTTTTCATTTGAAATCCAGTTAGTTAACATATATGGTTGTATTAGTTTCATGTGTACAATATAACATATAGCACTCGGTGCTCATCATGACAAGTGCTCTAATTAACCCCCATCACTTATTTAATCCATCACTCCTTTCAGATCCCCTCAAGTAACCATCAGTTTGCTCTCCGTAATGAAATGTCTGTTTCTTGCTTTGTTTCTCTCTCTATGTCTTATTATTTTCCCCTTTGCTTGTTTGTTTTGTTTCTTTTATTCCATATATGAGTAAAGGTATTTGTCTTTCTCTGACTGACTTATTTCACTTTTAGCATTATACTGTCTAGTTCCATTCATGTTATTGCAAATGGCAAGATTGCAGTCTTTTTTATGGCAGAATAATATTCCATTGTATATACATACCACGTATTCTTTATTTATTCATCAATTGATGGATACTTGGGCTCTTTCCATATCTTAGCTTTACAAATAATGCTGCTATAAACATAGGGGTGCCAGCATCCCTTTGAATAAGTTTTCTTATATTCATTGGGTAAATACACACCAACAGGATTGTTGGATCACAAAGGACTTCTATTTTTAAATTTTATGGAGATTCCATACTTTTCAAATATGACTGTATCAGTTTGCATCACCACCAACAGTTCACAATTGTTACTTTTTCTTTTTTTTTTACGATTTTATTCATTTGACAGAGAGAGATCACAAGTAGAGAGAGAGAGGAGGGAGCAGGCTCCATGCCTGGCAGAGAGCCCAATGTGGGACTTGATCCCAGGACCCTGAGATCATGACCTGAGCTGAAGACAGAGGCATAACCCACTGAGCCACCCAGGCAGCCCCCACAAGTGTTACTTTTTCACATCCTCTCCAACACCTTTTGTTTCTTGTAGTGTTGATTTTAGTCATTTTGACAGGTGTGAGGTGGTATCTCTTTCTAGTTTGGATTTGCAATTTCCTGATGATACATGATGATGGACATCTTTTCATGTATCTACTGAATATTTGAATGTGTTCTTTGGGGAAACACTTGTTCATGTCTTCTATCCATTTTTTTTATTGGATTATTTGTTTTTGGATGTTGACTAAAAACTGGATATTAAGTAACACACAACACAGGTTTCCTTGAGCTTAAATTTTATTTGCATGAGTATCCTTAACAGGAAAAAATATGCATATGTGTATGTACAAGTGTGTTTACGTATACATCTATCTATCTATCCTCTATCCCCTGTCTTCTAATTGTGGTAAATCCTGTAAGATGGAGAATGGGATAGTCTGAAGAAATATGCTGCTGGATATGTTGGGTAAGCAAATTTAATTGCACTCAGATGCATTGGATATAAGTGAATCACTCAAATGAGTTATTAAATATTATATAGAAACAAATTAAAATTTTATGTAGTTGAAAATAATAGGTAGTTAAAATAATTTTTGTTGTTTGTTTTTTGGTGTCTTTTTTTGTTTATATATACTATGGTGTGAATGTTTATGTCTCCCCAAGTCATATTATGAAATCTAACTCTGGAAGTGATAGTATTAAAACATAGGGGCCTTTGGGAGGTGATTAGGTCATAAGTGGAATTACAGTCCTTTTAAAGGAGACCCCAGAGAGTTCTCTTGATTCATTCATCATGTACGTTTACAGTGAGAAGATAGCCATCTATGAGGAAGTGGGCTCTCCCTGGATCTGCCCATTCCTTAATCTTGAACTTCTCAGTTCTAGAACTGTGAGAAATAAATTCCTGTTCTTTATAAGCTATTCAGTCTATATCATGTCCGTTATAGCAGCCTGCATGCAGAAGGACACTATGACCTAAAACGAGAGCAATAAATATAAAGTTTCAGTAAAGTCAGTTGGTACAATGTTTTTTACTTAGAGAAGACATGCTGCTTCATGTTAAACCTTGATATTGTATATGTTTCTTGAAGGGCCACTTCTTACTCCTTTGTGTGTTCTCCACAAAGTCCAGGATGATGCCTTACATAAAGGTAATGTTTTATAAATACTGTTGGAAGTATATACTTCTCTAAAATCTTATTTTGCCTACAGATTACTGGGATCCACTTTGCCTTGTGTAGAATATTTGAAATATATTAATAACAGAATGTCTCTCTAAATAACATTTAGAATCATCATTAGTTTATGACTCCTGACTCATTTGTTTATGCAGTGATACTTACTGCAAGAACACTGAAATTTGTAATATTATTTTTGAATAAATCACCAAGCTAGTTTATTATAACTTATGAAAAAATAATTTCTATGTTGGTTTAATTCTGCTCTTATGTTATGCTCATGACATTTTCATTAAAATAAAGTAGAAAATAGAAGTAAATAATAAATGAAAAATAAAAAATAATAAATAAAAGATAAAAGCAAAACAATTCTGAAATGTTAAACTTTTCTTATTTATTTTGTTTTGCTTTTCCTCTACCATGCTGGCAAAGCTGTATTTTACAGATAGATACAATTTTCTAGTTGCTAGGTATGTTACTTTTGCTAAAATTTTCAAAATATAAAAAGTTAAATAGTCATGGATTCTTTATTAAACTCCTTATATACAAATATAAAAATAAAACAATGATGGTGACCTGGGTATTTCTAAAATTGTATTCTGTTTTTCCATATTATGTTTTACAATGTAATTAATAAAGATTCTGCATATATTAACACCCATCCCCTTCTATCTCATCTGTATGTCCATTACAGAGCATGTATGATTTCTATTCATTGCTATGTTGTGGTGAAGAGATTGTCTGAAGTAGTCCTATATTTATGCAGGTATAACTTAAACTACGGTGCTCTTGTTTATTTGCTTGTTCCTGATCAGTATGTCTGAAAGATGGTAACTATTGCATCAGGTATGACGATTAGCCACCTTGCTAAGCCAAACTAAGCAGACACAGTCACAACCCTGCAGCAGCGTGCATGGCCTAGCATGGCACTCTATGCCTATTACCATCGTCTGGTGTAGGTAAGGCTTTGCCTTTTGCTCAGGCGCTCAGGCCGACTCGGGGTCTAGGCCAGTGCCTTCACCACAGGAGAGAGGAGGCGACAGGATCCCTGCACATGGCCTGTGTACTGGGATTGGGAATTGTCTCCACTCCTTCCCTGACACAACCCCTGCCCCCCACTACGCTGCCACAACTTGGTGGAAGACGGCATCTGACTGCCCGTTTCTCCATGGGGTTGTTTCTGCGAGTTCCGGGTATGGCACCTGGGGGCAAGCCCTTGGGACAGGTGGCCAAGGAGATGCTGTCCCCTTGGGACCAGTGGCACAGGACAGGCCTGCCTTCTGCCCAGACACCTTCCTCAGAGTGGATCACGGGCCTCTACGGAGTCGTCCCCTCTTGTCTTCTTAGCAGCCAGGCTTCCATCTTGCCGCACACGGAGCGGTGACACTTTTCTTGCCACTGGCCTGCTGTTCGTGCACAGCAAGCTATCCTGCTTCCGGAGCGTTTCCCGACCCCAAAGCCAAAGGCTCCTTGTCTTCCCCGGGGGCGGTGTGCTGCACCTTCCCCACACTTGCTCCTGGGGAGCGCGGTGACAGACGTGTGCGACCACGTTTCTCTCTCAGGCAGAAGGGATGCTAGGGCAAAGAGTATTTCGCTCCATGCGGGTATCTTCCACCGTGCTTATGAGACTAGCTCAGGCAAGCAGTAGCAGCATCCCCAAACCCAACTCTGATTTCCCAATGAATGCTGTGCTTTCCAAGGGCAGATGCCCAGGCAAGAGGCTTTCGCTGTATGCGGGTTTCTCCCACTGCGAGACTGGGCTCAGGCAAGCAGCATCAGCCCGCAGAACATTTCCCAGCGAATGCTGTGCTTTCACAGAGGCTTTGGCTTGGAGCCAATAGCACTTCGCCCCTGCTTCCTCAGCGAGGCTTCTCTCGCGTCAGGGAAGAAGAGCTGCAGGACTGCTCGTGCCTCTTTGGCGTTGGTTCCCGGGCTCCATTTTCGAGTCCTGGTTTCACCCTGCCAGGCTGAACTAAGCAGACACAGCCACAACCGTGCAGTAGCGTGCGTAGCCTAGGATGGGCACTCTATGCACACTAGCATCTCCCGGTGTAGGCATCGCTTGGCCTTTTACTCTGGCGCGCAGGCGGACTCGCGGACTAGGCCAGTGCTTTCCCCACAGGAAAGGAGAAGTGACAGGATCCCTGCTCACTGCCTCGTGCAATGAATAGGGAGCTTTGCGGGACTGTCCCCACTCCTTCCCCTTAACCCCGTGCCTCCCCCAAGTTTCCACATCCTGGAGGAAGAGGCCATCTGATGGCCAGTTCTTTCTGGGAGTTGTTTCTCGAGTTCAGGGTAGGCGCCTGGTGGCAAGCCCATGTCTCCAACACGGACAGGTGGCCAAGGAGCTGCTGTCTCCCTGGGCCCATGTTTTCTGCCCAGACTCCTTCCTCAGAGTGGAGACCTTTCCCCTACCCTAATCTTCCGCTCGTGTCTCCTTAGCAGCCAGGCTTCCGTCGCTCTGAGGTGACAGACGTGTCCCTTTCCTTACGGCTCTTTTAACAGGCGCAACAGCGCTTCTCTCTCAGGCAGAGGGGATGCCCAGGCCAAGAGGATTTCGCTCCATGCGGGTTTATTACACCGTGCTGTGGAGACTAGCTCTGGCAAGCAGCAGGCAGCATCCCACACACCGACTCTGATTGCCCAAAGAATGCTGTGCTTTCCCAGAGGGGATGCCCGGGCAGAGAGGCTTTCGCTCTATGCGGGTTTTCTCCTCTTGTGCTGAGAATCCTAGGCTAAGGCAAGCAACAAAAGCAGTCCACAGAACCGACTCTGATTTCCCAGCGACTGCTATGCTTTCTCAGAGGATTTCAGCTTGGCGTGAACCGCATTTCGCTGCTGCTTCCTCAAAGGCTTTGTCGCTCTGTCGCGGCAGGGAAGAAGAGCTGCGGTGGAGCTGGTGGCTCTTGGGCCTTGCTTTCCCGGGCTCCAAGTTCGCGCCCGGGGTTCACCTTGCTAAGCCAAACCTAGCAGACACAGTCACAACCCTGCAGCAGCGTGCATGGCCTAGCATGGCACTCTATGCCTAGTACCATCGTCTGGTGTAGGTAAGGCTTTGCCTTTTGCTCAGGCGCTCAGGTAGACTCGGGGTCTAGGCCAGTGCCTTCACCACAGGAGAGAGGAGGCGACAGGATCCCTGCACATGGCCTGTGCACTGGGATTGGGAACTGTCTCCACTCCTTCCCCGACACACCCCCTGCCCCCCACTACGCTGCCACATCTTGGTGGAAGACGGCATCTGACTGCCCGTTTCTCCATGGGGTTTTTTCTGCGAGTTCCAGGTATGGCACCTGGGGGCAAGCCCGTCTGCCCTTGGGACAGGTGGCCAAGGAGATGCTGTCCCCTTGGGACCAGAGGCACAGGACAGGCCTGCCTTCTGCCCAGACTCCTTTCTCAGAGTGGAGCACGGGCCCCTGCCTAGTCTTCCCCTCATGTCTTCTCAGCAGCCAGGCTTCCATCTCTCCGCACAGGGAGCGGTGACACTTGTCTTGCCACTGGCCTGCTGTTCGTGCACAGCAGGCTATCCTGCTTCCCGAGCGTTTCCCAACTCCAAAGCCAAAGGCTCCTTGCCTTCCACGGGGGTGGCGTGCTGCACCTTCCCCTCACTTGTTCCTGGGGAGCGCGGTGACAGACGTGTGCGACCACGCTTCTCTCTCAGGCAGAAGGGATGCTAGGGCAAAGAGTATTTCGCTCCATGCGGGTATCTTCCAACGTGCTGCTGAGATTAGTTCAGGCAAGCAGCAGCAGCAGCATCCCCATACCCGACTTTGATTTTGCGAGGAATGCTGTGCATTCCTAGGGGAAATGCCCAGGCAAAGAGGCTTTCGCTGTATGCGGGTTTCTCCCACCGCGAGACTGGGCTCAGGCAAGCAGCAGCAGCCCGCAGAATATTTCTCAGCGAATGCTGGGCTTTCGCAGAGGCTTTGGCTTGGAGCGAACAGCACTTCGCCGCTGCTACCTCAGCAAGCCTTCAGACGCATCAGGGAAGAGGAGCTGCGGGAGAGCTGGTGCCTCTTGGGCCTTGCTTTCCCGGGCTCAATGTTCGAGTCCTGGGTTCACCCTGCCAGGCTGAACTAAGCAGACACAGCCACAACCGTGCAGTAGCGTGCGTAGCCTAGGATGGCACTCTATGCACACAACCATCTCCCGGTGTAGGCATCGCTTGGCCTTTTACTCTGGCGCGCAGGCGGACTCGCGGACTAGGCCAGTGCTTTCCCCACAGGAAAGGAGAAGTGACAGGATCCCTGCACACGGCCCCGTGCAGTGAACAGGGAGCTTTGCGGGACTGTCCCCACTCCTTCCCCTTAAACCCCGTGCCTCCTCCAAGCTTCCACATCCTGGAGGAAGACGGCATCTGATGGCCAGTTCTTTCTGGGAGTTGTTTTCTCGAGTTCAGGGTAGGCGCCTGGTGGCAAGCCCATGTCTCCACCACGGACAGGTGGCCAAGGAGCTGCTGTCTCCTTAGGCCCAAAGCCTCAGGAAGGGCATGCTTTCTCTCCAGACTCCTTTCTCAGAGAGGAGCCCTTTCCCCTGCCCTAATCTTCCCCTCGTGTCTCCTTAGCAGCCAGGCTTCCGTCGTTCTGCAGTGACAGACGTGTCCCTTTCTTAAGGCTCGTTCCACAGGCGCCACAGCGCTTATCTCTCAGGCAGAGGGGATGCCCAGGCCAAGAGGATTTCGCTCCATGCGCGTTTATTACACCGTGCTGTGGAGACTAGCTCTGGCAAGCAGCAGGCAGCATCCCACGGACCCGACACTGATTTCCCAAAGAATGCTGTGCTTTCCCCGAGGGGATGCCCCGGCAAAGAGGCTTTCGCTCTATGCGGGTTTCTCCCATTGTGCTGAGAATACTAGGATAAGGAAAGTAAAAAAAGGACCCCACAGAACCGACTCTGATTTCCCAGCGACTGTTATGCTTTCGCAGAGGTTTTCAGTTGGAGCAAACGGGACTTCGCTGCTGCTTCCTCAGCAAGACTTTGGTCGTTCGCTCTGTCGCGGCAGGGAAGAAGAGCCGCGGGAGAGCAGGTGCCTCTTGGGCCTTGTTTTCCTGGGCTTCAAGTTCGTGCCCGGGGTTCACCTTGCTATGCCGAACTAAGCAGACACAGTCACAAGCCTGCAGCAGCGTGCGTGGCCTAGCATGGCACTCTATGCCTATTACCATCTCCTGGTGTAGGTAAGGCTTTGCCTTTTGCTCAGGCGCTCAGGCAGACTCGGTTTCTAGGCCAGTGCCTTCACAACAGAAAGAGAGGAGACGACAGGATCCCTTCACGCGGCCTGTGCACTGGGATTGGGAATTTGTCTCCACTCCTTCCCCGACACAAACCCTGCCACCCACAACGCTGCCACATCTTGGTGGAAGACGGCATCTGACTGCCCGTTTCTCCATGGGGTTATTTCTGCGAGTTCCGGGTATGGCACCTGGGGGCAAGCCCGTCTGCCCTTGGGACAGGTGGCCAAGGAGATGCTGTCCCCTTGGGACCAGAGGCACAGGACAGGCCTGCCTTCTGCCCAGACTCCTTCCTCAGAGTGGAGCACGTGCCCCTGCCCTAGTCCTCCCCTCATGTCTCCTTGGCTTCCAGGCTTCCATCTCTCCGCACAGGGAGCAGGTGACACTTCTCTTGCCACTTGCTTACTGTTCGAGCACAGCAGGCTATCCTGCTTCTCGAGCGTTTCCCGAACCCAAGGCCAACGGCTCCTTCTCTTCCCCGAGGGCGGCGTTCTGTGCCTTCCCCACACTTGCTCCTGGGGAGCACGGTGACAGACGTGTGCGACCACACTTCTCTCTCAGGCAGAAGGGATGCTAGAGCAAAGAGTATTTCGCTGCATGCGGGTGTATTACAGCGTGCTGTAGAGACTAGCTCCGGCAAGCTGCAGGCAGCATCCCATAGACCCGACTCTGATTTCCCAAAGAATGCTGTGCTTTCCCAGAGGGGATGCCCGGACAGAGAGTCTTTCGCTCTTTTCGGGTATCTCCCAAGGTGCTGAGAATCCTAGGCTAAGGCAAGCAACAAAAGCAGCCCACAGAACCGACTCTGATTTCCCAGTGACTGCTATTCTTTCGCAGAGGTTTTCAGCTTGGTGCAAACCGCACTTCGCTGATGCTTCCTCAAAGGCTTTGGTCGTTCACTCTGTCGCGGCAGGGAAGAAGAGCTGCAGTAGAGCTGGTGGCTCTTGGGCCTTGCTTTCCCGGGCTCCAAATTCACGACCGGGGTTCAACTTGCTAAGCCAAACTAAGCAGACACAGTCACAACCCTGCAGCAGCGTGCATGGCCTAGCATGGCACTCTATGCCTATTACCATCGTCTGGTGTAGGTAAGGATTTGCCTTTTGCTCAGGCCCTCAGGCAGACTCGGGGTCTAGGCCAGTGCCTTCACCACAGGAGAGAGGAGGCGACAGGATCCCTGCACATGGCCTGTGTACTGGGATTGGGAATTGTCTCCACTCCTTCCCTGACACAACCCCTGCCCCCCACTACGCTGCCACAACTTGGTGGAAGACGGCATCTGACTGCCCGTTTCTCCATGGGGTTGTTTCTGCGAGTTCCGGGTATGGCACCTGGGGGCAAGCCCTTGGGACAGGTGGCCAAGGAGATGCTGTCCCCTTGGGACCAGTGGCACAGGACAGGCCTGCCTTCTGCCCAGACACCTTCCTCAGAGTGGATCACGGGCCTCTACGGAGTCGTCCCCTCTTGTCTTCTTAGCAGCCAGGCTTTCCATCTTGCCGCACACGGAGCGGTGACACTTTTCTTGCCACTGGCCTGCTGTTCGTGCACAGCAAGCTATCCTGCTTCCGGAGCGTTTCCCGACCCCAAAGCCAAAGGCTCCTTGTCTTCCCCGGGGGCGGTGTGCTGCACCTTCCCCACACTTGCTCCTGGGGAGCGCGGTGACAGACGTGTGCGACCACGTTTTCTCTCTCAGGCAGAAGGGATGCTAGGGGCAAAGAGTATTTCGCTCCATGCGGGTATCTTCCACCGTGCTTATGAGACTAGCTCAGGCAAGCAGTAGCAGCATCCCCAAACCCAACTCTGATTTCCCAATGAATGCTGTGCTTTCCAAGGGCAGATGCCCAGGCAAGAGGCTTTCGCTGTATGCGGGTTTCTCCCACTGCGAGACTGGGCTCAGGCAAGCAGCATCAGCCCGCAGAACATTTCCCAGCGAATGCTGTGCTTTCACAGAGGCTTTGGCTTGGAGCCAATAGCACTTCACCCCTGCTTCCTCAGCGAGGCTTCTCTCGCGTCAGGGAAGAAGAGCTGCAGGACTGCTCGTGCCTCTTTGGCGTTGGTTCCCGGGCTCCATTTTCGAGTCCTGGTTTCACCCTGCCAGGCTGAACTAAGCAGACACAGCCACAACCGTGCAGTAGCGTGCGTAGCCTAGGATGGCACTCTATGCACACTAGCATCTCCCGGTGTAGGCATCGCTTGGCCTTTTACTCTGGCGCGCAGGCGGACTCGCGGACTAGGCCAGTGCTTTCCCCACAGGAAAGGAGAAGTGACAGGATCCCTGCTCACTGCCTCGTGCAATGAATAGGGAGCTTTGCGGGACTGTCCCCACTCCTTCCCCTTAACCCCGTGCCTCCCCCAAGTTTCCACATCCTGGAGGAAGAGGCCATCTGATGGCCAGTTCTTTCTGGGAGTTGTTTCTCGAGTTCAGGGTAGGCGCCTGGTGGCAAGCCCATGTCTCCAACACGGACAGGTGGCCAAGGATCTGCTGTCTCCCTGGGCCCATGTTTTCTGCCCAGACTCCTTCCTCAGAGTGGAGACCTTTCCCCTACCCTAATCTTCCGCTCGTGTCTCCTTAGCAGCCAGGCTTCCGTCGCTCTGAGGTGACAGACGTGTCCCTTTCCTTACGGCTCTTTTAACAGGCGCAACAGCGCTTCTCTCTCAGGCAGAGGGGATGCCCAGGCCAAGAGGATTTCGCTCCATGCGGGTTTATTACACCGTGCTGTGGAGACTAGCTCTGGCAAGCAGCAGGCAGCATCCCCACACACCGACTCTGATTGCCCAAAGAATGCTGTGCTTTCCCAGAGGGGATGCCCGGGCAGAGAGGCTTTCGCTCTATGCGGGTTTCTCCTCTTGTGCTGAGAATCCTAGGCTAAGGCAAGCAACAAAAGCAGTCCACAGAACCGACTCTGATTTCCCAGCGACTGCTATGCTTTCTCAGAGGATTTCAGCTTGGCGTGAACCGCATTTCGCTGCTGCTTCCTCAAAGGCTTTGTCGCTCTGTCGCGGCAGGGAAGAAGAGCTGCGGTGGAGCTGGTGGCTCTTGGGCCTTGCTTTCCCGGGCTCCAAGTTCGCGCCCGGGGTTCACCTTGCTAAGCCAAACCTAGCAGACACAGTCACAACCCTGCAGCAGCGTGCATGGCCTAGCATGGCACTCTATGCCTAGTACCATCGTCTGGTGTAGGTAAGGCTTTGCCTTTTGCTCAGGCGCTCAGGTAGACTCGGGGTCTAGGCCAGTGCCTTCACCACAGGAGAGAGGAGGCGACAGGATCCCTGCACATGGCCTGTGCACTGGGATTGGGAACTGTCTCCACTCCTTCCCCGACACACCCCCTGCCCCCCACTACGCTGCCACATCTTGGTGGAAGACGGCATCTGACTGCCCGTTTCTCCATGGGGTTTTTTCTGCGAGTTCCAGGTATGGCACCTGGGGGCAAGCCCGTCTGCCCTTGGGACAGGTGGCCAAGGAGATGCTGTCCCCTTGGGACCAGAGGCACAGGACAGGCCTGCCTTCTGCCCAGACTCCTTTCTCAGAGTGGAGCACGGGCCCCTGCCTAGTCTTCCCCTCATGTCTTCTCAGCAGCCAGGCTTCCATCTCTCCGCACAGGGAGCGGTGACACTTGTCTTGCCACTGGCCTGCTGTTCGTGCACAGCAGGCTATCCTGCTTCCCGAGCGTTTCCCAACTCCAAAGCCAAAGGCTCCTTGCCTTCCACGGGGGTGGCGTGCTGCACCTTCCCCTCACTTGTTTCCTGGGGAGCGCGGTGACAGACGTGTGCGACCACGCTTCTCTCTCAGCAGCAGAAGGGATGCTAGGGCAAAGAGTATTTCGCTCCATGCGGGTATCTTCCAACGTGCTGCTGAGATTAGCTCAGGCAAGCAGCAGCAGCATCCCCATACCCGACTTTGATTTTGCGAGGAATGCTGTGCATTCCTAGGGGAAATGCCCAGGCAAAGAGGCTTTCGCTGTATGCGGGTTTTCTCCCACCGCGCGAGACTGGGCTCAGGCAAGCAGCAGCAGCCCGCAGAATATTTCTCAGCGAATGCTGGGCTTTCGCAGAGGCTTTGGCTTGGAGCGAACAGCACTTCGCCGCTGCTACCTCAGCAAGCCTTCAGACGCATCAGGGAAGAGGAGCTGCGGGAGAGCTGGTGCCTCTTGGGCCTTGCTTTCCCGGGCTCAATGTTCGAGTCCTGGGTTCACCCTGCCAGGCTGAACTAAGCAGACACAGCCACAACCGTGCAGTAGCGTGCGTAGCCTAGGATGGCACTCTATGCACACAACCATCTCCCGGTGTAGGCATCGCTTGGCCTTTTACTCTGGCGCGCAGGCGGACTCGCGGACTAGGCCAGTGCTTTCCCCACAGGAAAGGAGAAGTGACAGGATCCCTGCTCACTGCCTCGTGCAATGAATAGGGAGCTTTGCGGGACTGTCCCCACTCCTTCCCCTTAACCCCGTGCCTCCCCCAAGTTTCCACATCCTGGAGGAAGAGGCCATCTGATGGCCAGTTCTTTCTGGGAGTTGTTTCTCGAGTTCAGGGTAGGCGCCTGGTGGCAAGCCCATGTCTCCAACACGGACAGGTGGCCAAGGATCTGCTGTCTCCCTGGGCCCATGTTTTCTGCCCAGACTCCTTCCTCAGAGTGGAGACCTTTCCCCTACCCTAATCTTCCGCTCGTGTCTCCTTAGCAGCCAGGCTTCCGTCGCTCTGAGGTGACAGACGTGTCCCTTTCCTTACGGCTCTTTTAACAGGCGCAACAGCGCTTCTCTCTCAGGCAGAGGGGATGCCCAGGCCAAGAGGATTTCGCTCCATGCGGGTTTATTACACCGTGCTGTGGAGACTAGCTCTGGCAAGCAGCAGGCAGCATCCCCACACACCGACTCTGATTGCCCAAAGAATGCTGTGCTTTCCCAGAGGGGATGCCCGGGCAGAGAGGCTTTCGCTCTATGCGGGTTTCTCCTCTTGTGCTGAGAATCCTAGGCTAAGGCAAGCAACAAAAGCAGTCCACAGAACCGACTCTGATTTCCCAGCGACTGCTATGCTTTCTCAGAGGATTTCAGCTTGGCGTGAACCGCATTTCGCTGCTGCTTCCTCAAAGGCTTTGTCGCTCTGTCGCGGCAGGGAAGAAGAGCTGCGGTGGAGCTGGTGGCTCTTGGGCCTTGCTTTCCCGGGCTCCAAGTTCGCGCCCGGGGTTCACCTTGCTAAGCCAAACCTAGCAGACACAGTCACAACCCTGCAGAAGCGTGCATGGCCTAGCATGGCACTCTATGCCTAGTACCATCGTCTGGTGTAGGTAAGGCTTTGCCTTTTGCTCAGGCGCTCAGGTAGACTCGGGGTCTAGGCCAGTGCCTTCACCACAGGAGAGAGGAGGCGACAGGATCCCTGCACATGGCCTGTGCACTGGGATTGGGAACTGTCTCCACTCCTTCCCCGACACACCCCCTGCCCCCCCACTACGCTGCCACATCTTGGTGGAAGACGGCATCTGACTGCCCGTTTCTCCATGGGGTTTTTTTCTGCGAGTTCCAGGTATGGCACCTGGGGGCAAGCCCGTCTGCCCTTGGGACAGGTGGCCAAGGAGATGCTGTCCCCTTGGGACCAGAGGCACAGGACAGGCCTGCCTTCTGCCCAGACTCCTTTCTCAGAGTGGAGCACGGGCCCCTGCCTAGTCTTCCCCTCATGTCTTCTCAGCAGCCAGGCTTCCATCTCTCCGCACAGGGAGCGGTGACACTTGTCTTGCCACTGGCCTGCTGTTCGTGCACAGCAGGCTATCCTGCTTCCCGAGCGTTTCCCAACTCCAAAGCCAAAGGCTCCTTGCCTTCCACGGGGGGTGGCGTGCTGCACCTTCCCCTCACTTGTTCCTGGGGAGCGCGGTGACAGACGTGTGCGACCACGCTTCTCTCTCAGGCAGAAGGGATGCTAGGGCAAAGAGTATTTCGCTCCATGCGGGTATCTTCCAACGTGCTGCTGAGATTAGCTCAGGCAAGCAGCAGCAGCATCCCCATACCCGACTTTGATTTTGCGAGGAATGCTGTGCATTCCTAGGGGAAATGCCCAGGCAAAGAGGCTTTCGCTGTATGCGGGTTTCTCCCACCGCGAGACTGGGCTCAGGCAAGCAGCAGCAGCCCGCAGAATATTTCTCAGCGAATGCTGGGCTTTCGCAGAGGCTTTGGCTTGGAGCGAACAGCACTTCGCCGCTGCTACCTCAGCAAGCCTTCAGACGCATCAGGGAAGAGGAGCTGCGGGAGAGCTGGTGCCTCTTGGGCCTTGCTTTCCCGGGCTCAATGTTCGAGTCCTGGGTTCACCCTGCCAGGCTGAACTAAGCAGACACAGCCACAACCGTGCAGTAGCGTGCGTAGCCTAGGATGGCACTCTATGCACACAACCATCTCCCGGTGTAGGTAGGCATCGCTTGGCCTTTTACTCTGGCGCGCAGGCGGACTCGCGGACTAGGCCAGTGCTTTCCCCACAGGAAAGGAGAAGTGACAGGATCCCTGCACACGGCCCCGTGCAGTGAACAGGGAGCTTTGCGGGACTGTCCCCACTCCTTCCCCTTAAACCCCGTGCCTCCTCCAAGCTTCCACATCCTGGAGGAAGACGGCATCTGATGGCCAGTTCTTTCTGGGAGTTGTTTCTCGAGTTCAGGGTAGGCGCCTGGTGGCAAGCCCATGTCTCCACCACGGACAGGTGGCCAAGGAGCTGCTGTCTCCTTAGGCCCAAAGCCTCAGGAAGGGCATGCTTTCTCTCCAGACTCCTTTCTCAGAGAGGAGCCCTTTCCCCTGCCCTAATCTTCCCCTCGTGTCTCCTTAGCAGCCAGGCTTCCGTCGTTCTGCAGTGACAGACGTGTCCCTTTCTTAAGGCTCGTTCCACAGGCGCCACAGCGCTTATCTCTCAGGCAGAGGGGATGCCCAGGCCAAGAGGATTTCGCTCCATGCGCGTTTATTACACCGTGCTGTGGAGACTAGCTCTGGCAAGCAGCAGGCAGCATCCCACGGACCCGACACTGATTTCCCAAAGAATGCTGTGCTTTTCCCCGAGGGGATGCCCCGGCAAAGAGGCTTTCGCTCTATGCGGGTTTCTCCCATTGTGCTGAGAATACTAGGATAAGGAAAGTAAAAAAAGGACCCCACAGAACCGACTCTGATTTCCCAGCGACTGTTATGCTTTCGCAGAGGTTTTCAGTTGGAGCAAACGGGGACTTCGCTGCTGCTTCCTCAGCAAGACTTTGGTCGTTCGCTCTGTCGCGGCAGGGAAGAAGAGCCGCGGGAGAGCAGGTGCCTCTTGGGCCTTGTTTTCCTGGGCTTCAAGTTCGTGCCCGGGGTTCACCTTGCTATGCCGAACTAAGCAGACACAGTCACAAGCCTGCAGCAGCGTGCGTGGCCTAGCATGGCACTCTATGCCTATTACCATCTCCTGGTGTAGGTAAGGCTTTGACTTTTGCTCAGGCGCTCAGGCAGACTCGGTTTCTAGGCCAGTGCCTTCACAACAGAAGAGAGGAGACGACAGGATCCCTTCACGCGGCCTGTGCACTGGGATTGGGAATTGTCTCCACTCCTTTCCCCGACACAAACCCTGCCACCCACAACGCTGCCACATCTTGGTGGGAAGACGGCATCTGACTGCCCGTTTCTCCATGGGGTTATTTCTGCGAGTTCCGGGTATGGCACCTGGGGGCAAGCCCGTCTGCCCTTGGGACAGGTGGCCAAGGAGATGCTGTCCCCTTGGGACCAGAGGCACAGGACAGGCCTGCCTTCTGCCCAGACTCCTTCCTCAGAGTGGAGCACGTGCCCCTGCCCTAGTCCTCCCCTCATGTCTCCTTGGCTTCCAGGCTTCCATCTCTCCGCACAGGGAGCAGGTGACACTTCTCTTGCCACTTGCTTACTGTTCGAGCACAGCAGGCTATCCTGCTTCTCGAGCGTTTCCCGAACCCAAGGCCAACGGCTCCTTCTCTTCCCCGAGGGCGGCGTTCTGTGCCTTCCCCACACTTGCTCCTGGGGAGCACGGTGACAGACGTGTGCGACCACACTTCTCTCTCAGGCAGAAGGGATGCTAGCGCAAAGAGTATTTCGCTGCATGCGGGTGTATTACAGCGTGCTGTAGAGACTAGCTCCGGCAAGCTGCAGGCAGCATCCCATAGACCCGACTCTGATTTCCCAAAGAATGCTGTGCTTTCCCAGAGGGGATGCCCGGGCAGAGAGTCTTTCGCTCTTTTCGGGTATCTCCCAAGGTGCTGAGAATCCTAGGCTAAGGCAAGCAACAAAAGCAGCCCACAGAACCGACTCTGATTTCCCAGTGACTGCTATTCTTTCGCAGAGGTTTTCAGCTTGGTGCAAACCGCACTTCGCTGATGCTTCCTCAAAGGCTTTGGTCGTTCACTCTGTCGCGGCAGGGAAGAAGAGCTGCAGTAGAGCTGGTGGCTCTTGGGCCTTGCTTTCCCGGGCTCCAAATTCACGACCGGGGTTCAACTTGCTAAGCCAAACTAAGCAGACACAGTCACAACCCTGCAGCAGCGTGCATGGCCTAGCATGGCACTCTATGCCTATTACCATCGTCTGGTGTAGGTAAGGATTTGCCTTTTGCTCAGGCCCTCAGGCAGACTCGGGGTCTAGGCCAGTGCCTTCACCACAGGAGAGAGGAGGCGACAGGATCCCTGCACTGGCCTGTGTACTGGGATTGGGAAATGTCTCCACTCCTTCCCTGACACAACCCCTGCCCCCCACTACGCTGCCACAACTTGGTGGAAGACGGCATCTGACTGCCCGTTTCTCCATGGGGTTGTTTCTGCGAGTTCCGGGTATGGCACCTGGGGGCAAGCCCTTGGGACAGGTGGCCAAGGAGATGCTGTCCCCTTGGGACCAGTGGCACAGGACAGGCCTGCCTTCTGCCCAGACACCTTCCTCAGAGTGGATCACGGGCCTCTACGGAGTCGTCCCCTCTTGTCTTCTTAGCAGCCAGGCTTCCATCTTGCCGCACACGGAGCGGTGACACTTTTCTTGCCACTGGCCTGCTGTTCGTGCACAGCAAGCTATCCTGCTTCCGGAGCGTTTCCCGACCCCAAAGCCAAAGGCTCCTTGTCTTCCCCGGGGGCGGTGTGCTGCACCTTCCCCACACTTGCTCCTGGGGAGCGCGGTGACAGACGTGTGCGACCACGTTTCTCTCTCAGGCAGAAGGGATGCTAGGGCAAAGAGTATTTCTCTCCATGCGGGTATCTTCCACCGTGCTTATGAGACTAGCTCAGGCAAGCAGTAGCAGCATCCCCAAACCCAACTCTGATTTCCCAATGAATGCTGTGCTTTCCAAGGGCAGATGCCCAGGCAAGAGGCTTTCGCTGTATGCGGGTTTCTCCCACTGCGAGACTGGGCTCAGGCAAGCAGCATCAGCCCGCAGAACATTTCCCAGCGAATGCTGTGCTTTCACAGAGGCTTTGGCTTGGAGCCAATAGCACTTCGCCCCTGCTTCCTCAGCGAGGCTTCTCTCGCGTCAGGGAAGAAGAGCTGCGGGACTGCTCGTGCCTCTTTGGCGTTGGTTCCCGGGCTCCATGTTCGAGTCCTGGTTTCACCCTGCCAGCCTGAACTAAGCAGACACAGCCACAACCGTGCAGTAGCGTGCGTAGCCTAGGATGGCACTCTATGCACACTAGCATCTCCCGGTGTAGGCATCGCTTGGCCTTTTACTCTGGCGCGCAGGCGGACTCGCGGACTAGGCCAGTGCTTTCCCCACAGGAAAGGAGAAGTGACAGGATCCCTGCTCACTGCCTCGTGCAATGAATAGGGAGCTTTGCGGGACTGTCCCCCACTCCTTCCCCTTAACCCCGTGCCTCCCCCAAGTTTCCACATCCTGGAGGAAGAGGCCATCTGATGGCCAGTTCTTTCTGGGAGTTGTTTCTCGAGTTCAGGGTAGGCGCCTGGTGGCAAGCCCATGTCTCCAACACGGACAGGTGGCCAAGGAGCTGCTGTCTCCCTGGGCCCATGTTTTCTGCCCAGACTCCTTCCTCAGAGTGGAGAGACCTTTCCCCTACCCTAATCTTCCGCTCGTGTCTCCTTAGCAGCCAGGCTTCCGTCGCTCTGAGGTGACAGACGTGTCCCTTTCCTTACGGCTCTTTTAACAGGCGCAACAGCGCTTCTCTCTCAGGCAGAGGGGATGTCCAGGCCAAGAGGATTTCGCTACATGCGGGTTTATTAAACCGTGCTGTGGAGACTAGCTCTGGCAAGCAGCAGGCAGCATCCCACACACCGACTCTGATTGCCCAAAGAATGCTGTGCTTTCCCAGAGGGGATGCCCGGGCAGAGAGGCTTTCGCTCTATGCGGGTTTCTCCTCTTGTGCTGAGAATCCTAGGCTAAGGCAAGCAACAAAAGCAGTCCACAGAACCGACTCTGATTTCCCAGCGACTGCTATGCTTTCTCAGAGGATTTCAGCTTGGCGTGAACCGCATTTCGCTGCTGCTTCCTCAAAGGCTTTGTCGCTCTGTCGCGGCAGGGAAGAAGAGCTGCGGTGGAGCTGGTGGCTCTTGGGCCTTGCTTTCCCGGGCTCCAAGTTCGCGCCCGGGGTTCACCTTGCTAAGCCAAACCTAGCAGACACAGTCACAACCCTGCAGCAGCGTGCATGGCCTAGCATGGCACTCTATGCCTAGTACCATCGTCTGGTGTAGGTAAGGCTTTGCCTTTTGCTCAGGCGCTCAGGTAGACTCGGGGTCTAGGCCAGTGCCTTCACCACAGGAGAGAGGAGGCGACAGGATCCCTGCACATGGCCTGTGCACTGGGATTGGGAACTGTCTCCACTCCTTCCCCGACACACCCCCTGCCCCCCACTACGCTGCCACATCTTGGTGGAAGACGGCATCTGACTGCCCGTTTCTCCATGGGGTTTTTTCTGCGAGTTCCAGGTATGGCACCTGGGGGCAAGCCCGTCTGCCCTTGGGACAGGTGGCCAAGGAGATGCTGTCCCCTTGGGACCAGAGGCACAGGACAGGCCTGCCTTCTGCCCAGACTCCTTTCTCAGAGTGGAGCACGGGCCCCTGCCTAGTCTTCCCCTCATGTCTTCTCAGCAGCCAGGCTTCCATCTCTCCGCACAGGGAGCGGTGACACTTGTCTTGCCACTGGCCTGCTGTTCGTGCACAGCAGGCTATCCTGCTTCCCGAGCGTTTCCCAACTCCAAAGCCAAAGGCTCCTTGCCTTCCACGGGGGTGGCGTGCTGCACCTTCCCCTCACTTGTTCCTGGGGAGCGCGGTGACAGACGTGTGCGACCACGCTTCTCTCTCAGGCAGAAGGGATGCTAGGGCAAAGAGTATTTCGCTCCATGCGGGTATCTTCCAACGTGCTGCTGAGATTAGCTCAGGCAAGCAGCAGCAGCATCCCCATACCCGACTTTGATTTTGCGAGGAATGCTGTGCATTCCTAGGGGAAATGCCCAGGCAAAGAGGCTTTCGCTGTATGCGGGTTTCTCCCACCGCGAGACTGGGCTCAGGCAAGCAGCAGCAGCCCGCAGAATATTTCTCAGCGAATGCTGGGCTTTCGCAGAGGCTTTGGCTTGGAGCGAACAGCACTTCGCCGCTGCTACCTCAGCAAGCCTTCAGACGCATCAGGGAAGAGGAGCTGCGGGAGAGCTGGTGCCTCTTGGGCCTTGCTTTCCCGGGCTCAATGTTCGAGTCCTGGGTTCACCCTGCCAGGCTGAACTAAGCAGACACAGCCACAACCGTGCAGTAGCGTGCGTAGCCTAGGATGGCACTCTATGCACACAACCATCTCCCGGTGTAGGCATCGCTTGGCCTTTTACTCTGGCGCGCAGGCGGACTCGCGGACTAGGCCAGTGCTTTCCCCACAGGAAAGGAGAAGTGACAGGATCCCTGCACACGGCCCCGTGCAGTGAACAGGGAGCTTTGCGGGACTGTCCCCACTCCTTCCCCTTAAACCCCGTGCCTCCTCCAAGCTTCCACATCCTGGAGGAAGACGGCATCTGATGGCCAGTTCTTTCTGGGAGTTGTTTCTCGAGTTCAGGGTAGGCGCCTGGTGGCAAGCCCATGTCTCCACCACGGACAGGTGGCCAAGGAGCTGCTGTCTCCTTAGGCCCAAAGCCTCAGGAAGGGCATGCTTTCTCTCCAGACTCCTTTCTCAGAGAGGAGCCCTTTCCCCTGCCCTAATCTTCCCCTCGTGTCTCCTTAGCAGCCAGGCTTCCGTCGTTCTGCAGTGACAGACGTGTCCCTTTCTTAAGGCTCGTTCCACAGGCGCCACAGCGCTTATCTCTCAGGCAGAGGGGATGCCCAGGCCAAGAGGATTTCGCTCCATGCGCGTTTATTACACCGTGCTGTGGAGACTAGCTCTGGCAAGCAGCAGGCAGCATCCCACGGACCCGACACTGATTTCCCAAAGAATGCTGTGCTTTCCCCGAGGGGATGCCCCGGCAAAGAGGCTTTCGCTCTATGCGGGTTTCTCCCATTGTGCTGAGAATACTAGGATAAGGAAAGTAAAAAAAGGACCCCACAGAACCGACTCTGATTTCCCAGCGACTGTTATGCTTTCGCAGAGGTTTTCAGTTGGAGCAAACGGGACTTCGCTGCTGCTTCCTCAGCAAGACTTTGGTCGTTCGCTCTGTCGCGGCAGGGAAGAAGAGCCGCGGGAGAGCAGGTGCCTCTTGGGCCTTGTTTTCCTGGGCTTCAAGTTCGTGCCCGGGGTTCACCTTGCTATGCCGAACTAAGCAGACACAGTCACAAGCCTGCAGCAGCGTGCGTGGCCTAGCATGGCACTCTATGCCTATTACCATCTCCTGGTGTAGGTAAGGCTTTGCCTTTTGCTCAGGCGCTCTCAGGCAGACTCGGTTTCTAGGCCAGTGCCTTCACAACAGAAGAGAGGAGACGACAGGATCCCTTCACGCGGCCTGTGCACTGGGATTGGGAATTGTCTCCACTCCTTCCCCGACACAAACCCTGCCACCCACAACGCTGCCACATCTTGGTGGAAGACGGCATCTGACTGCCCGTTTCTCCATGGGGTTATTTCTGCGCGAGTTCCGGGTATGGCACCTGGGGGCAAGCCCGTCTGCCCTTGGGACAGGTGGCCAAGGAGATGCTGTCCCCTTGGGACCAGAGGCACAGGACAGGCCTGCCTTCTGCCCAGACTCCTTCCTCAGAGTGGAGCACGTGCCCCTGCCCTAGTCCTCCCCTCATGTCTCCTTGGCTTCCAGGCTTCCATCTCTCCGCACAGGGAGCAGGTGACACTTCTCTTGCCACTTGCTTACTGTTCGAGCACAGCAGGCTATCCTGCTTCTCGAGCGTTTCCCGAACCCAAGGCCAACGGCTCCTTCTCTTCCCCGAGGGCGGCGTTCTGTGCCTTCCCCACACTTGCTCCTGGGGAGCACGGTGACAGACGTGTGCGACCACACTTCTCTCTCAGGCAGAAGGGATGCTAGCGCAAAGAGTATTTCGCTGCATGCGGGTGTATTACAGCGTGCTGTAGAGACTAGCTCCGGCAAGCTGCAGGCAGCATCCCATAGACCCGACTCTGATTTCCCAAAGAATGCTGTGCTTTCCCAGAGGGGATGCCCGGGCAGAGAGTCTTTCGCTCTTTTCGGGTATCTCCCAAGGTGCTGAGAATCCTAGGCTAAGGCAAGCAACAAAAGCAGCCCACAGAACCGACTCTGATTTCCCAGTGACTGCTATTCTTTCGCAGAGGTTTTCAGCTTGGTGCAAACCGCACTTCGCTGATGCTTCCTCAAAGGCTTTGGTCGTTCACTCTGTCGCGGCAGGGAAGAAGAGCTGCAGTAGAGCTGGTGGCTCTTGGGCCTTGCTTTCCCGGGCTCCAAATTCACGACCGGGGTTCAACTTGCTAAGCCAAACTAAGCAGACACAGTCACAACCCTGCAGCAGCGTGCATGGCCTAGCATGGCACTCTATGCCTATTACCATCGTCTGGTGTAGGTAAGGATTTGCCTTTTGCTCAGGCCCTCAGGCAGACTCGGGGTCTAGGCCAGTGCCTTCACCACAGGAGAGAGGAGGCGACAGGATCCCTGCACTGGCCTGTGTACTGGGATTGGGAAATGTCTCCACTCCTTCCCTGACACAACCCCTGCCCCCCACACTACGCTGCCACAACTTGGTGGAAGACGGCATCTGACTGCCCGTTTCTCCATGGGGTTGTTTTTCTGCGAGTTCCGGGTATGGCACCTGGGGGCAAGCCCTTGGGACAGGTGGCCAAGGAGATGCTGTCCCCTTGGGACCAGTGGCACAGGACAGGCCTGCCTTCTGCCCAGACACCTTCCTCAGAGTGGATCACGGGCCTCTACGGAGTCGTCCCCTCTTGTCTTCTTAGCAGCCAGGCTTCCATCTTGCCGCACACGGAGCGGTGACACTTTTCTTGCCACTGGCCTGCTGTTCGTGCACAGCAAGCTATCCTGCTTCCGGAGCGTTTCCCGACCCCAAAGCCAAAGGCTCCTTGTCTTCCCCGGGGGCGGTGTGCTGCACCTTCCCCACACTTGCTCCTGGGGGAGCGCGGTGACAGACGTGTTGCGACCACGTTTCTCTCTCAGGCAGAAGGGATGCTAGGGCAAAGAGTATTTCTCTCCATGCGGGTATCTTCCACCGTGCTTATGAGACTAGCTCAGGCAAGCAGTAGCAGCATCCCCAAACCCAACTCTGATTTCCCAATGAATGCTGTGCTTTCCAAGGGCAGATGCCCAGGCAAGAGGCTTTCGCTGTATGCGGGTTTTCTCCCACTGCGAGACTGGGCTCAGGCAAGCAGCATCAGCCCGCAGAACATTTCCCAGCGAATGCTGTGCTTTCACAGAGGCTTTGGCTTGGAGCCAATAGCACTTCGCCCCTGCTTCCTCAGCGAGGCTTCTCTCGCGTCAGGGAAGAAGAGCTGCGGGACTGCTCGTGCCTCTTTGGCGTTGGTTCCCGGGCTCCATGTTCGAGTCCTGGTTTTTCACCCTGCCAGCCTGAACTAAGCAGACACAGCCACAACCGTGCAGTAGCGTGCGTAGCCTAGGATGGCACTCTATGCACACTAGCATCTCCCGGTGTAGGCATCGCTTGGCCTTTTACTCTGGCGCGCAGGCGGACTCGCGGACTAGGCCAGTGCTTTCCCCACAGGAAAGGAGAAGTGACAGGATCCCTGCTCACTGCCTCGTGCAATGAATAGGGAGCTTTGCGGGACTGTCCCCACTCCTTCCCCTTAACCCCGTGCCTCCCCCAAGTTTCCACATCCTGGAGGAAGAGGCCATCTGATGGCCAGTTCTTTCTGGGAGTTGTTTCTCGAGTTCAGGGTAGGCGCCTGGTGGCAAGCCCATGTCTCCAACACGGACAGGTGGCCAAGGATCTGCTGTCTCCCTGGGCCCATGTTTTCTGCCCAGACTCCTTCCTCAGAGTGGAGACCTTTCCCCTACCCTAATCTTCCGCTCGTGTCTCCTTAGCAGCCAGGCTTCCGTCGCTCTGAGGTGACAGACGTGTCCCTTTCCTTACGGCTCTTTTAACAGGCGCAACAGCGCTTCTCTCTCAGGCAGAGGGGGATGTCCAGGCCAAGAGGATTTCGCTCCATGCGGGTTTATTACACCGTGCTGTGGAGACTAGCTCTGGCAAGCAGCAGGCAGCATCCCACACACCGACTCTGATTGCCCAAAGAATGCTGTGCTTTCCCAGAGGGGATGCCCGGGCAGAGAGGCTTTCGCTCTATGCGGGTTTCTCCTCTTGTGCTGAGAATCCTAGGCTAAGGCAAGCAACAAAAGCAGTCCACAGAACCGACTCTGATTTCCCAGCGACTGCTATGCTTTCTCAGAGGATTTCAGCTTGGCGTGAACCGCATTTCGCTGCTGCTTCCTCAAAGGCTTTGTCGCTCTGTCGCGGCAGGGAAGAAGAGCTGCGGTGGAGCTGGTGGCTCTTGGGCCTTGCTTTCCCGGGCTCCAAGTTCGCGCCCGGGGTTCACCTTGCTAAGCCAAACCTAGCAGACACAGTCACAACCCTGCAGCAGCGTGCATGGCCTAGCATGGCACTCTATGCCTAGTACCATCGTCTCTGGTGTGGTGTAGGTAAGGCTTTGCCTTTTGCTCAGGCGCTCAGGTAGACTCGGGGTCTAGGCCAGTGCCTTCACCACAGGAGAGAGGAGGCGACAGGATCCCTGCACATGGCCTGTGCACTGGGATTGGGAACTGTCTCCACTCCTTCCCCGACACACCCCCTGCCCCCCACTACGCTGCCACATCTTGGTGGAAGACGGCATCTGACTGCCCGTTTCTCCATGGGGTTTTTTCTGCGAGTTCCAGGTATGGCACCTGGGGGCAAGCCCGTCTGCCCTTGGGACAGGTGGCCAAGGAGATGCTGTCCCCTTGGGACCAGAGGCACAGGACAGGCCTGCCTTCTGCCCAGACTCCTTTCTCAGAGTGGAGCACGGGCCCCTGCCTAGTCTTCCCCTCATGTCTTCTCAGCAGCCAGGCTTCCATCTCTCCGCACAGGGAGCGGTGACACTTGTCTTGCCACTGGCCTGCTGTTCGTGCACAGCAGGCTATCCTGCTTCCGAGCGTTTCCCAACTCCAAAGCCAAAGGCTCCTTGCCTTCCACGGGGGTGGCGTGCTGCACCTTCCCCTCACTTGTTCCTGGGGAGCGCGGTGACAGACGTGTGCGACCACGCTTCTCTCTCAGGCAGAAGGGATGCTAGGGCAAAGAGTATTTCGCTCCATGCGGGTATCTTCCAACGTGCTGCTGAGATTAGCTCAGGCAAGCAGCAGCAGCAGCATCCCCATACCCGACTTTGATTTTGCGAGGAATGCTGTGCATTCCTAGGGGAAATGCCCAGGCAAAGAGGCTTTCGCTGTATGCGGGTTTCTCCCACCGCGAGACTGGGCTCAGGCAAGCAGCAGCAGCCCGCAGAATATTTCTCAGCGAATGCTGGGCTTTCGCAGAGGCTTTGGCTTGGAGCGAACAGCACTTCGCCGCTGCTGCTACCTCAGCAAGCCTTCAGACGCATCAGGGAAGAGGAGCTGCGGGAGAGCTGGTGCCTCTTGGGCCTTGCTTTCCGGGGCTCAATGTTCGAGTCCTGGGTTCACCCTGCCAGGCTGAACTAAGCAGACACAGCCACAACCGTGCAGTAGCGTGCGTAGCCTAGGATGGCACTCTATGCACACAACCATCTCCCGGTGTAGGCATCGCTTGGCCTTTTACTCTGGCGCGCAGGCGGACTCGCGGACTAGGCCAGTGCTTTCCCCACAGGAAAGGAGAAGTGACAGGATCCCTGCACACGGCCCCGTGCAGTGAACAGGGAGCTTTGCGGGACTGTCCCCACTCCTTCCCCTTAAACCCCGTGCCTCCTCCAAGCTTCCACATCCTGGAGGAAGACGGCATCTGATGGCCAGTTCTTTCTGGGAGTTGTTTCTCGAGTTCAGGGTAGGCGCCTGGTGGCAAGCCCATGTCTCCACCACGGACAGGTGGCCAAGGAGCTGCTGTCTCCTTAGGCCCAAAGCCTCAGGAAGGGCATGCTTTCTCTCCAGACTCCTTTCTCAGAGAGGAGCCCTTTCCCCTGCCCTAATCTTCCCCTCGTGTCTCCTTAGCAGCCAGGCTTCCGTCGTTCTGCAGTGACAGACGTGTCCCTTTCTTAAGGCTCGTTCCACAGGCGCCACAGCGCTTATCTCTCAGGCAGAGGGGATGCCCAGGCCAAGAGGATTTCGCTCCATGCGCGTTTATTACACCGTGCTGTGGAGACTAGCTCTGGCAAGCAGCAGGCAGCATCCCACGGACCCGACACTGATTTCCCAAAGAATGCTGTGCTTTCCCCGAGGGGATGCCCCGGCAAAGAGGCTTTCGCTCTATGCGGGTTTCTCCCATTGTGCTGAGAATACTAGGATAAGGAAAGTAAAAAAAGGACCCCACAGAACCGACTCTGATTTCCCAGCGACTGTTATGCTTTCGCAGAGGTTTTCAGTTGGAGCAAACGGGACTTCGCTGCTGCTTCCTCAGCAAGACTTTGGTCGTTCGCTCTGTCGCGGCAGGGAAGAAGAGCCGCGGGAGAGCAGGTGCCTCTTGGGCCTTGTTTTCCTGGGCTTCAAGTTCGTGCCCGGGGTTCACCTTGCTATGCCGAACTAAGCAGACACAGTCACAAGCCTGCAGCAGCGTGCGTGGCCTAGCATGGCACTCTATGCCTATTACCATCTCCTGGTGTAGGTAAGGCTTTGCCTTTTGCTCAGGCGCTCAGGCAGACTCGGTTTCTAGGCCAGTGCCTTCACAACAGAAGAGAGGAGACGACAGGATCCCTTCACGCGGCCTGTGCACTGGGATTGGGAATTGTCTCCACTCCTTCCCCGACACAAACCCTGCCACCCACAACGCTGCCACATCTTGGTGGAAGACGGCATCTGACTGCCCGTTTCTCCATGGGGTTATTTCTGCGAGTTCCGGGTATGGCACCTGGGGGCAAGCCCGTCTGCCCTTGGGACAGGTGGCCAAGGAGATGCTGTCCCCTTGGGACCAGAGGCACAGGACAGGCCTGCCTTCTGCCCAGACTCCTTCCTCAGAGTGGAGCACGTGCCCCTGCCCTAGTCCTCCCCTCATGTCTCCTTGGCTTCCAGGCTTCCATCTCTCCGCACAGGGAGCAGGTGACACTTCTCTTGCCACTTGCTTACTGTTCGAGCACAGCAGGCTATCCTGCTTCTCGAGCGTTTCCCGAACCCAAGGCCAACGGCTCCTTCTCTTCCCCGAGGGCGGCGTTCTGTGCCTTCCCCACACTTGCTCCTGGGGAGCACGGTGACAGACGTGTGCGACCACACTTCTCTCTCAGGCAGAAGGGATGCTAGCGCAAAGAGTATTTCGCTGCATGCGGGTGTATTACAGCGTGCTGTAGAGACTAGCTCCGGCAAGCTGCAGGCAGCATCCCATAGACCCGACTCTGATTTCCCAAAGAATGCTGTGCTTTCCCAGAGGGGATGCCCGGGCAGAGAGTCTTTCGCTCTTTTCGGGTATCTCCCAAGGTGCTGAGAATCCTAGGCTAAGGCAAGCAACACAAAGCAGCCCACAGAACCGACTCTGATTTCCCAGTGACTGCTATTCTTTCGCAGAGGTTTTCAGCTTGGTGCAAACCGCACTTCGCTGATGCTTCCTCAAAGGCTTTGGTCGTTCACTCTGTCGCGGCAGGGAAGAAGAGCTGCAGTAGAGCTGGTGGCTCTTGGGCCTTGCTTTCCCGGGCTCCAAATTCACGACCGGGGTTCAACTTGCTAAGCCAAACTAAGCAGACACAGTCACAACCCTGCAGCAGCGTGCATGGCCTAGCATGGCACTCTATGCCTATTACCATCGTCTGGTGTAGGTAAGGATTTGCCTTTTGCTCAGGCCCTCAGGCAGACTCGGGGTCTAGGCCAGTGCCTTCACCACAGGAGAGAGGAGGCGACAGGATCCCTGCACTGGCCTGTGTACTGGGATTGGGAAATGTCTCCACTCCTTCCCTGACACAACCCCTGCCCCCCACTACGCTGCCACAACTTGGTGGAAGACGGCATCTGACTGCCCGTTTCTCCATGGGGTTGTTTCTGCGAGTTCCGGGTATGGCACCTGGGGGCAAGCCCTTGGGACAGGTGGCCAAGGAGATGCTGTCCCCTTGGGACCAGTGGCACAGGACAGGCCTGCCTTCTGCCCAGACACCTTCCTCAGAGTGGATCACGGGCCTCTACGGAGTCGTCCCCTCTTGTCTTCTTAGCAGCCAGGCTTCCATCTTGCCGCACACGGAGCGGTGACACTTTTCTTGCCACTGGCCTGCTGTTCGTGCACAGCAAGCTATCCTGCTTCCGGAGCGTTTCCCGACCCCAAAGCCAAAGGCTCCTTGTCTTCCCCGGGGGCGGTGTGCTGCACCTTCCCCACACTTGCTCCTGGGGAGCGCGGTGACAGACGTGTGCGACCACGTTTTCTCTCTCAGGCAGAAGGGATGCTAGGGCAAAGAGTATTTCTCTCCATGCGGGTATCTTCCACCGTGCTTATGAGACTAGCTCAGGCAAGCAGTAGCAGCATCCCCAAACCCAACTCTGATTTCCCAATGAATGCTGTGCTTTCCAAGGGCAGATGCCCAGGCAAGAGGCTTTCGCTGTATGCGGGTTTCTCCCACTGCGAGACTGGGCTCAGGCAAGCAGCATCAGCCCGCAGAACATTTCCCAGCGAATGCTGTGCTTTCACAGAGGCTTTGGCTTGGAGCCAATAGCACTTCGCCCCTGCTTCCTCAGCGAGGCTTCTCTCGCGTCAGGGAAGAAGAGCTGCGGGACTGCTCGTGCCTCTTTGGCGTTGGTTCCCGGGCTCCATGTTCGAGTCCTGGTTTCACCCTGCCAGCCTGAACTAAGCAGACACAGCCACAACCGTGCAGTAGCGTGCGTAGCCTAGGATGGCACTCTATGCACACTAGCATCTCCCGGTGTAGGCATCGCTTGGCCTTTTACTCTGGCGCGCAGGCGGACTCGCGGACTAGGCCAGTGCTTTCCCCACAGGAAAGGAGAAGTGACAGGATCCCTGCTCACTGCCTCGTGCAATGAATAGGGAGCTTTGCGGGACTGTCCCCACTCCTTCCCCTTAACCCCGTGCCTCCCCCAAGGTTCCACATCCTGGAGGAAGAGGCCATCTGATGGCCAGTTCTTTCTGGGAGTTGTTTCTCGAGTTCAGGGTAGGCGCCTGGTGGCAAGCCCATGTCTCCAACACGGACAGGTGGCCAAGGATCTGCTGTCTCCCTGGGCCCATGTTTTCTGCCCAGACTCCTTCCTCAGAGTGGAGACCTTTCCCCTACCCTAATCTTCCGCTCGTGTCTCCTTAGCAGCCAGGCTTCCGTCGCTCTGCAGTGACAGACGTGTCCCTTTCCTTACGGCTCTTTTAACAGGCGCAACAGCGCTTCTCTCTCAGGCAGAGGGGATGCCCAGGCCTAGAGGATTTCGCTCCATGCGGGTTTATTACACCGTGCTGTGGAGACTAGCTCTGGGAAGCAGCTGGCAGCATCCCACACACCGACTCTGATTGCCCAAAGAATGCTCTGCTTTCCCAGAGGGGATGCCCGGGCAGAGAGGCTTTCGCTCTATGCGGGTTTCTCCTCTTGTGCTGAGAATCCTAGGCTAAGGCAAGCAACAAAAGCAGTCCACAGAACCGACTCTGATTTCCCAGCGACTGCTATGCTTTCTCAGAGGATTTCAGCTTGGCGCGAACCGCACTTCGCTGCTGCTTCCTCAAAGGCTTTGTCGCTCTGTCGCGGCAGGGAAGAAGAGCTGCGGTGGAGCTGGTGGCTCTTGGGCCTTGCTTTCCCGGGCTCCAAGTTCGCGCCCGGGGTTCACCTTGCTAAGCCAAACCTAGCAGACACAGTCACAACCCTGCAGCAGCGTGCATGGCCTAGCATGGCACTCTATGCCTAGTACCATCGTCTGGTGTAGGTAAGGCTTTGCCTTTTGCTCAGGCGCTCAGGTAGACTCGGGGTCTAGGCCAGTGCCTTCACCACAGGAGAGAGGAGGCGACAGGATCCCTGCACATGGCCTGTGCACTGGGATTGGGAACTGTCTCTCCACTCCTTCCCCGACACACCCCCTGCCCCCCACTACGCTGCCACATCTTGGTGGAAGACGGCATCTGACTGCCCGTTTCTCCATGGGGTTTTTTTTTCTGCGAGTTCCAGGTATGGCACCTGGGGGCAAGCCCGTCTGCCCTTGGGACAGGTGGCCAAGGAGATGCTGTCCCCTTGGGACCAGAGGCACAGGACAGGCCTGCCTTCTGCCCAGACTCCTTTCTCAGAGTGGAGCACGGGCCCCTGCCTAGTCTTCCCCTCATGTCTTCTCAGCAGCCAGGCTTCCATCTCTCCGCACAGGGAGCGGTGACACTTGTCTTGCCACTGGCCTGCTGTTCGTGCACAGCAGGCTATCCTGCTTCCCGAGCGTTTCCCAACTCCAAAGCCAAAGGCTCCTTGCCTTCCACGGGGGTGGCGTGCTGCACCTTCCCCTCACTTGTTCCTGGGGAGCGCGGTGACAGACGTGTGCGACCACGCTTCTCTCTCAGGCAGAAGGGATGCTAGGGCAAAGAGTATTTCGCTCCATGCGGGTATCTTCCAACGTGCTGCTGAGATTAGCTCAGGCAAGCAGCAGCAGCATCCCCATACCCGACTTTGATTTTGCGAGGAATGCTGTGCATTCCTAGGGGAAATGCCCAGGCAAAGAGGCTTTCGCTGTATGCGGGTTTCTCCCACCGCGAGACTGGGCTCAGGCAAGCAGCAGCAGCCCGCAGAATATTTCTCAGCGAATGCTGGGCTTTCGCAGAGGCTTTGGCTTGGAGCGAACAGCACTTCGCCGCTGCTACCTCAGCAAGCCTTCAGACGCATCAGGGAAGAGGAGCTGCGGGAGAGCTGGTGCCTCTTGGGCCTTGCTTTCCCGGGCTCAATGTTCGAGTCCTGGGTTCACCCTGCCAGGCTGAACTAAGCAGACACAGCCACAACCGTGCAGTAGCGTGCGTAGCCTAGGATGGCACTCTATGCACACAACCATCTCCCGGTGTAGGCATCGCTTGGCCTTTTACTCTGGCGGCGCGCAGGCGGACTCGCGGACTAGGCCAGTGCTTTCCCCACAGGAAAGGAGAAGTGACAGGATCCCTGCACACGGCCCCGTGCAGTGAACAGGGAGCTTTGCGGGACTGTCCCCACTCCTTCCCCTTAAACCCCGTGCCTCCTCCAAGCTTCCACATCCTGGAGGAAGACGGCATCTGATGGCCAGTTCTTTCTGGGAGTTGTTTCTCGAGTTCAGGGTAGGCGCCTGGTGGCAAGCCCATGTCTCCACCACGGACAGGTGGCCAAGGAGCTGCTGTCTCCTTAGGCCCAAAGCCTCAGGAAGGGCATGCTTTCTCTCCAGACTCCTTTCTCAGAGAGGAGCCCTTTCCCCTGCCCTAATCTTCCCCTCGTGTCTCCTTAGCAGCCAGGCTTCCGTCGTTCTGCAGTGACAGACGTGTCCCTTTCTTAAGGCTCGTTCCACAGGCGCCACAGCGCTTATCTCTCAGGCAGAGGGGATGCCCAGGCCAAGAGGATTTCGCTCCATGCGCGTTTATTACACCGTGCTGTGGAGACTAGCTCTGGCAAGCAGCAGGCAGCATCCCACGGACCCGACACTGATTTCCCAAAGAATGCTGTGCTTTCCCCGAGGGGATGCCCCGGCAAAGAGGCTTTCGCTCTATGCGGGTTTCTCCCATTGTGCTGAGAATACTAGGATAAGGAAAGTAAAAAAAGGACCCCACAGAACCGACTCTGATTTCCCAGCGACTGTTATGCTTTCGCAGAGGTTTTCAGTTGGAGCAAACGGGACTTCGCTGCTGCTTCCTCAGCAAGACTTTGGTCGTTCGCTCTGTCGCGGCAGGGAAGAAGAGCCGCGGGAGAGCAGGTGCCTCTTGGGCCTTGTTTTCCTGGGCTTCAAGTTCGTGCCCGGGGTTCACCTTGCTATGCCGAACTAAGCAGACACAGTCACAAGCCTGCAGCAGCGTGCGTGGCCTAGCATGGCACTCTATGCCTATTACCATCTCCTGGTGTAGGTAAGGCTTTGCCTTTTGCTCAGGCGCTCAGGCAGACTCGGTTTCTAGGCCAGTGCCTTCACAACAGAAGAGAGGAGACGACAGGATCCCTTCACGCGGCCTGTGCACTGGGATTGGGAATTGTCTCCACTCCTTCCCCGACACAAACCCTGCCACCCACAACGCTGCCACATCTTGGTGGAAGACGGCATCTGACTGCCCGTTTCTCCATGGGGTTATTTCTGCGAGTTCCGGGTATGGCACCTGGGGGCAAGCCCGTCTGCCCTTGGGACAGGTGGCCAAGGAGATGCTGTCCCCTTGGGACCAGAGGCACAGGACAGGCCTGCCTTCTGCCCAGACTCCTTCCTCAGAGTGGAGCACGTGCCCCTGCCCTAGTCCTCCCCTCATGTCTCCTTGGCTTCCAGGCTTCCATCTCTCCGCACAGGGAGCAGGTGACACTTCTCTTGCCACTTGCTTACTGTTCGAGCACAGCAGGCTATCCTGCTTCTCGAGCGTTTCCCGAACCCAAGGCCAACGGCTCCTTCTCTTCCCCGAGGGCGGCGTTCTGTGCCTTCCCCACACTTGCTCCTGGGGAGCACGGTGACAGACGTGTGCGACCACACTTCTCTCTCAGGCAGAAGGGATGCTAGCGCAAAGAGTATTTCGCTGCATGCGGGTGTATTACAGCGTGCTGTAGAGACTAGCTCCGGCAAGCTGCAGGCAGCATCCCATAGACCCGACTCTGATTTCCCAAAGAATGCTGTGCTTTCCCAGAGGGGATGCCCGGGCAGAGAGTCTTTCGCTCTTTTCGGGTATCTCCCAAGGTGCTGAGAATCCTAGGCTAAGGCAAGCAACAAAAGCAGCCCACAGAACCGACTCTGATTTCCCAGTGACTGCTATTCTTTCGCAGAGGTTTTCAGCTTGGTGCAAACCGCACTTCGCTGATGCTTCCTCAAAGGCTTTGGTCGTTCACTCTGTCGCGGCAGGGAAGAAGAGCTGCAGTAGAGCTGGTGGCTCTTGGGCTTTGCTTTCCCGGGCTCCAAATTCACGACGGGGTTCAACTTGCTAAGCCAAACTAAGCAGACACAGTCACAACCCTGCAGCAGCGTGCATGGCCTAGCATGGCACTCTATGCCTATTACCATCGTCTGGTGTAGGTAAGGATTTGCCTTTTGCTCAGGCCCTCAGGCAGACTCGGGGTCTAGGCCAGTGCCTTCACCACAGGAGAGAGGAGGCGACAGGATCCCTGCACTGGCCTGTGTACTGGGATTGGGAAATGTCTCCACTCCTTCCCTGACACAACCCCTGCCCCCCACTACGCTGCCACAACTTGGTGGAAGACGGCATCTGACTGCCCGTTTCTCCATGGGGGTTGTTTCTGCGAGTTCCGGGTATGGCACCTGGGGGCAAGCCCTTGGGACAGGTGGCCAAGGAGATGCTGTCCCCTTGGGACCAGTGGCACAGGACAGGCCTGCCTTCTGCCCAGACACCTTCCTCAGAGTGGATCACGGGCCTCTACGGAGTCGTCCCCTCTTGTCTTCTTAGCAGCCAGGCTTCCATCTTGCCGCACACGGAGCGGTGACACTTTTCTTGCCACTGGCCTGCTGTTCGTGCACAGCAAGCTATCCTGCTTCCGGAGCGTTTCCCGACCCCAAAGCCAAAGGCTCCTTGTCTTCCCCGGGGGCGGTGTGCTGCACCTTCCCCACACTTGCTCCTGGGGAGCGCGGTGACAGACGTGTGCGACCACGTTTCTCTCTCAGGCAGAAGGGATGCTAGGGCAAAGAGTATTTCTCTCCATGCGGGTATCTTCCACCGTGCTTATGAGACTAGCTCAGGCAAGCAGTAGCAGCATCCCCAAACCCAACTCTGATTTCCCAATGAATGCTGTGCTTTCCAAGGGCAGATGCCCAGGCAAGAGGCTTTCGCTGTATGCGGGTTTCTCCCACTGCGAGACTGGGCTCAGGCAAGCAGCATCAGCCCGCAGAACATTTCCCAGCGAATGCTGTGCTTTCACAGAGGCTTTGGCTTGGAGCCAATAGCACTTCGCCCCTGCTTCCTCAGCGAGGCTTCTCTCGCGTCAGGGAAGAAGAGCTGCGGGACTGCTCGTGCCTCTTTGGCGTTGGTTCCCGGGCTCCATGTTCGAGTCCTGGTTTCACCCTGCCAGCCTGAACTAAGCAGACACAGCCACAACCGTGCAGTAGCGTGCGTAGCCTAGGATGGCACTCTATGCACACTAGCATCTCCCGGTGTAGGCATCGCTTGGCCTTTTACTCTGGCGCGCAGGCGGACTCGCGGACTAGGCCAGTGCTTTCCCCACAGGAAAGGAGAAGTGACAGGATCCCTGCTCACTGCCTCGTGCAATGAATAGGGAGCTTTGCGGGACTGTCCCCACTCCTTCCCCTTAACCCCGTGCCTCCCCCAAGTTTCCACATCCTGGAGGAAGAGGCCATCTGATGGCCAGTTCTTTCTGGGAGTTGTTTCTCGAGTTCAGGGTAGGCGCCTGGTGGCAAGCCCATGTCTCCAACACGGACAGGTGGCCAAGGATCTGCTGTCTCCCTGGGCCCATGTTTTCTGCCCAGACTCCTTCCTCAGAGTGGAGACCTTTCCCCTACCCTAATCTTCCGCTCGTGTCTCCTTAGCAGCCAGGCTTCCGTCGCTCTGAGGTGACAGACGTGTCCCTTTCCTTACGGCTCTTTTAACAGGCGCAACAGCGCTTCTCTCTCAGGCAGAGGGGATGTCCAGGCCAAGAGGATTTCGCTACATGCGGGTTTATTAAACCGTGCTGTGGAGACTAGCTCTGGCAAGCAGCAGGCAGCATCCCACACACCGACTCTGATTGACCAAAGAATGCTGTGCTTTCCCAGAGGGGATGCCCGGGCAGAGAGGCTTTCGCTCTATGCGGGTTTCTCCTCTTGTGCTGAGAATCCTAGGCTAAGGCAAGCAACAAAAGCAGTCCACAGAACCGACTCTGATTTCCCAGCGACTGCTATGCTTTCTCAGAGGATTTCAGCTTGGCGTGAACCGCATTTCGCTGCTGCTTCCTCAAAGGCTTTGTCGCTCTGTCGCGGCAGGGAAGAAGAGCTGCGGTGGAGCTGGTGGCTCTTGGGCCTTGCTTTCCCGGGCTCCAAGTTCGCGCCCCCGGGGTTCACCTTGCTAAGCCAAACCTAGCAGACACAGTCACAACCCTGCAGCAGCGTGCATGGCCTAGCATGGCACTCTATGCCTAGTACCATCGTCTGGTGTAGGTAAGGCTTTGCCTTTTGCTCAGGCGCTCAGGTAGACTCGGGGTCTAGGCCAGTGCCTTCACCACAGGAGAGAGAGGAGGCGACAGGATCCCTGCACATGGCCTGTGCACTGGGATTGGGAACTGTCTCCACTCCTTCCCCGACACACCCCCTGCCCCCCACTACGCTGCCACATCTTGGTGGAAGACGGCATCTGACTGCCCGTTTCTCCATGGGGTTTTTTCTGCGAGTTCCAGGTATGGCACCTGGGGGCAAGCCCGTCTGCCCTTGGGACAGGTGGCCAAGGAGATGCTGTCCCCTTGGGACCAGAGGCACAGGACAGGCCTGCCTTCTGCCCAGACTCCTTTCTCAGAGTGGAGCACGGGCCCCTGCCTAGTCTTCCCCTCATGTCTTCTCAGCAGCCAGGCTTCCATCTCTCCGCACAGGGAGCGGTGACACTTGTCTTGCCACTGGCCTGCTGTTCGTGCACAGCAGGCTATCCTGCTTCCCGAGCGTTTCCCAACTCCAAAGCCAAAGGCTCCTTGCCTTCCACGGGGGTGGCGTGCGTGCTGCACCTTCCCCTCACTTGTTCCTGGGGAGCGCGGTGACAGACGTGTGCGACCACGCTTCTCTCTCAGGCAGAAGGGATGCTAGGGCAAAGAGTATTTCGCTCCATGCGGGTATCTTCCAACGTGCTGCTGAGATTAGCTCAGGCAAGCAGCAGCAGCATCCCCATACCCGACTTTGATTTTGCGAGGAATGCTGTGCATTCCTAGGGGAAATGCCCAGGCAAAGAGGCTTTCGCTGTATGCGGGTTTTCTCCCACCGCGAGACTGGGCTCAGGCAAGCAGCAGCAGCCCGCAGAATATTTCTCAGCGAATGCTGGGCTTTCGCAGAGGCTTTGGCTTGGAGCGAACAGCACTTCGCCGCTGCTACCTCAGCAAGCCTTCAGACGCATCAGGGAAGAGGAGCTGCGGGAGAGCTGGTGCCTCTTGGGCCTTGCTTTCCCGGGCTCAATGTTCGAGTCCTGGGTTCACCCTGCCAGGCTGAACTAAGCAGACACAGCCACAACCGTGCAGTAGCGTGCGTAGCCTAGGATGGCACTCTATGCACACAACCATCTCCCGGTGTAGGCATCGCTTGGCCTTTTACTCTGGCGCGCAGGCGGACTCGCGGACTAGGCCAGTGCTTTCCCCACAGGAAAGGAGAAGTGACAGGATCCCTGCACACGGCCCCGTGCAGTGAACAGGGAGCTTTGCGGGACTGTCCCCACTCCTTCCCCTTAAACCCCGTTTTGCCTCCTCCAAGCTTCCACATCCTGGAGGAAGACGGCATCTGATGGCCAGTTCTTTCTGGGAGTTGTTTCTCGAGTTCAGGGTAGGCGCCTGGTGGCAAGCCCATGTCTCCACCACGGACAGGTGGCCAAGGAGCTGCTGTCTCCTTAGGCCCAAAGCCTCAGGAAGGGCATGCTTTCTCTCCAGACTCCTTTCTCAGAGAGGAGCCCTTTCCCCTGCCCTAATCTTCCCCTCGTGTCTCCTTAGCAGCCAGGCTTCCGTCGTTCTGCAGTGACAGACGTGTCCCTTTCTTAAGGCTCGTTCCACAGGCGCCACAGCGCTTATCTCTCAGGCAGAGGGGATGCCCAGGCCAAGAGGATTTCGCTCCATGCGCGTTTATTACACCGTGCTGTGGAGACTAGCTCTGGCAAGCAGCAGGCAGCATCCCACGGACCCGACACTGATTTCCCAAAGAATGCTGTGCTTTCCCCGAGGGGATGCCCCGGCAAAGAGGCTTTCGCTCTCTATGCGGGTTTCTCCCATTGTGCTGAGAATACTAGGATAAGGAAAGTAAAAAAAAAGGACCCCACAGAACCGACTCTGATTTCCCAGCGACTGTTATGCTTTCGCAGAGGTTTTCAGTTGGAGCAAACGGGACTTCGCTGCTGCTGCTTCCTCAGCAAGACTTTGGTCGTTCGCTCTGTCGCGGCAGGGAAGAAGAGCCGCGGGAGAGCAGGTGCCTCTTGGGCCTTGTTTTCCTGGGCTTCAAGTTCGTGCCCGGGGTTCACCTTGCTATGCCGAACTAAGCAGACACAGTCACAAGCCTGCAGCAGCGTGCGTGGCCTAGCATGGCACTCTATGCCTATTACCATCTCCTGGTGTAGGTAAGGCTTTGCCTTTTGCTCAGGCGCTCAGGCAGACTCGGTTTCTAGGCCAGTGCCTTCACAACAGAAGAGAGGAGACGACAGGATCCCTTCACGCGGCCTGTGCACTGGGATTGGGAATTGTCTCCACTCCTTCCCCGACACAAACCCTGCCACCCACAACGCTGCCACATCTTGGTGGAAGACGGCATCTGACTGCCCGTTTCTCCATGGGGTTATTTTCTGCGAGTTCCGGGTATGGCACCTGGGGGCAAGCCCGTCTGCCCTTGGGACAGGTGGCCAAGGAGATGCTGTCCCCTTGGGACCAGAGGCACAGGACAGGCCTGCCTTCTGCCCAGACTCCTTCCTCAGAGTGGAGCACGTGCCCCTGCCCTAGTCCTCCCCTCATGTCTCCTTGGCTTCCAGGCTTCCATCTCTCCGCACAGGGAGCAGGTGACACTTCTCTTGCCACTTGCTTACTGTTCGAGCACAGCAGGCTATCCTGCTTCTCGAGCGTTTCCCGAACCCAAGGCCAACGGCTCCTTCTTCTCTTCCCCGAGGGCGGCGTTCTGTGCCTTCCCCACACTTGCTCCTGGGGAGCACGGTGACAGACGTGTGCGACCACACTTCTCTCTCAGGCAGAAGGGATGCTAGCGCAAAGAGTATTTCGCTGCATGCGGGTGTATTACAGCGTGCTGTAGAGACTAGCTCCGGCAAGCTGCAGGCAGCATCCCATAGACCCGACTCTGATTTCCCAAAGAATGCTGTGCTTTCCCAGAGGGGATGCCCGGGCAGAGAGTCTTTCGCTCTTTTCGGGTATCTCCCAAGGTGCTGAGAATCCTAGGCTAAGGCAAGCAACAAAAGCAGCCCACAGAACCGACTCTGATTTCCCAGTGACTGCTATTCTTTCGCAGAGGTTTTCAGCTTGGTGCAAACCGCACTTCGCTGATGCTTCCTCAAAGGCTTTGGTCGTTCACTCTGTCGCGGCAGGGAAGAAGAGCTGCAGTAGAGCTGGTGGCTCTTGGGCCTTGCTTTCCCGGGCTCCAAATTCACGACCGGGGTTCAACTTGCTAAGCCAAACTAAGCAGACACAGTCACAACCCTGCAGCAGCGTGCATGGCCTAGCATGGCACTCTATGCCTATTACCATCGTCTGGTGTAGGTAAGGATTTGCCTTTTGCTCAGGCCCTCAGGCAGACTCGGGGTCTAGGCCAGTGCCTTCACCACAGGAGAGAGGAGGCGACAGGATCCCTGCACTGGCCTGTGTACTGGGATTGGGAAATGTCTCCACTCCTTCCCTGACACAACCCCTGCCCCCCACTACGCTGCCACAACTTGGTGGAAGACGGCATCTGACTGCCCGTTTCTCCATGGGGTTGTTTCTGCGAGTTCCGGGTATGGCACCTGGGGGCAAGCCCTTGGGACAGGTGGCCAAGGAGATGCTGTCCCCTTGGGACCAGTGGCACAGGACAGGCCTGCCTTCTGCCCAGACACCTTCCTCAGAGTGGATCACGGGCCTCTACGGAGTCGTCCCCCTCTTGTCTTCTTAGCAGCCAGGCTTCCATCTTGCCGCACACGGAGCGGTGACACTTTTCTTGCCACTGGCCTGCTGTTCGTGCACAGCAAGCTATCCTGCTTCCGGAGCGTTTCCCGACCCCAAAGCCAAAGGCTCCTTGTCTTCCCCGGGGGCGGTGTGCTGCACCTTCCCCACACTTGCTCCTGGGGAGCGCGGTGACAGACGTGTGCGACCACGTTTCTCTCTCAGGCAGAAGGGATGCTAGGGCAAAGAGTATTTCTCTCCATGCGGGTATCTTCCACCGTGCTTATGAGACTAGCTCAGGCAAGCAGTAGCAGCATCCCCAAACCCAACTCTGATTTCCCAATGAATGCTGTGCTTTCCAAGGGCAGATGCCCAGGCAAGAGGCTTTCGCTGTATGCGGGTTTCTCCCACTGCGAGACTGGGCTCAGGCAAGCAGCATCAGCCCGCAGAACATTTCCCAGCGAATGCTGTGCTTTCACAGAGGCTTTGGCTTGGAGCCAATAGCACTTCGCCCCTGCTTCCTCAGCGAGGCTTCTCTCGCGTCAGGGAAGAAGAGCTGCGGGACTGCTCGTGCCTCTTTGGCGTTGGTTCCCGGGCTCCATGTTCGAGTCCTGGTTTCACCCTGCCTGCCAGCCTGAACTAAGCAGACACAGCCACAACCGTGCAGTAGCGTGCGTAGCCTAGGATGGCACTCTATGCACACTAGCATCTCCCGGTGTAGGCATCGCTTGGCCTTTTACTCTGGCGCGCAGGCGGACTCGCGGACTAGGCCAGTGCTTTCCCCACAGGAAAGGAGAAGTGACAGGATCCCTGCTCACTGCCTCGTGCAATGAATAGGGAGCTTTGCGGGACTGTCCCCACTCCTTCCCCTTAACCCCGTGCCTCCCCCAAGTTTCCACATCCTGGAGGAAGAGGCCATCTGATGGCCAGTTCTTTCTGGGAGTTGTTTCTCGAGTTCAGGGTAGGCGCCTGGTGGCAAGCCCATGTCTCCAACACGGACAGGTGGCCAAGGATCTGCTGTCTCCCTGGGCCCATGTTTTCTGCCCAGACTCCTTCCTCAGAGTGGAGACCTTTCCCCTACCCTAATCTTCCGCTCGTGTCTCCTTAGCAGCCAGGCTTCCGTCGCTCTGAGGTGACAGACGTGTCCCTTTCCTTACGGCTCTTTTAACAGGCGCAACAGCGCTTCTCTCTCAGGCAGAGGGGATGTCCAGGCCAAGAGGATTTCGCTACATGCGGGTTTATTAAACCGTGCTGTGGAGACTAGCTCTGGCAAGCAGCAGGCAGCATCCCACACACCGACTCTGATTGCCCAAAGAATGCTGTGCTTTCCCAGAGGGGATGCCCGGGCAGAGAGGCTTTCGCTCTATGCGGGTTTCTCCTCTTGTGCTGAGAATCCTAGGCTAAGGCAAGCAACAAAAGCAGTCCACAGAACCGACTCTGATTTCCCAGCGACTGCTATGCTTTCTCAGAGGATTTCAGCTTGGCGTGAACCGCATTTCGCTTTCGCTGCTGCTTCCTCAAAGGCTTTGTCGCTCTGTCGCGGCAGGGAAGAAGAGCTGCGGTGGAGCTGGTGGCTCTTGGGCCTTGCTTTCCCGGGCTCCAAGTTCGCGCCCGGGGTTCACCTTGCTAAGCCAAACCTAGCAGACACAGTCACAACCCTGCAGCAGCGTGCATGGCCTAGCATGGCACTCTATGCCTAGTACCATCGTCTGGTGTAGGTAAGGCTTTGCCTTTTGCTCAGGCGCTCAGGTAGACTCGGGGTCTAGGCCAGTGCCTTCACCACAGGAGAGAGGAGGCGACAGGATCCCTGCACATGGCCTGTGCACTGGGATTGGGAACTGTCTCCACTCCTCCCCCCGACACACCCCCTGCCCCCCACTACGCTGCCACATCTTGGTGGAAGACGGCATCTGACTGCCCGTTTCTCCATGGGGTTTTTTTTCTGCGAGTTCCAGGTATGGCACCTGGGGGCAAGCCCGTCTGCCCTTGGGACAGGTGGCCAAGGAGATGCTGTCCCCTTGGGACCAGAGGCACAGGACAGGCCTGCCTTCTGCCCAGACTCCTTTCTCAGAGTGGAGCACGGGCCCCTGCCTAGTCTTCCCCTCATGTCTTCTCAGCAGCCAGGCTTCCATCTCTCCGCACAGGGAGCGGTGACACTTGTCTTGCCACTGGCCTGCTGTTCGTGCACAGCAGGCTATCCTGCTTCCCGAGCGTTTCCCAACTCCAAAGCCAAAGGCTCCTTGCCTTCCACGGGGGTGGCGTGCTGCACCTTCCCCTCACTTGTTCCTGGGGAGCGCGGCGGTGACAGACGTGTGCGACCACGCTTCTCTCTCAGGCAGAAGGGATGCTAGGGCAAAGAGTATTTCGCTCCATGCGGGTATCTTCCAACGTGCTGCTGAGATTAGCTCAGGCAAGCAGCAGCAGCATCCCCATACCCGACTTTGATTTTGCGAGGAATGCTGTGCATTCCTAGGGGAAATGCCCAGGCAAAGAGGCTTTCGCTGTATGCGGGTTTCTCCCACCGCGAGACTGGGCTCAGGCAAGCAGCAGCAGCCCGCAGAATATTTCTCAGCGAATGCTGGGCTTTCGCAGAGGCTTTGGCTTGGAGCGAACAGCACTTCGCCGCTGCTACCTCAGCAAGCCTTCAGACGCATCAGGGAAGAGGAGCTGCGGGAGAGCTGGTGCCTCTTGGGCCTTGCTTTCCCGGGCTCAATGTTCGAGTCCTGGGTTCACCCTGCCAGGCTGAACTAAGCAGACACAGCCACAACCGTGCAGTAGCGTGCGTAGCCTAGGATGGCACTCTATGCACACAACCATCTCCCGGTGTAGGCATCGCTTGGCCTTTTACTCTGGCGCGCAGGCGGACTCGCGGACTAGGCCAGTGCTTTCCCCACAGGAAAGGAGAAGTGACAGGATCCCTGCACACGGCCCCGTGCAGTGAACAGGGAGCTTTGCGGGACTGTCCCCACTCCTTCCCCTTAAACCCCGTGCCTCCTCCAAGCTTCCACATCCTGGAGGAAGACGGCATCTGATGGCCAGTTCTTTCTGGGAGTTGTTTCTCGAGTTCAGGGTAGGCGCCTGGTGGCAAGCCCATGTCTCCACCACGGACAGGTGGCCAAGGAGCTGCTGTCTCCTTAGGCCCAAAGCCTCAGGAAGGGCATGCTTTCTCTCCAGACTCCTTTCTCAGAGAGGAGCCCTTTCCCCTGCCCTAATCTTCCCCTCGTGTCTCCTTAGCAGCCAGGCTTCCGTCGTTCTGCAGTGACAGACGTGTCCCTTTCTTAAGGCTCGTTCCACAGGCGCCACAGCGCTTATCTCTCAGGCAGAGGGGATGCCCAGGCCAAGAGGATTTCGCTCCATGCGCGTTTATTACACCGTGCTGTGGAGACTAGCTCTGGCAAGCAGCAGGCAGCATCCCACGGACCCGACACTGATTTCCCAAAGAATGCTGTGCTTTCCCCGAGGGGATGCCCCGGCAAAGAGGCTTTCGCTCTATGCGGGTTTCTCCCATTGTGCTGAGAATACTAGGATAAGGAAAGTAAAAAAAGGACCCCACAGAACCGACTCTGATTTCCCAGCGACTGTTATGCTTTCGCAGAGGTTTTCAGTTGGAGCAAACGGGACTTCGCTGCTGCTTCCTCAGCAAGACTTTGGTCGTTCGCTCTGTCGCGGCAGGGAAGAAGAGCCGCGGGAGAGCAGGTGCCTCTTGGGCCTTGTTTTCCTGGGCTTCAAGTTCGTGCCCGGGGTTCACCTTGCTATGCCGAACTAAGCAGACACAGTCACAAGCCTGCAGCAGCGTGCGTGGCCTAGCATGGCACTCTATGCCTATTACCATCTCCTGGTGTAGGTAAGGCTTTGCCTTTTGCTCAGGCGCTCAGGCAGACTCGGTTTCTAGGCCAGTGCCTTCACAACAGAAGAGAGGAGACGACAGGATCCCTTCACGCGGCCTGTGCACTGGGATTGGGAATTGTCTCCACTCCTTCCCCGACACAAACCCTGCCACCCACAACGCTGCCACATCTTGGTGGAAGACGGCATCTGACTGCCCGTTTCTCCATGGGGTTATTTCTGCGAGTTCCGGGTATGGCACCTGGGGGCAAGCCCGTCTGCCCTTGGGACAGGTGGCCAAGGAGATGCTGTCCCCTTGGGACCAGAGGCACAGGACAGGCCTGCCTTCTGCCCAGACTCCTTCCTCAGAGTGGAGCACGTGCCCCTGCCCTAGTCCTCCCCTCATGTCTCCTTGGCTTCCAGGCTTCCATCTCTCCGCACAGGGAGCAGGTGACACTTCTCTTGCCACTTGCTTACTGTTCGAGCACAGCAGGCTATCCTGCTTCTCGAGCGTTTCCCGAACCCAAGGCCAACGGCTCCTTCTCTTCCCCGAGGGCGGCGTTCTGTGCCTTCCCCACACTTGCTCCTGGGGAGCACGGTGACAGACGTGTGCGACCACACTTCTCTCTCAGGCAGAAGGGATGCTAGCGCAAAGAGTATTTCGCTGCATGCGGGTGTATTACAGCGTGCTGTAGAGACTAGCTCCGGCAAGCTGCAGGCAGCATCCCATAGACCCGACTCTGATTTCCCAAAGAATGCTGTGCTTTCCCAGAGGGGATGCCCGGGCAGAGAGTCTTTCGCTCTTTTCGGGTATCTCCCAAGGTGCTGAGAATCCTAGGCTAAGGCAAGCAACAAAAGCAGCCCACAGAACCGACTCTGATTTCCCAGTGACTGCTATTCTTTCGCAGAGGTTTTCAGCTTGGTGCAAACCGCACTTCGCTGATGCTTCCTCAAAGGCTTTGGTCGTTCACTCTGTCGCGGCAGGGAAGAAGAGCTGCAGTAGAGCTGGTGGCTCTTGGGCCTTGCTTTCCCGGGCTCCAAATTCACGACCGGGGTTCAACTTGCTAAGCCAAACTAAGCAGACACAGTCACAACCCTGCAGCAGCGTGCATGGCCTAGCATGGCACTCTATGCCTATTACCATCGTCTGGTGTAGGTAAGGATTTGCCTTTTGCTCAGGCCCTCAGGCAGACTCGGGGTCTAGGCCAGTGCCTTCACCACAGGAGAGAGGAGGCGACAGGATCCCTGCACTGGCCTGTGTACTGGGATTGGGAAATGTCTCCACTCCTTCCCTGACACAACCCCTGCCCCCCACTACGCTGCCACAACTTGGTGGAAGACGGCATCTGACTGCCCGTTTCTCCATGGGGTTGTTTCTGCGAGTTCCGGGTATGGCACCTGGGGGCAAGCCCTTGGGACAGGTGGCCAAGGAGATGCTGTCCCCTTGGGACCAGTGGCACAGGACAGGCCTGCCTTCTGCCCAGACACCTTCCTCAGAGTGGATCACGGGCCTCTACGGAGTCGTCCCCCCTCTTGTCTTCTTAGCAGCCAGGCTTCCATCTTGCCGCACACGGAGCGGTGACACTTTTCTTGCCACTGGCCTGCTGTTCGTGCACAGCAAGCTATCCTGCTTCCGGAGCGTTTCCCGACCCCAAAGCCAAAGGCTCCTTGTCTTCCCCGGGGGCGGTGTGCTGCACCTTCCCCACACTTGCTCCTGGGGAGCGCGGTGACAGACGTGTGCGACCACGTTTCTCTCTCAGGCAGAAGGGATGCTAGGGCAAAGAGTATTTCTCTCCATGCGGGTATCTTCCACCGTGCTTATGAGACTAGCTCAGGCAAGCAGTAGCAGCATCCCCAAACCCAACTCTGATTTCCCAATGAATGCTGTGCTTTCCAAGGGCAGATGCCCAGGCAAGAGGCTTTCGCTGTATGCGGGTTTCTCCCACTGCGAGACTGGGCTCAGGCAAGCAGCATCAGCCCGCAGAACATTTCCCAGCGAATGCTGTGCTTTCACAGAGGCTTTGGCTTGGAGCCAATAGCACTTCGCCCCTGCTTCCTCAGCGAGGCTTCTCTCGCGTCAGGGAAGAAGAGCTGCGGGACTGCTCGTGCCTCTTTGGCGTTGGTTCCCGGGCTCCATGTTCGAGTCCTGGTTTCACCCTGCCAGCCTGAACTAAGCAGACACAGCCACAACCGTGCAGTAGCGTGCGTAGCCTAGGATGGCACTCTATGCACACTAGCATCTCCCGGTGTAGGCATCGCTTGGCCTTTTACTCTGGCGCGCAGGCGGACTCGCGGACTAGGCCAGTGCTTTCCCCACAGGAAAGGAGAAGTGACAGGATCCCTGCTCACTGCCTCGTGCAATGAATAGGGAGCTTTGCGGGACTGTCCCCACTCCTTCCCCTTAACCCCGTGCCTCCCCCAAGTTTCCACATCCTGGAGGAAGAGGCCATCTGATGGCCAGTTCTTTCTGGGAGTTGTTTCTCGAGTTCAGGGTAGGCGCCTGGTGGCAAGCCCATGTCTCCAACACGGACAGGTGGCCAAGGATCTGCTGTCTCCCTGGGCCCATGTTTTCTGCCCAGACTCCTTCCTCAGAGTGGAGACCTTTCCCCTACCCTAATCTTCCGCTCGTGTCTCCTTAGCAGCCAGGCTTCCGTCGCTCTGAGGTGACAGACGTGTCCCTTTCCTTACGGCTCTTTTAACAGGCGCAACAGCGCTTCTCTCTCAGGCAGAGGGGATGCCCAGGCCAAGAGGATTTCGCTCCATGCGGGTTTATTACACCGTGCTGTGGAGACTAGCTCTGGCAAGCAGCAGGCAGCATCCCACACACCGACTCTGATTGCCCAAAGAATGCTGTGCTTTCCCAGAGGGGATGCCCGGGCAGAGAGGCTTTCGCTCTATGCGGGTTTCTCCTCTTGTGCTGAGAATCCTAGGCTAAGGCAAGCAACAAAAGCAGTCCACAGAACCGACTCTGATTTCCCAGCGACTGCTATGCTTTCTCAGAGGATTTCAGCTTGGCGTGAACCGCATTTCGCTGCTGCTTCCTCAAAGGCTTTGTCGCTCTGTCGCGGCAGGGAAGAAGAGCTGCGGTGGAGCTGGTGGCTCTTGGGCCTTGCTTTCCCGGGCTCCAAGTTCGCGCCCGGGGTTCACCTTGCTAAGCCAAACCTAGCAGACACAGTCACAACCCTGCAGCAGCGTGCATGGCCTAGCATGGCACTCTATGCCTAGTACCATCGTCTGGTGTAGGTAAGGCTTTGCCTTTTGCTCAGGCGCTCAGGTAGACTCGGGGTCTAGGCCAGTGCCTTCACCACAGGAGAGAGGAGGCGACAGGATCCCTGCACATGGCCTGTGCACTGGGATTGGGAACTGTCTCCACTCCACTCCTTCCCCGACACACCCCCTGCCCCCCACTACGCTGCCACATCTTGGTGGAAGACGGCATCTGACTGCCCGTTTCTCCATGGGGTTTTTTCTGCGAGTTCCAGGTATGGCACCTGGGGGCAAGCCCGTCTGCCCTTGGGACAGGTGGCCAAGGAGATGCTGTCCCCTTGGGACCAGAGGCACAGGACAGGCCTGCCTTCTGCCCAGACTCCTTTCTCAGAGTGGAGCACGGGCCCCTGCCTAGTCTTCCCCTCATGTCTTCTCAGCAGCCAGGCTTCCATCTCTCCGCACAGGGAGCGGTGACACTTGTCTTGCCACTGGCCTGCTGTTCGTGCACAGCAGGCTATCCTGCTTCCCGAGCGTTTCCCAACTCCAAAGCCAAAGGCTCCTTGCCTTCCACGGGGGTGGCGTGCTGCACCTTCCCCTCACTTGTTCCTGGGGAGCGCGGTGACAGACGTGTGCGACCACGCTTCTCTCTCAGGCAGAAGGGATGCTAGGGCAAAGAGTATTTCGCTCCATGCGGGTATCTTCCAACGTGCTGCTGAGATTAGCTCAGGCAAGCAGCAGCAGCAGCATCCCCATACCCGACTTTGATTTTGCGAGGAATGCTGTGCATTCCTAGGGGAAATGCCCAGGCAAAGAGGCTTTCGCTGTATGCGGGTTTCTCCCACCGCGAGACTGGGCTCAGGCAAGCAGCAGCAGCCCGCAGAATATTTCTCAGCGAATGCTGGGCTTTCGCAGAGGCTTTGGCTTGGAGCGAACAGCACTTCGCCGCTGCTACCTCAGCAAGCCTTCAGACGCATCAGGGAAGAGGAGCTGCGGGAGAGCTGGTGCCTCTTGGGCCTTGCTTTCCCGGGCTCAATGTTCGAGTCCTGGGTTCACCCTGCCAGGCTGAACTAAGCAGACACAGCCACAACCGTGCAGTAGCGTGCGTAGCCTAGGATGGCACTCTATGCACACAACCATCTCCCGGTGTAGGCATCGCTTGGCCTTTTACTCTGGCGCGCAGGCGGACTCGCGGACTAGGCCAGTGCTTTCCCCACAGGAAAGGAGAAGTGACAGGATCCCTGCACACGGCCCCGTGCAGTGAACAGGGAGCTTTGCGGGACTGTCCCCACTCCTTCCCCTTAAACCCCGTGCCTCCTCCAAGCTTCCACATCCTGGAGGAAGACGGCATCTGATGGCCAGTTCTTTCTGGGAGTTGTTTCTCGAGTTCAGGGTAGGCGCCTGGTGGCAAGCCCATGTCTCCACCACGGACAGGTGGCCAAGGAGCTGCTGTCTCCTTAGGCCCAAAGCCTCAGGAAGGGCATGCTTTCTCTCCAGACTCCTTTCTCAGAGAGGAGCCCTTTCCCCTGCCCTAATCTTCCCCTCGTGTCTCCTTAGCAGCCAGGCTTCCGTCGTTCTGCAGTGACAGACGTGTCCCTTTCTTAAGGCTCGTTCCACAGGCGCCACAGCGCTTATCTCTCAGGCAGAGGGGATGCCCAGGCCAAGAGGATTTCGCTCCATGCGCGTTTATTACACCGTGCTGTGGAGACTAGCTCTGGCAAGCAGCAGGCAGCATCCCACGGACCCGACACTGATTTCCCAAAGAATGCTGTGCTTTCCCCGAGGGGATGCCCCGGCAAAGAGGCTTTCGCTCTATGCGGGTTTCTCCCATTGTGCTGAGAATACTAGGATAAGGAAAGTAAAAAAAAAAAGGACCCCACAGAACCGACTCTGATTTCCCAGCGACTGTTATGCTTTCGCAGAGGTTTTCAGTTGGAGCAAACGGGACTTCGCTGCTGCTTCCTCAGCAAGACTTTGGTCGTTCGCTCTGTCGCGGCAGGGAAGAAGAGCCGCGGGAGAGCAGGTGCCTCTTGGGCCTTGTTTTCCTGGGCTTCAAGTTCGTGCCCGGGGTTCACCTTGCTATGCCGAACTAAGCAGACACAGTCACAAGCCTGCAGCAGCGTGCGTGGCCTAGCATGGCACTCTATGCCTATTACCATCTCCTGGTGTAGGTAAGGCTTTGCCTTTTGCTCAGGCGCTCAGGCAGACTCGGTTTCTAGGCCAGTGCCTTCACAACAGAAGAGAGGAGACGACAGGATCCCTTCACGCGGCCTGTGCACTGGGATTGGGAATTGTCTCCACTCCTTCCCCGACACAAACCCTGCCACCCACAACGCTGCCACATCTTGGTGGAAGACGGCATCTGACTGCCCGTTTCTCCATGGGGTTATTTCTGCGAGTTCCGGGTATGGCACCTGGGGGCAAGCCCGTCTGCCCTTGGGACAGGTGGCCAAGGAGATGCTGTCCCCTTGGGACCAGAGGCACAGGACAGGCCTGCCTTCTGCCCAGACTCCTTCCTCAGAGTGGAGCACGTGCCCCTGCCCTAGTCCTCCCCTCATGTCTCCTTGGCTTCCAGGCTTCCATCTCTCCGCACAGGGAGCAGGTGACACTTCTCTTGCCACTTGCTTACTGTTCGAGCACAGCAGGCTATCCTGCTTCTCGAGCGTTTCCCGAACCCAAGGCCAACGGCTCCTTCTCTTCCCCGAGGGCGGCGTTCTGTGCCTTCCCCACACTTGCTCCTGGGGAGCACGGTGACAGACGTGTGCGACCACACTTCTCTCTCAGGCAGAAGGGATGCTAGCGCAAAGAGTATTTCGCTGCATGCGGGTGTATTACAGCGTGCTGTAGAGACTAGCTCCGGCAAGCTGCAGGCAGCATCCCATAGACCCGACTCTGATTTCCCAAAGAATGCTGTGCTTTCCCAGAGGGGATGCCCGGGCAGAGAGTCTTTCGCTCTTTTCGGGTATCTCCCAAGGTGCTGAGAATCCTAGGCTAAGGCAAGCAACAAAAGCAGCCCACAGAACCGACTCTGATTTCCCAGTGACTGCTATTCTTTCGCAGAGGTTTTCAGCTTGGTGCAAACCGCACTTCGCTGATGCTTCCTCAAAGGCTTTGGTCGTTCACTCTGTCGCGGCAGGGAAGAAGAGCTGCAGTAGAGCTGGTGGCTCTTGGGCCTTGCTTTCCCGGGCTCCAAATTCACGACCGGGGTTCAACTTGCTAAGCCAAACTAAGCAGACACAGTCACAACCCTGCAGCAGCGTGCATGGCCTAGCATGGCACTCTATGCCTATTACCATCGTCTGGTGTAGGTAAGGATTTGCCTTTTGCTCAGGCCCTCAGGCAGACTCGGGGTCTAGGCCAGTGCCTTCACCACAGGAGAGAGGAGGCGACAGGATCCCTGCACTGGCCTGTGTACTGGGATTGGGAAATGTCTCCACTCCTTCCCTGACACAACCCCTGCCCCCCACTACGCTGCCACAACTTGGTGGAAGACGGCATCTGACTGCCCGTTTCTCCATGGGGTTGTTTCTGCGAGTTCCGGGTATGGCACCTGGGGGCAAGCCCTTGGGACAGGTGGCCAAGGAGATGCTGTCCCCTTGGGACCAGTGGCACAGGACAGGCCTGCCTTCTGCCCAGACACCTTCCTCAGAGTGGATCACGGGCCTCTACGGAGTCGTCCCCTCTTGTCTTCTTAGCAGCCAGGCTTCCATCTTGCCGCACACGGAGCGGTGACACTTTTCTTGCCACTGGCCTGCTGTTCGTGCACAGCAAGCTATCCTGCTTCCGGAGCGTTTCCCGACCCCAAAGCCAAAGGCTCCTTGTCTTCCCCGGGGGCGGTGTGCTGCACCTTCCCCACACTTGCTCCTGGGGAGCGCGGTGAAAGACGTGTGCGACCACGTTTCTCTCTCAGGCAGAAGGGATGCTAGGGCAAAGAGTATTTCTCTCCATGCGGGTATCTTCCACCGTGCTTATGAGACTAGCTCAGGCAAGCAGTAGCAGCATCCCCAAACCCAACTCTGATTTCCCAATGAATGCTGTGCTTTCCAAGGGCAGATGCCCAGGCAAGAGGCTTTCGCTGTATGCGGGTTTCTCCCACTGCGAGACTGGGCTCAGGCAAGCAGCATCAGCCCGCAGAACATTTCCCAGCGAATGCTGTGCTTTCACAGAGGCTTTGGCTTGGAGCCAATAGCACTTCGCCCCTGCTTCCTCAGCGAGGCTTCTCTCGCGTCAGGGAAGAAGAGCTGCGGGATTGCTGGTGCCTCTTTGGCGTTGGTTCCCGGGCACCATGTTCGAGTCCTGGTTTCACCCTGCCAGGCTGAACTAAGCAGACACAGCCACAACCGTGCAGTAGCGTGCGTAGCCTAGGATGGCACTCTATGCACACTAGCATCTCCCGGTGTAGGCATCGCTTGGCCTTTTACTCTGGCGCGCAGGCGGACTCGCGGACTAGGCCAGTGCTTTCCCCACAGGAAAGGAGAAGTGACAGGATCCCTGCTCACTGCCTCGTGCAATGAATAGGGAGCTTTGCGGGACTGTCCCCACTCCTTCCCCTTAACCCCGTGCCTCCCCCAAGTTTCCACATCCTGGAGGAAGAGGCCATCTGATGGCCAGTTCTTTCTGGGAGTTGTTTCTCGAGTTCAGGGTAGGCGCCTGGTGGCAAGCCCATGTCTCCAACACGGACAGGTGGCCAAGGAGCTGCTGTCTCCCTTGGCCCATGTTTTCTGCCCAGACTCCTTCCTCAGAGTGGAGACCTTTCCCGTACCCTAATCTTCCGCTCGTGTCTCATTAGCAGCCAGGCTTCCGTCGCTCTGCAGTGACAGACGTGTCCCTTTCCTTACGGCTCTTTTAACAGGCGCAACAGCTCTTCTCTCTCACGCAGAGGGGATGCCCAGGCCAAGAGGATTTCGCTCCATGCGGGTTTATTTCACCGTGCTGTGGAGACTAGCTCTGGCAAGCAGCAGGCAGCATCCCACAAACCGACTCTGATTGCACAAAGAATGCTGTGCTTTCCCAGAGGGGATGCCCGGGCAGAGAGGCTTTCGCTCTATGCGGGTTTCTCCTCTTGTGCTGAGAATTCTAGGCTAAGGCAAGCAACAAAAGCAGTCCACAGAACCGACTCTGATTTCCCAGCGACTGCTATGCTTTCTCAGAGGATTTCAGCTTGGCGCGAACCGCACTTCGCTGCTGCTTCCTCAAAGGCTTTGTCGCTCTGTCGCGGCAGGGAAGAAGAGCTGCGGTGGAGCTGGTGGCTCTTGGGCCTTGCTTTCCCGGGCTCCAAGATCGTGCCCGGGGTTCACCTTGCTAAGCCAAACCTAGCAGACACAGTCACAACCCTGCAGCAGCGTGCATGGCCTAGCATGGCACTCTATGCCTAGTACCATCGTCTGGTGTAGGTAAGGCTTTGCCTTTTGCTCAGGCGCTCAGGTAGACTCGGGGTCTAGGCCAGTGCCTTCACCACAGGAGAGAGGAGGCGACAGGATCCCTGCACATGGCCTGTGCACTGGGATTGGGAACTGTCTCCACTCCTTCCGACACACCCCCTGCCCCCCACTACGCTGCCACATCTTGGTGGAAGACGGCATCTGACTGCCCGTTTCTCCATGGGGTTTTTTCTGCGAGTTCCAGGTATGGCACCTGGGGGCAAGCCCGTCTGCCCTTGGGACAGGTGGCCAAGGAGATGCTGTCCCCTTGGGACCAGAGGCACAGGACAGGCCTGCCTTCTGCCCAGACTCCTTTCTCAGAGTGGAGCACGGGCCCCTGCCTAGTCTTCCCCTCATGTCTTCTCAGCAGCCAGGCTTCCATCTCTCCGCACAGGGAGCGGTGACACTTGTCTTGCCACTGGCCTGCTGTTCGTGCACAGCAGGCTATCCTGCTTCCCGAGCGTTTCCCAACTCCAAAGCCAAAGGCTCCTTGCCTTCCACGGGGGTGGCGTGCTGCACCTTCCCCTCACTTGTTCCTGGGGAGCGCGGTGACAGACGTGTGCGACCACGCTTCTCTCTCAGGCAGAAGGGATGCTAGGGCAAAGAGTATTTCGCTCCATGCGGGTATCTTCCAACGTGCTGCTGAGATTAGCTCAGGCAAGCAGCAGCAGCAGCATCCCCATACCCGACTTTGATTTTGCGAGGAATGCTGTGCATTCCTAGGGGAAATGCCCAGGCAAAGAGGCTTTCGCTGTATGCGGGTTTCTCCCACCGCGAGACTGGGCTCAGGCAAGCAGCAGCAGCCCGCAGAATATTTCTCAGCGAATGCTGGGCTTTCGCAGAGGCTTTGGCTTGGAGCGAACAGCACTTCGCCGCTGCTACCTCAGCAAGCCTTCAGACGCATCAGGGAAGAGGAGCTGCGGGAGAGCTGGTGCCTCTTGGGCCTTGCTTTCCCGGGCTCAATGTTCGAGTCCTGGGTTCACCCTGCCAGGCTGAACTAAGCAGACACAGCCACAACCGTGCAGTAGCGTGCGTAGCCTAGGATGGCACTCTATGCACACAACCATCTCCCGGTGTAGGCATCGCTTGGCCTTTTACTCTGGCGCGCAGGCGGACTCGCGGACTAGGCCAGTGCTTTCCCCACAGGAAAGGAGAAGTGACAGGATCCCTGCACACGGCCCCGTGCAGTGAACAGGGAGCTTTGCGGGACTGTCCCCACTCCTTCCCCTTAAACCCCGTGCCTCCTCCAAGCTTCCACATCCTGGAGGAAGACGGCATCTGATGGCCAGTTCTTTCTGGGAGTTGTTTCTCGAGTTCAGGGTAGCGCCTGGTGGCAAGCCCATGTCTCCACCACGGACAGGTGGCCAAGGAGCTGCTGTCTCCTTAGGCCCAAAGCCTCAGGAAGGGCATCCTTTCTCTCCAGACTCCTTTCTCAGAGAGGAGCCCTTTCCCCTGCCCTAATCTTCCCCTCGGGTCTCCTTAGCAGCCAGGCTTCCGTCGTTCTGCAGTGACAGACGTGTCCCTTACTTAAGGCTCGTTCCACAGGCGCCACAGCGCTTATCTCTCAGGCAGAGGGGATGCCCAGGCCAAGAGGATTTCGCTCCATGCGCGTTTATTACACCGTGCTGTGGAGACTAGCTCTGGCAAGCAGCAGGCAGCATCCCACAGACCCGACACTGATTTCCCAAAGAATTCTGTGCTTTTCCCGAGGGGATGCCCCGGCAAAGAGGATTCCGCTCTATGCGGGTTTCTCCCATTGTGCTGAGAATACTAGGATAAGGAAAGTAAAAAAAGGACCCCACAGAACCGACTCTGATTTCCCAGCGACTGTTATGCTTTCGCAGAGGTTTTCAGTTGGAGCAAACGGGACTTCGCTGCTGCTTCCTCAGCAAGACTTAGGTCGTTCGCTCTGTCGCGGCAGGGAAGAAGAGCCGCGGGAGAGCAGGTGCCTCTTGGGCCTTGTTTTCCTGGGCTTCAAGTTCGTGCCCGGGGTTCACCTTGCTATGCCGAACTAAGCAGACACAGTCACAAGCCTGCAGCAGCGTGCGTGGCCTAGCATGGCACTCTATGCCTATTACCATCTCCTGGTGTAGGTAAGGCTTTGCCTTTTGCTCAGGCGCTCAGGCAGACTCGGTTTCTAGGCCAGTGCCTTCACAACAGAAGAGAGGAGACGACAGGATCCCTTCACGCGGCCTGTGCACTGGGATTGGGAATTGTCTCCACTCCTTCCCCGACACAAACCCTGCCACCCACAACGCTGCCACATCTTGGTGGAAGACGGCATCTGACTTCCCGTTTCTCCATGGGGTTATTTCTGCGAGTTCCGGGTATGGCACCTGGGGGCAAGCCCGTCTGCCCTTGGGACAGGTGGCCAAGGAGATGCTGTCCCCTTGGGACCAGAGGCACAGGACAGGCCTGCCTTCTGCCCAGACTCCTTCCTCAGAGTGGAGCACGTGCCCCTGCCCTAGTCCTCCCCTCATGTCTCCTTGGCTTCCAGGCTTCCATCTCTCCGCACAGGGAGCAGGTGACACTTGTCTTGCCACTTGCTTGCTGTTCGAGCACAGCAGGCTATCCTGCTTCACGAGCGTTTCCCGAACCCAAGGCCAACGGCTCCTTCTCTTCCCCGAGGGCGGCGTTCTGTGCCTTCCCCACACTTGCTCCTGGGGAGCACGGTGACAGACGTGTGCGACCACACTTCTCTCTCAGGCAGAAGGGATGCTAGCGCAAAGAGTATTTCGCTCCATGCGGGTGTATTACAGCGTGCTGTAGAGACTAGCTCCGGCAAGCTGCAGGCAGCATCCCATAGACCCGACTCTGATTTCCCAGAGAATGCTGTGCTTTCCCAGAGGGGATGCCCGGGCAGAGAGTCTTTCGCTCTTTTCGGGTATCTCCCAAGGTGCTGAGAATCCTAGGCTAAGGCAAGCAACAAAAGCAGCCCACAGAACCGACTCTGATTTCCCAGTGACTGCTATTCTTTCGCAGAGGTTTTCAGCTTGGTGCAAACCGCACTTCGCTGATGCTTCCTCAAAGGCTTTGGTCGTTCACTCTGTCGCGGCAGGGAAGAAGAGCTGCAGTAGAGCTGGTAGCTCTTGGGCCTTGCTTTCCCGGGCTCCAAATTCACGACCGGGGTTCAACTTGCTAAGCCAAACTAAGCAGACACAGTCACAACCCTGCAGCAGCGTGCATGGCCTAGCATGGCACTCTATGCCTATTACCATCGTCTGGTGTAGGTAAGGATTTGCCTTTTGCTCAGGCCCTCAGGCAGACTCGGTTCTAGGCCAGTGCCTTCACCACAGGAGAGAGGAGGCGACAGGATCCCTGCACATGGCCTGTGTACTGGGATTGGGAACTGTCTCCACTCCTTCCCTGACACAACCCCTGCCCCCCACTACGCTGCCACATCTTGGTGGAAGACGGCATCTGACTGCCCGTTTCTCCATGGGGTTGTTTCTGCGAGTTCCGGGTATGGCACCTGGGGGCAAGCCCTTGGGACAGGTGGCCAAGGAGATGCTGTCCCCTTGGGACCAGTGGCACAGGACAGGCCTGCCTTCTGCCCAGACACCTTCCTCAGAGTGGATCACGGGCCTCTACGGAGTCGTCCCCTCTTGTCTTCTTAGCAGCCAGGCTTCCATCTTGCCGCACACGGAGCGGTGACACTTTTCTTGCCACTGGCCTGCTGTTCGTGCACAGCAAGCTATCCTGCTTCCCGAGCGTTTCCCGACCCCAAAGCCAAAGGCTCCTTGTCTTCCCGGGGGGGGCGGTGTGCTGCACCTTCCCCACACTTGCTCCTGGGGAGCGCGGTGAAGACGTGTGCGACCACGTTTCTCTCTCAGGCAGAAGGGATGCTAGGGCAAAGAGTATTTCGCTCCATGCGGGTATCTTCCACCGTGCTTATGAGACTAGCTCAGGCAAGCAGTAGCAGCATCCCCAAACCCAACTCTGATTTCCCAATGAATGCTGTGCTTTCCAAGGGCAGATGCCCAGGCAAGAGGCTTTCGCTGTATGCGGGTTTCTCCCACTGCGAGACTGGGCTCAGGCAAGCAGCATCAGCCCGCAGAACATTTCCCAGCGAATGCTGTGCTTTCACAGAGGCTTTGGCTTGGAGCCAATAGCACTTCGCCCCTGCTTCCTCAGCGAGGCTTCTCTCGCGTCAGGGAAGAAGAGCTGCAGGACTGCTCGTGCCTCTTTGGCGTTGGTTCCCGGGCACCATGTTCGAGTCCTGGTTTCACCCTGCCAGGCTGAACTAAGCAGACACAGCCACAACCGTGCAGTAGCGTGCGTAGCCTAGGATGGCACTCTATGCACACTAGCATCTCCCGGTGTAGGCATCGCTTGGCCTTTTACTCTGGCGCGCAGGCGGACTCGCGGACTAGGAGAGTGCTTTCCCCACAGGAAAGGAGAAGTGACAGGATCCCTGCTCACTGCCTCATGCAGTGAATCGGGAGCTTTGCGGGACTGTCCCCACACCTTCCCCTTAACCCCGTGCCTCCCCCAAGTTTCCACATCCTGGGGGAAACGGCATCTGATGGCCAGTTCTTTCTGGGAGTTGTTTCTCGAGTTCAGGGTAGGCGCCTGGTGGCAAGCCCATGTCTCCAACTCGGAGAGGTGTCCAACCAGCTGCTGTCACCTTGGGCCCATGTTTTCTCCCCAGACTCCTTCGTCAGAGTGGAGACCTTTCCCCTACCCTAATCTTCCGCTCGTGTCTCCTTAGCAGCCAGGCTTCCATCGCTCTGCCTTGACAGACGTGTCCCTTTCCTTACGGCTCTTTTAACAGGCGCAAGAGCGCTTCTCTCTCACGCAGAGGGGATGCCCAGGCCAAGAGGATTTCGCTCCATGAGGGTTTATTACACTGTGCTGTGGAGACTAGCTCCAGCAAGCAGCAGGCAGCATCCCACACACCGACTCTGATTGCCCAAAGAATGCTGTGCTTTGCAAGAGGGGATGCCTGGGCAGAGACGATTTCGCTCTAGGCGGGTTTGTCCTATTGTGCTGAGAATACTAGCCTAAGGCAAGCAACAAAAGCAGTCCACAGAACCGACTCTGATTTCCCAGCGACTGCTATGCTTTCTCAGAGGATTTCAGCTTGGCGCGAACCGCACTTCGCTGCTGCTTCCTCAAAGGCTTTGTCGCTCTGTCGCGGCAGGGAAAAAGAGCTGCGTTAGAGCTGGTGGCTCTTCGGCCTTGCTTTCCCGGGCTCCAAGTTCGCGCTCGGGGTTCACCTTGCTCAGCCAAACTAAGCAGACACAGACACAACCCTGCAGCAGCGTGCATGGCCTAGCATGGCACTCTGTGCCTATAACCGTCGTCTGGTGTAGGTAAGGCTTTGCCTTTTGATCAGGCGTTCATGCAGACTCGGGGTCTAGGCCAGTGCCTTCACCACAGGAGAGAGGAGGCGACAGGATCCCTGCACATGGCCTGTGCACTGGGATTGGGAACTGTCTCCACTCCTTCCCCGACACACCCCCTGCCCCCCACTACGCTGCCACATCTTGGTGGAAGACGGCATCTGACTGCCCGTTTCTCCATGGGGTTGTTTCTGCGAGTTCAGGGTATGGCACCTGGGGGCAAGCCCGTGAGCCCTTGGGACAGGTGGCCAAGGAGATGCTGTCCCCTTAGGACCAGAGGCACAGGACAGGCCTGCCTTCTGCCCAGACACCTTCCTCAGAGTGGATCTCGGGCCTCTACGGAGTCGTCCCTTCTTGTCTTCTTAGCAGCCAGGCTTCCATCTCTCTGCACACGGAGCGGTGACACTTCTCTTGCCACTGGCCTGCTATTCGCGCACAGCAAGCTATCCTGCCTCCCGAGCGTTTCCCGACCCCAAAGCCAAAGGCTCCTTGTCTTCCCCGGGGGCGGCGTGCTGCCCCCTCCCCACACTTGCTCCTGGGGAGCGCGGGTACAGACGTGTGCAACCACGCTTCTCTCTCAGGCAGAAGGGATGCTAGGGCAGAGGGTATTTCGCTCCATGCGGGTATCTTCCACCGTGCTGATGAGACTAGCTCAGGCAAGCAGTAGCCGCATCCCCAAACCCTACTCTGATTTCCCAATGAATGCTGTGCTTTCCATGGGCAGATGCCCAGGCAAGAGGCTTTCGCTCTATGCGGGTTTCTCCCACCGCGAGACTGGGCTCAGGCAAGCAGCATCAGCCCGCAGAACATTTCCCAGAGAATGCTGTGCTTTCGCAGAGGCTTTGGCTTGGAGCCAATAGCGCTTCGCCTCTGCTTCCTCAGTGAGGCTTCTCTCACGTTGGGAAGAAGAGCTGCGGGATTGCTGGTGCCGCTTTGGCGTTGCTTCCGGGGCTCTATGTTCGAGTCCTGGATTCACCCTGCCAGGCTGAACTAAGCAGACACAGCCACAACCGTGCAGTAGCGTGCGTAGCCTAGGATGGCACTCTATGCACACTAGCATCTCCCGGTGTAGGCATCGCTAGGCCATTTACTCTGGCGCGAAGCTGGATTCGCGGACTAGGCCATTGCTTTCTCCACAGGAAAGGAGAAGTGACAGGGTCCCTGCACACCGCCTCGTGCAGTGAATAGGGAGCTTTGCGGGACTGTCCCCACTCCGTCCCCTTAACCCCGTGCCTCCCCCAAGTTTCCACATCCTGGGGGAAGACGGCATCTGATGGCCAGTTCTTTCTGGGTGTTGTTTCTCGAGTTCAGGGTAGGCACCTGGTGGCAAGCCCATGTCTCCAACTCGGAGAGGTGGCCAACGAGCTGCTGTCACCTTGGGCCCATGTTTTCTCCCCAGACTCCTTCGTCAGAGTGGAGACCTTTCCCCTACCCTAATCTTCCCCTCGTGTCTCCTTAGCAGCCAGGCTTCCGTCGCTCTGCAGTGACAGACGTGTCCCTTTCCTTACGGCTCTTTTAACAGGCGCAAGAGCGCTTCTCTCTCACGCAGAGGGGATGCCCAGGCCAAGAGGATTTCGCTCCATGCGGGTTTATTACACTGTGCTGTTGAGACTAGCTCCGGCAAGCAGCAGGCAGCATCCCACACACCGACTCTGATTGCCCAAAGAATGCTGTTCTTTCCAAGAGGGGATGCCCGGGCAGAGACGATTTCGCTCTAGGCGGGTTTGTCCTATTGTGCTGAGAATACTAGCCTAAGGCAAGCAACAAAAGCAGTCCACAGAACCGACTCTGATTTCCCAGCGACTGCTATGCTTTCTCAGAGGATTTCAGCTTGGCGCGAACCGCACTTCGCTGCTGCTTCCTCAAAGGCTTTGTCGCTCTGTCGCGGCAGGGAAGAAGAGCTGCGTTAGAGCTGGTGGCTCTTGGGCCTTGCTTTCCCGGGCTCCAAGTTCGTGCCCGGGGTTAACCTTGCTCAGCCAAACTAAGCAGACACAGACACAACCCTGCAGCAGCGTGCATGGCCTAGCATGGCACTCTATGCCTATAAGCGCCGTCTGGTGTAGGTAAGGCTTTGCCTTTTGCTCAGGCGCTCAGGTAGACTCGGGGTCTAGGCCAGTGCCTTCACCACAGGAGAGAGGAGGCGACAGGATCCCTGCACATGGCCTGTGCACTGGGATTGGGAACTGTCTCCACTCCTTCCCCGACACACCCCCTGCCCCCCACTACGCTGCCACATCTTGGTGGAAGACGGCATCTGACTGCCCGTTTCTCCATGGGGTTGTTTCTGCGAGTTCCGGGTATGGCACCTGGGGGCAAGCCCGTCTGCCCTTGGGACAGGTGGCCAAGGAGATGCTGTCCCCTTAGGACCAGAGGCGCAGGACAGGCGTGCCTTCTGCCCAGACACCTTCCTCAGAGTGGATCACGGGCCTCTACGGAGTCGTCCCTTCTTGTCTTCTTAGCAGCCAGGCTTCCATCTCTCTGCACACGGAGCGGTGACACTTGTCTTGCCACTGGCCTGCTGTTCGCGCACAGCAAGCTATCCTGCTTCCCGAGCGTTTCCCGACCCCAAAGCCAAAGGCTCCTTGTCTTCCCCGGGGGCGGCGTGCTGCCCCCTCCCCACACTTGCTCCTGGGGAGCGCGGTGACAGACGTGTGCAACCACGCTTCTCTCTCAGGCAGAAGGGATGCTAGGGCAGAGAGTATTTCGCTCCATGCGGGTATCTTCCACCGTGCTGATGAGACTAGCTCAGGCAAGCAGTAGCCGCATCCCCAAACCCTACTCTGATTTCCCAATGAATGCTGTGCTTTCCATGGGCAGATGCCCAGGCAAGAGGCTTTCGCTGTATGCGGGTTTCTCCCACCGCGAGACTGGGCTCAGGCAAGCAGCATCAGCCCGCAGAACATTTCCCAGAGAATGCTGTGCTTTCGCAGAGGCTTTGGCTTGGAGCCAATAGCACTTCGCCCCTGCTTTCTCAGTGAGGCTTCTCTCACGTCAGGGAAGAAGAGCTGCGGGATTGCTGGTGCCTCTTTGGCGTTGCTTCCCGGGCTCTATGTTCGAGTCCTGGGTTCACCCTGCCAGGCTGAACTAAGCAGACACAGCCACAACCGTGCCGTAGCGTTCGTAGCCTAGGATGGCACTCTATGGACACTAGCATCTCCCGGTGTAGGCATCGCTTGGCCTTTTACTCTGGCGCGCAGGCGGACTCGCGGACTAGGCCAGTGCTTTCCCCACAGGAAAGGAGAAGTGACAGGATCCCTTCACATTGCCTCGTGCAGTGAATAGGGAGATTTGCGGGACTGTCTCCACTCCTTCCCCTTAACCCCGTGCCTCCCCCAAGCTTCCACATCCTGGGGGAAGACGGCATCTGATGGCCAGTTCTTTCTGGGAGTTGTTTCTCGAGTTCAGGGTAGGCGCCTGGTGGCAAGCCCATGTCTCCAACTCGGACAGGTGGCCAAGGAGCTGCTGTCTCCTTGGGCCCATGTTTTCTCCCCAGACTCCTTCCTCAGAGTGGAGACCTTTCCCCACCCTAATCTTCCGCTCGTGTCTCCTTAGCAGCCAGGCTTCCGTCGCTCTGCAGTGACAGACGTGTCCCTTTCCTTACGGCTCTTTTAACAGGCTCAACAGCGCTTCTCTCTCACGCAGAGAGGATGTCCAGGCCAAGAGGATTTCGCTCCATGCGGGTTTATTACACTGTGCTGTGGAGACTAGCTCCGGCAAGCAGCAGGCAGCATCCCACACACCGACTCTGATTGCCCAAAGAATGCTGTGCTTTCCCAGAGGGGATGCCCGGGCAGAGACGCTTTCGCTCTAGGCGGGTTTGTCCTATTGTGCTGAGAATACTAGGCTAAGGCAAGCCACAAAAGCAGTCCACAGAACCGACTCTGATTTCCCAGCGACTGCTATGCTTTCTCAGAGGATTTCAGCTTGGCGCGAACCGCACTTCGCTGCTGCTTCCTCAAAGGCTTTGTCGCTCTGTCGCGGCAGGGAAGAAGAGCTGCGGGAGAGCTGGTGCCTCTTGGGCCTTGCTTTCCCGGGCTCAATGTTCGAGTCCTGTGTTCAACCTGCCAGGCTGAACTAAGCAGACACAGCCACAACCGTGCAGTAGCGTGCGTAGCCTAGGATGGCACTCTATGCACACTAGCATCTCCCGGTGTAGGCATCGCTTGGCCTTTTACTCTGGCGCTCAGGCGGACTCGCGGACAAGGCCAGTGCTTTCCCCACAGGAAAGGAGAAGTGACTGGATCCCTGCACACGGCCCCGTGCAGTGAATAGGGAGCTTTGCGGGACTGTCCCCACTCCTTCCCCTTAAACCCCGTGTCTCCTCCAAGCTTCCACATCCTGGAGGAAGACGGCATCTGATGGCCAGTTCTTTCTGGGAGTTGTTTCTCGAGTTCAGGGTAGGCGCCTGGTGGCAAGCCCATGTCTCCACCACGGACAGGTGGCCAAGGAGCTGCTGTCTCCTTAGGCCCAAAGCCTCAGGAAGGGCATCCTTTCTCTCCAGACTCCTTTCTCAGAGAGGAGCCCTTTCCCCTGCCCTAATCTTCCCCTCGTGTCTCCTTAGCGGCCAGGCTTCCGTCGTTCTGCAGTGACAGACGTGTCCCTTTCTTAAGGCTCGTTCCACAGGCGCCACAGCGCTTATCTCTCAGGGAGAGGGGATGCCCAGGCCAAGAGGATTTCGCTCCATGCGCGTTTATTACACCGTGCTGTGGAGACTAGCTCTGGCAAGCAGCAGGCAGCATCCCACAGACCCGACACTGATTTCCCAAAGAATGCTGTGCTTTCCCCGAGGGGATGCCCCGGCAAAGAGGATTCCCAAGAGGCACCAGCTCTCCCGCAGCTCCTCTTCCCTGATGCGTCTGAAGGCTTGCTGAGGTAGCAGCGGCGAAGTGCTGTTCGATCCAAGCCAAAGCCTCTGCGAAAGCCCAGCATTCGCTGAGAAATATTCTGCGGGTTGCTGCTGCTTGCCTGAGCCCAGTCTTGCGGTGGGAGAAACCCGCATACAGCGAAAGCCTCTTTGCCTGGGCATTTCCCCTAGGAATGCTCAGTTTTCCTTGGAAAATCAGAGTTGGGTTTGGGGATGCTGCTGCTGCTTGCCTGAGCTAATCTCAGCAGCACGTTGGAAGATACCCGCATGGAGCGAAATACTCTTTGCCCTAGCATCCCTTCTGCCTGAGAGAGAAGCGTGGTTGCACACGTCTGTCACCGCGCTCCCCAGGAGCAAGTGTGGGGAAGGTGCAGCACGCCGCCCCCGGGGAAGACAAGGAGCCTTTGGCTTTGGGGTCGGGAAACGCTCGGGAAGCAGGATAGCTTGCTGTGCGCGAACAGCAGGCCAGTGGCAAGACAAGTGTCACCGCTCCGTGTGCAGAGAGATGGAAGCCTGGCTGCTAAGAAGACAAGAAGGGACGACTCCGTAGAGGCCCGTGATCCACTCTGAGGAAGGTGTCTGGGCAGAAGGCACGCCTGTCCTGTGCCTCTGGTCCTAAGGGGACAGCATCTCCTTGGCCACCTGTCCCAAGGGCAGACGGGCTTGCCCCCAGGTGCCATACCCGGAACTCGCAGAAACAACCCCATGGAGAAACGGGCAGTCACATGCCGTCTTCCACCAAGATGTGGCAGCGTAGTGGGGGGCAGGGGGGGGTGTGTCGGGGAAGGAGTGGAGACAGTTCCCAATCCCAGTGCACAGGCCATGTGCAGGGATCCTGTCGCCTCCTCTCTCCTGTGGTGAAGGCACTGGCCTAGACCCCGAGTCTGCCTGAGCGCCTGAGCAAAAGGCAAAGCCTTACCTACACCAGACGACGGTTATAGGCATAGAGTGCCATGCTAGGCCATGCACGCTGCTGCAGGGTTGTGTCTGTGTCTGCTTAGTTTGGCTGAGCAAGGTGAACCACGAGCGCGAACTTGGAGCCCGGGAAAGCAAGGCCGAAGAGCCACCAGCTCTAACGCAGCTCTTCTTCCCTGCCGCGACAGAGCGACAAAGCCTTTGAGGAAGCAGCAGCGAAGTGCGGTTCGCGCCAAGCTGAAATCCTCTGAGAAAGCATAGCAGTCGCTGGGAAATCAGAGTCGGTTCTGTGGACTGCTTTTGTTGCTTGCCTTAGGCTAGTATTCTCAGCACAATAGGACAAACCCGCCTAGAGCGAAATCGTCTCTGCCCAGGCATCCCCTCTTGGAAAGCACAGCATTCTTTGGGCAATCAGAGTCGGTGTGTGGGATGCTGACTGCTGCTTGCCGGAGCTAGTCTCCACAGCACAGTGTAATAAACCCGCATGGAGCGAAATCCTATTGGCCTGGGCATCCCCTCTGCGTGAGAGAGAAGCGCTCTTGCGCCTGTTAAAAGAGCCGTAAGGAAAGGGACACGTCTGTCACTGCAGAGCGACGGAAGCCTGGCTGCTAAGGAGACACGAGTGGAAGATTAGGGTAGGGGAAAGGTCTCCACTCTGACGAAGGAGTCTGGGGAGAAAACATGGGCCCAAGGTGACAGCAGCTCGTTGGCCACCTCTCCGAGTTGGAGACATGGGCTTGCCACCAGGCGCCTACCCTGAACTCGAGAAACAACTCCCAGAAAGAACTGGCCATCAGATGCCGTCTTCCCCCAGGATGTGGAAACTTGGGGGAGGCACGGGGTTAAGGAGAAGGAGTGGGGACAGTCCCGCAAAGCTCCCTATTCACTGCACGAGGCGGTGTGCAGGGATCCTGTCATTTCTCCTTTCCTGTGGAGAAAGCAATGGCCTAGTCCGCGAATCCAGCTTCGCGCCAGAGTAAATGGCCAAGCGATGCCTACACCGGGAGATGCTAGTGTGCATACAGTGCCATCCTAGGCTACGCACGCTACTGCACGGTTGTGGCTGTGTCTGCTTAGTTCAGCCTGGCAGGGTGAATCCAGGACTCGAACATAGAGCCCCGGAAGCAACGCCAAAGAGGCACCAGCAATCCCGCAGCTCTTCTTCCCTGACGTGAGAGAAGCCTCACTGAGGAAGCAGAGGCGAAGCGCTATTGGCTCCAAGCCAAAGCCTCTGCGAAAGCACAGCATTCTCTGGGAAATGTTCTGCGGGCTGATGCTGCTTGCCTGAGCCCAGTCTCGCGGTGGGAGAAACCCGCATACAGCGAAAGCCTCTTGCCTGGGCATCTGCCCATGGAAAGCACAGCATTCATTGGGAAATCAGAGTTGGGTTTGGGGATGCGGCTACTGCTTGCCTGAGCTAGTCATCAGCACGGTGGAAGATACCCGCATGGAGCGAAATACCCTCTGCCCTAGCATCCCTTCTGCCTGAGAGAGAAGCGTGGTTACACACGTCTGTCACCGCGCTCCCCAGGAGCAAGTGTGGGGAAGGTGCAGCACGCCGCCCCCGGGGAAGACAAGGAGCCTTTGGCTTTGGGGTCGGGAAACGCTCGGGAAGCAGGATAGCTTGCTGTGCGCGAACAGCAGGCCAGTGGCAAGAAAAGTGTCACCGCTCCGTGTGCGGCAAGATGGAAGCCTGGCTGCTAAGAAGACAAGAGGGGACGACTCCGTAGAGGCCCGTGATCCACTCTGAGGAAGGTGTCTGGGCAGAAGGCAGGCCTGTCCTGTGCCTCTGTTCCCAAGGGGACAGCATCTCCTTGGCCACCTGTCCCAAGGGCTTGCCCCCAGGTGCCATACCCGGAACTCGCAGAAACAACCCCATGGAGAAACGGGCAGTCAGATGCCGTCTTCCACCAAGATGTTGCAGCGTAGTGGGGGGCAGTGGTTGTGTCAGGGAAGGAGTGGAGACAGTTCCCAATCCCAGTACACAGGCCATGTGCAGGGATCCTGTCGCCTCCTCTCTCCTGTGGTGAAGGCATTGGCCTAGACCCCGAGTCGGCCTGAGCACCTGAGCAAAAGGCAAAGCCTTACCTACACCAGACGATGGTAATAGGCATAGAGTGCCATGCTAGGCCATGCACGCTGCTGCAGGGTTGTGACTGTGTCTGCTTAGTTTGGCTTAGCAAGGTGAACCCTGGTCGTGAATTTGGAGCCCGGTAAAGCAAGGCCCAAGAGCCACCAGCTCCACCGCAGCTCTTCTTCCCTGCCGCGACAGAGCGACAAAGCCTTTGAGGAAGCAGCAGCGAAGTGCGGTTCGCGCCAAGCTGAAATCCTCTGAGAAAGCATAGCAGTCGCTGGGAAATCAGAGTCGGTTCTGTGGACTGCTTTTGTGGCTTGCCTTAGCCTAGTATTCTCAGCACAATAGGACAAACCCGCCTAGAGCGAAAGCGTCTCTGCCCGGGCATCCCCTCTGGGAAAGCACAGCATTCTTTGGGCAATCAGAGTCGGTGTGTGGGATGCTGCCTGCTGCTTGCCGGAGCTAGTCTCCACAGCACAGTGTAATAAACCCGCATGGAGCGAAATCCTCTTGGCCTGGGCATCCCCTCTGCGTGAGAGAGAAGCGCTGTTGAGCCTGTTAAAAGAGCCGTAAGGAAAGGGACACGTCTGTCACTGCAGAGCGACGGAAGCCTGGCTGCTAAGGAGACACGAGCGGAAGATTAGGGTGGGGAAAGGTCTCCACTCTGAGGAAGGAGTCTGGGCAGAAAACATGGGCCGAAGGAGACAGCAGCTCCTTGGCCACCTGTCCGAGTTGGAGACATGGGCTTGCCACCAGGCGCCTACCCTGAACTCGAGAAACAACTCCCAGAAAGAACTGGCCATCAGATGCCGTCTTCCCCCAGGATGTGGAAGCTTGGGGGAGGCACGGGGTTAAGGGGAAGGAGTGGAGACAGTCCCGCAAATCTCCCTATTCACTGCACGAGGCAATGTGAAGGGATCCTGTCACTTCTCCTTTCCTGTGGGGAAAGCACAGGCCTAGTCCGCGAGTCCGCCTGCGCGCCAGAGTAAAAGGCCAAGCGATACCTACACCGGGAGATGCTAGTGTCCATAGAGTGCCTTCCTAGGCTACGAACGCTACGGCACGGTTGTGGCTGTGTCTGCTTAGTTCAGCCTGGCAGGGTGAAACCAGGAATCGAACATAGAGCCCGGGACGCAAAGCCAAAGAGGCACCAGCAATCCCGCAGCTCTTCTTCCCTGACGTGAGAGAAGCCTCACTGAGGAAGCAGAGGCGAAGTGCTATTGGCTCCAAGACAAGGCTCTGCGAAAGCACAGCATTCTCTGGGAAATGTTCTGCGGGCTGATGCTGCTTGCCTGAGCCCAGTCTCGCGGTGGGAGAAACCCGCATACAGCGAAAGCCTCTTGCCTGGGCATCTGCCCATGGAAAACACAGCATTCATTGGGAAATCAGAGTAGGGTTTGGGGATGCGGCTACTGCTTGCCTGAGCTAGTCTCATCAGCACGGTGGAAGATACCCGCATGGAGCGAAATACTCTCTGCCCTAGCATCCCTTCTGCCTGAGAAAGAAGCGTGGTTGCACACGTCTGTCACCGCGCTCCCCAGGAGCAAGTGTGGGGAAGGTGCAGCACGCCGCCCCCGGGGAAGACAAGGAGCCTTTGGCTTTGGGGTCGGGAAACGCTCGGGAAGCAGGATAGCTTGCTGTGCGCGAACAGCAGGCCAGTGGCAAGACAAGTGTCACCGCTCCGTGTGCAGAGAGATGGAAGCCTGGCTGCTAAGAAGACAAGAAGGGACGACTCCGTAGAGGCCCGTGATCCACTCTGAGGAAGGTGTCTGGGCAGAAGGCACGCCTGTCCTGTGCCTCTGGTCCTAAGGGGACAGCATCTCCTTGGCCACCTGTCCCAAGGGCAGACGGGCTTGCCCCCAGGTGCCATACCCGGAAACTCGCAGAAACAACCCCATGGAGAAACGGGCAGTCACATGCCGTCTTCCACCAAGATGTGGCAGCGTAGTGGGGGGGCAGGGGGTGTGTCGGGGAAGGAGTGGAGACAGTTCCCAATCCCAGTGCACAGGCCATGTGCAGGGATCCTGTCGCCTCCTCTCTCCTGTGGTGAAGGCACTGGCCTAGACCCCGAGTCTGCCTGAGCGCCTGAGCAAAAGGCAAAGCCTTACCTACACCAGACGACGGTTATAGGCATAGAGTGCCATGCTAGGCCATGCACGCTGCTGCAGGGTTGTGTCTGTGTCTGCTTAGTTTGGCTGAGCAAGGTGAACCACGAGCGCGAACTTGGAGCCCGGGAAAGCAAGGCCGAAGAGCCACCAGCTCTAACGCAGCTCTTCTTCCCTGCCGCGACAGAGCGACAAAGCCTTTGAGGAAGCAGCAGCGAAGTGCGGTTCGCGCCAAGCTGAAATCCTCTGAGAAAGCATAGCAGTCGCTGGGAAATCAGAGTCGGTTCTGTGGACTGCTTTTGTTGCTTGCCTTAGGCTAGTATTCTCAGCACAATAGGACAAACCCGCCTAGAGCGAAATCGTCTCTGCCCAGGCATCCCCTCTTGGAAAGCACAGCATTCTTTGGGCAATCAGAGTCGGTGTGTGGGATGCTGTCTGCTGCTTGCCGGAGCTAGTCTCCACAGCACAGTGTAATAAACCCGCATGGAGCGAAATCCTCTTGGCCTGGGCATCCCCTCTGCGTGAGAGAGAAGCGCTGTTGAGCCTGTTAAAAGAGCCGTAAGGAAAGGGACACGTCTGTCACTGCAGAGCGACGGAAGCCTGGCTGCTAAGGAGACACGAGCGGAAGATTAGGGTGGGGAAAGGTCTCCACTCTGAGGAAGGAGTCTGGGCAGAAAACATGGGCCGAAGGAGACAGCAGCTCCTTGGCCACCTGTCCGAGTTGGAGACATGGGCTTGCCACCAGGCGCCTACCCTGAACTCGAGAAACAACTCCCAGAAAGAACTGGCCATCAGATGCCGTCTTCCCCCAGGATGTGGAAGCTTGGGGGAGGCACGGGGTTAAGGGGAAGGAGTGGAGACAGTCCCGCAAATCTCCCTATTCACTGCACGAGGCAATGTGAAGGGATCCTGTCACTTCTCCTTTCCTGTGGGGAAAGCACAGGCCTAGTCCGCGAGTCCGCCTGCGCGCCAGAGTAAAAGGCCAAGCGATACCTACACCGGGAGATGCTAGTGTCCATAGAGTGCCTTCCTAGGCTACGAACGCTACGGCACGGTTGTGGCTGTGTCTGCTTAGTTCAGCCTGGCAGGGTGAAACCAGGAATCGAACATAGAGCCCGGGACGCAAAGCCAAAGAGGCACCAGCAATCCCGCAGCTCTTCTTCCCTGACGTGAGAGAAGCCTCACTGAGGAAGCAGAGGCGAAGTGCTATTGGCTCCAAGACAAGGCTCTGCGAAAGCACAGCATTCTCTGGGAAATGTTCTGCGGGCTGATGCTGCTTGCCTGAGCCCAGTCTCGCGGTGGGAGAAACCCGCATACAGCGAAGCCTCTTGCCTGGGCATCTGCCCATGGAAAACACAGCATTCATTGGGAAATCAGAGTAGGGTTTGGGGATGCGGCTACTGCTTGCCTGAGCTAGTCTCATCAGCACGGTGGAAGATACCCGCATGGAGCGAAATACTCTCTGCCCTAGCATCCCTTCTGCCTGAGAGAGAAGCGTGGTTGCACACGTCTGTCACCGCGCTCCCCAGGAGCAAGTGTGGGGAAGGTGCAGCACGCCGCCCCCGGGGAAGACAAGGAGCCTTTGGCTTTGGGGTCGGGAAACGCTCGGGAAGCAGGATAGCTTGCTGTGCGCGAACAGCAGGCCAGTGGCAAGACAAGTGTCACCGCTCCGTGTGCAGAGAGATGGAAGCCTGGCTGCTAAGAAGACAAGAAGGGACGACTCCGTAGAGGCCCGTGATCCACTCTGAGGAAGGTGTCTGGGCAGAAGGCACGCCTGTCCTGTGCCTCTGGTCCTAAGTGGACAGCATCTCCTTGGCCACCTGTCCCAAGGGCAGACGGGCTTGCCCCCAGGTGCCATACCCGGAACTCGCAGAAACAACCCCATGGAGAAACGGGCAGTCACATGCCGTCTTCCACCAAGATGTGGCAGCGTAGTGGGGGGCAGGGGGTGTGTCGGGGAAGGAGTGGAGACAGTTCCCAATCCCAGTGCACAGGCCATGTGCAGGGATCCTGTCGCCTCCTCTCTCCTGTGGTGAAGGCACTGGCCTAGACCCCGAGTCTGCCTGAGCGCCTGAGCAAAAGGCAAAGCCTTACCTACACCAGACGACGGTTATAGGCATAGAGTGCCATGCTAGGCCATGCACGCTGCTGCAGGGTTGTGTCTGTGTCTGCTTAGTTTGGCTGAGCAAGGTGAACCACGAGCGCGAACTTGGAGCCCGGGAAAGCAAGGCCGAAGAGCCACCAGCTCTAACGCAGCTCTTCTTCCCTGCCGCGACAGAGCGACAAAGCCTTTGAGGAAGCAGCAGCGAAGTGCGGTTCGCGCCAAGCTGAAATCCTCTGAGAAAGCATAGCAGTCGCTGGGAAATCAGAGTCGGTTCTGTGGACTGCTTTTGTTGCTTGCCTTAGGCTAGTATTCTCAGCACAATAGGACAAACCCGCCTAGAGCGAAATCGTCTCTGCCCAGGCATCCCCTCTTGGAAAGCACAGCATTCTTTGGGCAATCAGAGTCGGTGTGTGGGATGCTGTCTGCTGCTTGCCGGAGCTAGTCTCCACAGCACAGTGTAATAAACCCGCATGGAGCGAAATCCTCTTGGCCTGGGCATCCCCTCTGCGTGAGAGAGAAGCGCTCTTGCGCCTGTTAAAAGAGCCGTAAGGAAAGGGACACGTCTGTCACTGCAGAGCGACGGAAGCCTGGCTGCTAAGGAGACACGAGCGGAAGATTAGGGTAGGGGAAAGGTCTCCACTCTGACGAAGGAGTCTGGGGAGAAAACATGGGCCCAAGGTGACAGCAGCTCGTTGGCCACCTCTCCGAGTTGGAGACATGGGCTTGCCACCAGGCGCCTACCCTGAACTCGAGAAACAACTCCCAGAAAGAACTGGCCATCAGATGCCGTCTTCCCCCAGGATGTGGAAACTTGGGGGAGGCACGGGGTTAAGGGGAAGGAGTGGGGACAGTCCCGCAAAGCTCCCTATTCACTCCACGAGGCGGTGTGCAGGGATCCTGTCACTTCTCCTTTCCTGTGGAGAAAGCAATGGCCTAGTCCGCGAATCCAGCTTCGCGCCAGAGTAAATGGCCAAGCGATGCCTACACCGGGAGATGCTAGTGTGCATACAGTGCCATCCTAGGCTACGCACGCTACTGCACGGTTGTGGCTGTGTCTGCTTAGTTCAGCCTGGCAGGGTGAATCCAGGACTCGAACATAGAGCCCCGGAAGCAACGCCAAAGAGGCACCAGCAATCCCACAGCTCTTCTTCCCTGACGTGAGAGAAGCCTCACTGAGGAAGCAGAGGCGAAGCGCTATTGGCTCCAAGCCAAAGCCTCTGCGAAAGCACAGCATTCTCTGGGAAATGTTCTGCGGGCTGATGCTGCTTGCCTGAGCCCAGTCTCGCGGTGGGAGAAACCCGCATACAGCGAAAGCCTCTTGCCTGGGCATCTGCCCATGGAAAGCACAGCATTCATTGGGAAATCAGAGTAGGGTTTGGGGATGCGGCTACTGCTTGCCTGAGCTAGTCATCAGCACGGTGGAAGATACCCGCATGGAGCGAAATACCCTCTGCCCTAGCATCCCTTCTGCCTGAGAGAGAAGCGTGGTTGCACACGTCTGTCACCGCGCTCCCCAGGAGCAAGTGTGGGGAAGGTGCAGCACGCCGCCCCCGGGGAAGACAAGGAGCCTTTGGCTTTGGGGTCGGGAAACGCTCGGGAAGCAGGATAGCTTGCTGTGCGCGAACAGCCGGCCAGTGGCAAGACAAGTGTCACCGCTCCGTGTGCAGAGAGATGGAAGCCTGGCTGCTAAGAAGACAAGAAGGGACGACTCCGTAGAGGCCCGTGATCCACTCTGAGGAAGGTGTCTGGGCAGAAGGCACGCCTGTCCTGTGCCTCTGGTCCTAAGGGGACAGCATCTCCTTGGCCACCTGTCCCAAGGGCAGACGGGCTTGCCCCCAGGTGCCATACCCGGAACTCGCAGAAACAACCCCATGGAGAAACGGGCAGTCACATGCCGTCTTCCACCAAGATGTGGCAGCGTAGTGGGGGGCAGGGGGTGTGTCGGGGAAGGAGTGGAGACAGTTCCCAATCCCAGTGCACAGGCCATGTGCAGGGATCCTGTCGCCTCCTCTCTCCTGTGGTGAAGGCACTGGCCTAGACCCCGAGTCTGCCTGAGCGCCTGAGCAAAAGGCAAAGCCTTACCTACACCAGACGACGGTTATAGGCATAGAGTGCCATGCTAGGCCATGCACGCTGCTGCAGGGTTGTGTCTGTGTCTGCTTAGTTTGGCTTAGCAAGGTGAACCCCGGGCGCGAACTTGGAGCCCGGGAAAGCAAGGCCCAAGCCACCAGCTGTAACGCAGCTCTTCTTCCCGGACGCGACAGAGCGACAAAGCCTTTGAGGAAGCAGCAGCGAAGTGCGGTTCGCGCCAAGCTGAAATCCTCTGAGAAAGCATAGCAGTCGCTGGGACATCAGAGTCGGTTCTGTGGACTGCTTTTGTTGCTTGCCTTAGGCTAGTATTCTCAGCACAATAGGACAAACCCGCCTAGAGCGAAATCGTCTCTGCCCGGGCATCCCCTCTTGGAAAGAACAGCATTCTTTGGGCAATCAGAGTCGGTGTGTGGGATGCTGCCTGCTGCTTGCCGGAGCTAGTCTCAACAGCACAGTGTAATAAACCCGCATGGAGCGAAATCCTCTTGGCCTGGGCATCCCCTCTGCGTGAGAGAGAAGCGCTCTTGCGCCTGTTAAAAGAGCCGTAAGGAAAGGGACACGTCTGTCACTGCAGAGCGACGGAAGCCTGGCTGCTAAGGAGACACGAGCGGAAGATTAGGGTAGGGGAAAGGTCTCCACTCTGACGAAGGAGTCTGGGGAGAAAACATGGGCCCAAGGTGACAGCAGCTCGTTGGCCACCTCTCCGAGTTGGAGACATGGGCTTGCCACCAGGCGCCTACCCTGAACTCGAGAAACAACTCCCAGAAAGAACTGGCCATCAGATGCCGTCTTCCCCCAGGATGTGGAAACTTGGGGGAGGCACGGGGTTAAGGGGAAGGAGTGGGGACAGTCCCGCAAAGCTCCCTATTCACTGCACGAGGCGGTGTGCAGGGATCCTGTCACTTCTCCTTTCCTGTGGAGAAAGCACTGGCCTAGTCCGCGAGTCCGCCTGCGCGCCAGAGTAAAAGGCCAAGCGATGCCTACACCGGGAGATGCTAGTGTGCATAGAGTGCCATCCTAGGCTACGCACGCTACTGCACGGTTGTGGCTGTGTCTGCTTAGTTCAGCCTGGCAGGGTGAAACCAGGACTCGAACATGGAGCCTGGGAACCAACGCCAAAGAGGCACCAGCAATCCTGCAGCTCTTCTTCCCTGACGCGAGAGAAGCCCCGCTGAGGAAGCAGGGGCGAAGTGCTATTGGCTCCAAGCCAAAGCCTCTGTGAAAGCACAGCATTCGCTGGGAAATGTTCTGCGGGCTGATGCTGCTTGCCTGAGCCCAGTATCGCAGTGGGAGAAACCCGCATACAGTGAAAGCCTCTTGCCTGGGCATCTGCCCTTGGAAAGCACAGCATTCATTGGGAAATCAGAGTTGGGTTTGGGGATGCTGCTACTGCTTGCCTGAGCTAGTCTCATAAGCATGGTGGAAAATACCCGCATGGAGCGAAATACTCTTTGCCCTAGCATCCCTTCTGCCTGAGAGAGAAACGTGGTAGCACACGTCTGTCACCGCGCTCCCCAGGAACAAGTGAGGGGAAGGTGCAGCACGCCACCCCCGTGGAAGGCAAGGAGCCTTTGGCTTTGGAGTTGGGAAACGCTCGGGAAGCAGGATAGCCTGCTGTGCACGAACAGCAGGCCAGTGGCAAGACAAGTGTCACCGCTCCCTGTGCGGAGAGATGGAAGCCTGGCTGCTGAGAAGGCATGAGGGGAAGACTAGGCAGGGGCCCGTGCTCCACTCTGAGAAAGGAGTCTGGGCAGAAGGCAGGCCTGTCCTGTGCCTCTGGTCCCAAGCGGACAGCATCTCCTTGGCCACCTGTCCCAAGGGCAGACGGGCTTGCCCCCAGGGGGCATATCCGGAACTCGCAGAAACAACCCCATGGAGAAACGGGCAGTCAGATGCCGTCTTCCACCAAGATGTGGCAGCGTAGTGGGGGGCAGGGTGTGTGTCAGGGAAGGAGTGGAGACAGTTCCCAATCGCAGTGCACAGGCCATGTGCAGGGATCCTGTCGCCTCCTCTCTCCTGTGGTGAAGGCACTGGCCTAGACCCCGAGTCTGCCTGAGCGCCTGAGCAAAAGGCAAAGCCTTACCTACACCAGACGATGGTAATAGGCATAGAGTGCCATGCTAGGCCATGCACGCTGCTGCAGGGTTGTGACTGTGTCTGCTTAGTTTGGCTTAGCAAGGTGAACCCCGGTCGTGAATTTGGAGCCCGGGAAAGCAAGGCCCAAGAGCTACCAGCTCTACTGCAGCTCTTCTTCCCTGCCGCGACAGAGCGAACGACCAAAGCCTTTGAGGAAGCATCAGCGAAGTGCGGTTTGTACCAAGCTGAAAACCTCTGCGAAAGAATAGCAGTCACTTGGAAATCAGAGTCCGGTCTGTGGGATGCTGCCTGCAGCTTTCCGGAGCTAGTGTCTACAGCACGCTGTAATACACCGGCATGGAGCGAAATACTCTTTGTGCTAGCATCCCTTCTGCCTGAGAGAGAAGTGTGGTCCCACACGTCTGTTACCGTGCTCCCCAGGAGCAAGTGTGGGGAAGGCGCAGAACGCCGCCCTCGGGGAAGAGAAGGAGCCGTTGGCCTTGGGTTCGGGAAACGCTCGTGAAGCAGGATAGCCTGCTGTGCTCGAACAGCAAGCAAGTGGCAAGACAAGTGTCACCTGCTCCCTGTGCGGAGAGATGGAAGCCTGGAAGCCAAGGAGACATGAGGGGAGGACTAGGGCAGGGGCAAGTGCTCCACTCTGAGGAAGGAGTCTGGGCAGAAGGCAGGCCTGTCCTGTGCCTCTGGTCCCAAGGGGACAGCATCTCCTTGGCCACCTGTCCCAAGGGCAGACGGGCTTGCCCCCAGGTGCCATACCCGGAACTCGCAGAAATAACCCCATGGAGAAACGGGCAGTCAGATGCCGTCTTCCACCAAGATGTGGCAGCGTTGTGGGTGGCAGGGTTTGTGTCGGGGAAGGAGTGGAGACAATTCCCAATCCCAGTGCACAGGCCGCGTGAAGGGATCCTGTCGTCTCCTCTCTTCTGTTGTGAAGGCACTGGCCTAGAAACCGAGTCTGCCTGAGCGCCTGAGCAAAAGGCAAAGCCTTACCTACACCACGAGATGGTAATAGGCATAGAGTGCCATGCTAGGCCACGCACGCTGCTGCAGGCTTGTGACTGTGTCTGCTTAGTTCGGCATAGCAAGGTGAACCCCGGGCACGAACTTGAAGCCCAGGAAAACAAGGCCCAAGAGGCACCTGCTCTCCCGCGGCTCTTCTTCCCTGCCGCGACAGAGCGAACGACCAAAGTCTTGCTGAGGAAGCAGCAGCGAAGTCCCGTTTGCTCCAACTGAAAACCTCTGCGAAAGCATAGCAGTCGCTGGGAAATCAGAGTCGATTCTGTGGGGTCCTTTTTTTACTTTCCTTATCCTAGTATTCTCAGCACAATGGGAGAAACCCGCATAGAGCGGAATCCTCTTTGCCGGGGCATCCCCTCGGGGAAAGCACAGCATTCTTTGGGAAATCAGTGTCGGGTCTGTGGGATGCTGCCTGCTGCTTGCCAGAGCTAGTCTCCACAGCACGGTGTAATAAACGCGCATGGAGCGAAATCCTCTTGGCCTGTGCATCCCCTCTGCCTGAGAGATAAGCGCTGTGGCGCCTGTGGAACGAGCCTTAAGAAAGGGACACGTCTGTCACTGCAGAACGACGGAAGCCTGGCTGCTAAGGAGACACGAGGGGAAGATTAGGGCAGGGGAAAGGGCTCCTCTCTGAGAAAGGAGTCTGGAGAGAAAGGATGCCCTTCCTGAGGCTTTGGGCCTAAGGAGACAGCAGCTCCTTGGCCACCTGTCCGTGGTGGAGACATGGGATTGCCACCAGGCGCCTACCCTGAACTCGAGAAACAAGTCCCAGAAAGAACTGGCCATCAGGTGGCCTCTTCCTCCAGGATGTGGAACCTAGGGGAAAGCACGGGGTTAAGGGGAAGGAGTGGGGACAGTCACGCAAAGCTCCCGATTCACTGCACGAGGCAGTGAGCAGGGATCCTGTCACTTCTCCTTTCCTGTGGGGAAAGCACTGGCCTAGTCCGCGAGTCCGCCTGCGCGCCAGAGTAAAAGGCCAAGCGATGCCTACACCGGGAGATGCTAGTGTGCATAGAGTGCCATCCTAGGCTACGCACGCTACTGCACGGTTGTGGCTGTGTCTGCTTAGTTCAGCCGGGCAGGTTGAACCCAGGACTCGAACATTGAGCCCGGGAAAGCAAGGCCCAAGAGGCACCAGCTCTCCCGCAGCTCCTCTTCCCTGATGCGTCTGAAGGCTTGCTGAGGTAGCAGCGGCGAAGTGCTGTTCGATCCAAGCCAAAGCCTCTGCGAAAGCCCAGCATTCGCTGAGAAATATTCTGCGGGCTGCTGCTGCTTGCCTGAGCCCAGTCTCGCGGTGGGAGAAACCCGCATACAGCGAAAGCCTCTTTGCCTGGGCATTTCCCCTAGGAATGCACAGCATTCCTTGGAAAATCAGAGTTGGGTTTGGGGATGCTGCTGCTGCTTGCCTGAGCTAATCTCAGCAGCACGTTGGAAGATACCCGCATGGAGCGAAATACTCTTTGCCCTAGCATCCCTTCTGCCTGAGAGAGAAGCGTGGTCGCACACGTCTGTCACCGCGCTCCCCAGGAACAAGTGAGGGGAAGGTGCAGCACGCCACCCCCGTGGAAGGCAAGGAGCCTTTGGCTTTGGAGTTGGGAAACGCTCGGGAAGCAGGATAGCCTGCTGTGCACGAACAGCAGGCCAGTGGCAAGACAAGTGTCACCGCTCCCTGTGCGGAGAGATGGAAGCCTGGCTGCTGAGAAGACATGAGGGGAAGACTAGGCAGGGGCCCGTGCTCCACTCTGAGAAAGGAGTCTGGGCAGAAGGCAGGCCTGTCCTGTGCCTCTGGTCCCAAGGGGACAGCATCTCCTTGGCCACCTGTCCCAAGGGCAGACGGGCTTGCCCCCACGTGCCATACCCGGAACTCGCAGAAACAACCCCATGGAGAAACGGGCAGTCAGATGCCGTCTTCCACCAAGATGTGGCAGCGTAGTGGGGGGCAGGGGGTGTGTCGGGGAAGGAGTGGAGACAGTTCCCAATCCCAGTGCACACGCCATGTGCAGGGATCCTGTCGCCTCCTCTCTCCTGTGGTGAAGGCACTGGCCTAGACCCCGAGTCTACCTGAGCGCCTGAGCAAAAGGCAAAGCCTTACCTACACCAGACGATGGTAATAGGCATAGAGTGCCATATAGGCCATGCACGCTGCTGCAGGGTTGTGACTGTGTCTGCTTAGTTTGGCTTAGCAAGGTGAACCCCGGGCGCGAACTTGGAGCCCGGGAAAGCAAGGCCCAAGAGCCACCAGCTCCACCGCAGCTCTTCTTCCCTGCCGCGACAGAGCGACAAAGCCTTTGAGGAAGCAGCAGCGAAGTGCGGTTCGCTCCAAGCTGAAATCCTCTGAGAAAGCATAGCAGTTGCTGGGAAATCAGAGTCGGTTCTGTGGACTGCTTTTGTTGCTTGCCTTAGCCTAGGATTCTCAGCACAAGAGGAGAAACCCGCATAGAGCGAAAGCCTCTCTGCCCGGGCATCCCCTCTGGGAAAGTACAGCATTCTTTGGGCAATCAGAGTCGGTGTGTGGGATGCTGCCTGCTGCTTGCCGGAGCTAGTCTCCACAGCACAGTGTAATAAACCCGCATGGAGCGAAATCCTCTTGGCCTGGGCATCCCCTCTGCGTGAGAGAGAAGCGCTGTTGAGCCTGTTAAAAGAGCCGTAAGGAAAGGGACACGTCTGTCACTGCAGAGCGACGGAAGCCTGGCTGCTAAGGAGACACGAGCGGAAGATTAGGGTGGGGAAAGGTCTCCACTCTGAGGAAGGAGTCTGGGGAGAAAACATGGGCCCAAGGAGACAGCAGCTCCTTGGCCACCTGTCCGAGTTGGAGACATGGGCTTGCCACCAGGCGCCTACCCTGAACTCGAGAAACAACTCCCAGAAAGAACTGGCCATCAGATGCCGTCTTCCCCCAGGATGTGGAAGCTTGGGGGAGGCACGGGGTTAAGGGGAAGGAGTGGAGACAGTCCCGCAAATCTCCCTATTCACTGCACGAGGCAATGTGAAGGGATCCTGTCACTTCTCCTTTCCTGTGGGGAAAGCACTGGTCTAGTCCGCGAGTCCGCCTGCGCGCCAGAGTAAAAGGCCAAGCGATGCCTACACCGGGAGATGCTAGTGTCCATAGAGTGCCATCCTAGGCTACGAACGCTACGGCACGGTTGTGGCTGTGTCTGCTTAGTTCAGCCTGGCAGGGTGAAACCAGGACTCGAACATAGAGCCCGGGAAGCAACGCCAAAGAGGCACCAGCAATCCCGCAGCTCTTCTTCCCTGACGTGAGAGAAGCCTCACTGAGGAAGCAGGGGCGAAGTGCTATTGGCTCCAAGCCAAAGCCTCTGCGAAAGCACAGCATTCTCTGGGAAATGTTCTGCGGGCTGATGCTGCTTGCCTGAGCCCAGTCTCGCGGTGGGAGAAACCCGCATACAGCGAAAGCCTCTTGCCTGGGCATCTGCCCATGGAAAGCACAGCATTCATTGGGAAATCAGAGTAGGGTTTGGGGATGCGGCTACTGCTTGCCTGAGCTAGTCTCATCAGCACGGTGGAAGATACCCGCATGGAGCGAAATACTCTCTGCCCTAGCATCCCTTCTGCCTGAGAGAGAAGCGTGGTTGCACACGTCTGTCACCGCGCTCCCCAGGAGCAAGTGTGGGGAGGGGGCAGCACGCCGCCCCCGGGGAAGAAAAGGAGCCTTTGGCTTTGGGGTCGGGAAACGCTCGGGAAGCAGGATAGCTTGCTGTGCGCGAACAGAAGGCCAGTGGCAAGACAAGTGTCACCGCTCCGTGTGCGGCAAGATGGAAGCCTGGCTGCTAAGAAGACAAGAAGGGACGACTCCGTAGAGGCCCGTGATCCACTCTGAGGAAGGTGTCTGGGCAGAAGGCACGCCTGTCCTGCGCCTCTGGTCTTAAGGGGACAGCATCTCCTTGGCCACCTGTCCCAAGGGCAGACGGGCTTGCCCCCAGGTGCCATACCCGGAACTCGCAGAAACAACCCCATGGAGAAACGGGCAGTCAGATGCCGTCTTCCACCAAGATGTGGCAGCGTAGTGGGGGGCAGGGGGTGTGTCGGGGAAGGAGTGGAGACAGTTCCCAATCCCAGTGCACAGGCCATGTGCAGGGATCCTGTCGCCTCCTCTCTCCTGTGGTGAAGGCACTGGCCTAGACCCCGAGTCTACCTGAGCGCCTGAGCAAAAGGCAAAGCCTTACCTACACCAGACGATGGTAATAGGCATAGAGTGCCATATAGGCCATGCACGCTGCTGCAGGGTTGTGACTGTGTCTGCTTAGTTTGGCTTAGCAAGGTGAACCCCGGGCGCGAACTTGGAGCCCGGGAAAGCAAGGCCCAAGAGCCACCAGCTCCACCGCAGCTCTTCTTCCCTGCCGCGACAGAGCGACAAAGCCTTTGAGGAAGCAGCAGCGAAGTGCGGTTCGCTCCAAGCTGAAATCCTCTGAGAAAGCATAGCAGTTGCTGGGAAATCAGAGTCGGTTCTGTGGACTGCTTTTGTTGCTTGCCTTAGCCTAGGATTCTCAGCACAAGAGGAGAAACCCGCATAGAGCGAAAGCCTCTCTGCCCGGGCATCCCCTCTGGGAAAGCACAGCATTCTTTGGGCAATCAGAGTCGGTGTGTGGGATGCTGCCTGCTGCTTGCCAGAGCTAGTCTCCACAGCACGGTGTAATAAACCCGCATGGAGCGAAATCCTCTTGGCCTGGGCATCCCCTCTGCCTGAGAGAGAAGCGCTGTTGCGCCTGTTAAAAGAGCCGTAAGGAAAGGGACACGTCTGTCACTGCAGAGCTACGGAAGCCTCCCTGCGAAGGAGACACGAGCGGAAGATTAGGGTAGGGGAAAGGTCTCCACTCTGAGGAAGGAGTCTGGGCAGAAAACATGGGCCCAGGGAGACAGCAGCTCCTTGGCCACCTGTCCGTGGTGGAGACATGGGCTTGCCACCAGGCGCCTACCCTGAACTCGAGAAACAACTCCCAGAAAGAACTGGCCATCAGATGGCCTCTTCCTCCAGGATGTGGAAACTGGGGGGAGGCACGGGGTTAAGGGGAAGGAGTGGGGACAGTCCCGCAAAGCTCCCTATTCACTGCACGAGGCGGTGAGCAGGGATCCTGTCACTTCTCCTTTCCTGTGGGGAAAGCACTGGCCTAGTCCGCGAGTCCGCCTGCGCGCCAGAGTAAAAGGCCAAGCGATGCCTACACCGGGAGATGCTAGTGTGCATAGAGTGCCATCCTAGGCTACGCACGCTACTGCACGGTTGTGGCTGTGTCTGCTTAGTTCAGCCTGGCAGGGTGAACCCAGGACTCGAACATGGAGCCTGGGAACCAACGCCAAAGAGGCACCAGCAATCCTGCAGCTCTTCTTCCCTGACGCGAGAGAGAAGCCCCGCTGAGGAAGCAGGGGCGAAGTGCTATTGGCTCCAAGCCAAAGCCTCTGTGAAAGCACAGCATTCGCTGGGAAATGTTCTGCGGGCTGATGCTGCTTGCCTGAGCCCAGTCTCGCAGTGGGAGAAACCCGCATACAGCAAAAGCCTCTTGCCTGGGCATCTGCCCTTGGAAAGCACAGCATTCATTGGGATATCAGAGTTGGGTTTGGGGATGCTGCTACTTCTTGCCTAAGCTAGTCTCATAAGCACGGTGGAAGATACCCGCATGGAGCGAAATACTCTTTGCCCTAGCATCCCTTCTGCCTGAGAGAGAAACGTGGTCGCACACGTCTGTCATCGCGCTCCCCAGGAGCAAGTGTGGGGAAGGTGCAGCACACCGCCCCCGGGGAAGACAAGGAGCCTTTGGCTTTGGGGTCGGGAAACGCTCCGGAAGCAGGATAGCTTGCTGTGCACGAACAGCAGGCCAGTGGCAAGAAAAGTGTCACCGCTCCGTGTGCGGCAAGATGGAAGCCTGGCTGCTAAGAAGACAAGAGGGGACGACTCCGTAGAGGCCCGTGATCCACTCTGAGGAAGGTGTCTGGGCAGAAGGCAGGCCTGTCCTGTGCCTCTGTTCCCAAGGGGACAGCATCTCCTTGGCCACCTGTCCCAAGGGCTTGCCCCCAGGTGCCATACCCGGAACTCGCAGAAACAACCCCATGGAGAAACGGGCAGTCAGATGCCGTCTTCCACCAAGATGTGGCAGCGTAGTGGGGGGCAGTGGTTGTGTCAGGGAAGGAGTGGAGACAGTTCCCAATCCCAGTACACAGGCCATGTGCAGGGATCCTGTCGCCTCCTCTCTCCTGTGGTGAAGGCACTGGCCTAGACCCCGAGTCGGCCTGAGCACCTGAGCAAAAGGCAAAGCCTTACCTACACCAGACGATGGTAATAGGCATAGAGTGCCATGCTAGGCCATGCACCCTGCTGCAGGGTTGTGACTGTGTCTGCTTAGTTTGGCTTAGTAAGGTGAACCCTGGTCGTGAATTTGGAGCCCGGGAAAGCAAGGCCCAAGAGCCACCAGCTCTACTGCAGCTCTTCTTCCCTGCCGCGACCGAGCGAACGACCAAAGCCTTTGAGGAAGCATCAGCGAAGTGCGGTTTGCACCAAGCTGAAAACCTCTGCGAAAGAATAGCAGTCACTGGGAAATCAGAGTCGGTTCTGTGGGCTGCTTTTGTTGCTTGCCTTAGCCTAGGATTCTCAGCACCTTGGGAGATACCCGAAAAGAGCGAAAGCCTCTCTGCCCGGGCATCCCCTCTGGGAAAGCACAGCATTCTTTCAGAAATCAGAGTCGGGTCTATGGGATGCTGCCTTCAGCTTGCCGGAGCTAGTCTCTACTGCACGCTGTAATACACCCGCATGGAGCGAAATACTCTTTGCGCTAGCATCCCTTCTGCCTGAGAGAGAAGTGTGGTCGCACACGTCTGTCACCGTGCTCCCCAGGAGCAAGTGTGGGGAAGGCGCAGAACGCCGCCCTCGGGGAAGAGAAGGAGCCGTTGGCCTTGGGTTCGGGAAACGCTCGTGAAGCAGGATAGCCTGCTGTGCTCGAACAGCAAGCAACTGGCAAGACAAGTGTCACCTGCTCCCTGTGCGGAGAGATGGAAGCCTGGAAGCCAAGGAGACATGAGGGGAGGACTAGGGCAGGGGCAAGTGCTCCACTCTGAGGAAGGAGTCTGGGCAGAAGGCAGGCCTGTCCTGTGCCTCTGGTCCCAAGGGGACAGCATCTCCTTGGCCACCTGGCCCAAGGGCAGACGGGCTTGCCCCCAGGTGCCATACCCGGAACTCGCAGAAATAACCCCATGGAGAAACGGGCAGTCAGATGCCGTCTTCCACCAAGATGTGGCAGCGTTGTGGGTGGCAGGGTTTGTGTCGGGGAAGGAGTGGAGACAATTCCCAATCCCAGTGCACAGGCCGCGTGAAGGGATCCTGTCGTCTCCTCTCTTCTGTTGTGAAGGCACTGGCCTAGAAACCGAGTCTGCCTGAGCGCCTGAGCAAAAGTCAAAGCCTTACCTACACCAGGAGATGGTAATAGGCATAGAGTGCCATGCTAGGCCACGCACGCTGCTGCAGGCTTGTGACTGTGTCTGCTTAGTTCGGCATAGCAAGGTGAACCTCGGGCACGAACTTGAAGCCCAGGAAAACAAGGCCCAAGAGGCACCTGCTCTCCCGCGGCTCTTCTTCCCTGCCGCGACAGAGCGAACGACCAAAGTCTTGCTGAGGAAGCAGCAGCGAAGTCCCGTTTGCTCCAACTGAAAACCTCTGCGAAAGCATAACAGTCGCTGGGAAATCAGAGTCGGTTCTGCGGGGTCCTTTTTTTACTTTCCTTATCCTAGTATTCTCAGCACAATGGGAGAAACCCGCCTAGAGCGGAATCCTCTTTGCCGGGGCATCCCCTCGGGGAAAGCACAGCATTCTTTGGGAAATCAGTGTCGGGTCTGTGGGATGCTGCCTGCTGCTTGCCAGAGCTAGTCTCCACAGCACGGTGTAATAAACGCGCATGGAGCGAAATCCTCTTGGCCTGGGCATCCCCTCTTCCTGAGAGATAAGCGCTGTGGCGCCTGTGGAACGAGCCTTAAGAAAGGGACACGTCTGTCACTGCAGAACGACGGAAGCCTGGCTGCTAAGGAGACCCGAGGGGAAGATTAGGGCAGGGGAAAGGGCTCCTCTCTGAGAAAGGAGTCTGGAGAGAAAGGATGCCCTTCCTGAGGCTTTGGGCCTAAGGAGACAGCAGCTCCTTGGCCACCTGTCCGTGGTGGAGACATGGGCTTGCCACCAGGCGCCTACCCTGAACTCGAGAAACAACTCCCAGAAAGAACTGGCCATCAGATGCCGTCTTCCTCCAGGATGTGGAAGCTTGGAGGAGGCACGGGGTTTAAGGGGAAGGAGTGGGGACAGTCCCGCAAAGCTCCCTATTCACTGCACGGGGCCGTGTGCAGGGATCCTGTCACTTCTCCTTTCCTGTGGGGAAAGCACTGGCCTAGTCCGCGAGTCCGCCTGAGCGCCAGAGTAAAAGGCCAAGCGATGCCTACACACCGGGAGATGCTAGTGTGCATAGAGTGCCATCCTAGGCTACGCACGCTACTGCACGGTTGTGGCTGTGTCTGCTTAGTTCAGCCTGGCAGGGTGAACCCAGGACTCGAACATGGAGCCCGGGAAAGCAAGGCCCAAGAGGCACCAGCTCTCTCCCGCAGCTCCTCTTCCCTGATGCGTCTGAAGGCTTGCTGAGGTAGCAGCGGCGAAGTGCTGTTCGATCCAAGCCAAAGCCTCTGCGAAAGCCCAGCATTCGCTGAGAAATATTCTGCGGGCTGCTGCTGCTTGCCTGAGCCCAGTCTCGCGGTGGGAGAAACCCGCATACAGCGAAAGCCTCTTTGCCTGGGCATTTCCCCTAGGAATGCACAGCATTCCTTGGAAAATCAGAGTTGGGTTTGGGGATGCTGCTACTTCTTGCCTAAGCTAGTCTCATAAGCACGGTGGAAGATACCCGCATGGAGCGAAATACTCTTTGCCCTAGCATCCCTTCTGCCTGAGAGAGAAACGTGGTCGCACACACGTCTGTCACCGCGCTCCCCAGGAGCAAGTGTGGGGAAGGTGCAGCACACCGCCCCCCGGGGAAGACAAGGAGCCTTTGGCTTTGGGGTCGGGAAACGCTCCGGAAGCAGGATAGCTTGCTGTGCACGAACAGCAGGCCAGTGGCAAGAAAAGTGTCACCGCTCCGTGTGCGGCAAGATGGAAGCCTGGCTGCTAAGAAGACAAGAGGGGACGACTCCGTAGAGGCCCGTGATCCACTCTGAGGAAGGTGTCTGGGCAGAAGGCAGGCCTGTCCTGTGCCTCTGTTCCCAAGGGGACAGCATCTCCTTGGCCACCTGTCCCAAGGGCTTGCCCCCAGGTGCCATACCCGGAACTCGCAGAAACAACCCCATGGAGAAACGGGCAGTCAGATGCCGTCTTCCACCAAGATGTGGCAGCGTAGTGGGGGGCAGTGGTTGTGTCAGGGAAGGAGTGGAGACAGTTCCCAATCCCAGTACACAGGCCATGTGCAGGGATCCTGTCGCCTCCTCTCTCCTGTGGTGAAGGCACTGGCCTAGACCCCGAGTCGGCCTGAGCACCTGAGCAAAAGGCAAAGCCCTTACCTACACCAGACGATGGTAATAGGCATAGAGTGCCATGCTAGGCCATGCACGCTGCTGCAGGGTTGTGACTGTGTCTGCTTAGTTTGGCTTAGCAAGGTGAACCCTGGTCGTGAATTTGGAGCCCGGGAAAGCAAGGCCCAAGAGCCACCAGCTCTACTGCAGCTCTTCTTCCCTGCCGCGACAGAGCGAACGACCAAAGCCTTTGAGGAAGCATCAGCGAAGTGCGGTTTGCACCAAGCTGAAAACCTCTGCGAAAGAATAGCAGTCACTGGGAAATCAGAGTCGGTTCTGTGGGCTGCTTTTTTGTTGCTTGCCTTAGCCTAGGATTCTCAGCACCTTGGGAGATACCCGAAAAGAGCGAAAGCCTCTCTGCCCGGGCATCCCCTCTGGGAAAGCACAGCATTCTTTCAGAAATCAGAGTCGGGTCTATGGGATGCTGCCTGCAGCTTGCCGGAGCTAGTCTCTACAGCACGCTGTAATACACCCGCATGGAGCGAAATACTCTTTGCGCTAGCATCCCTTCTGCCTGAGAGAGAAGTGTGGTCGCACACGTCTGTCACCGTGCTCCCCAGGAGCAAGTGTGGGGAAGGCGCAGAACGCCGCCCTCGGGGAAGAGAAGGAGCCGTTGGCCTTGGGTTCGGGAAACGCTCGTGAAGCAGGATAGCCTGCTGTGCTCGAACAGCAAGCAACTGGCAAGACAAGTGTCACCTGCTCCCTGTGCGGAGAGATGGAAGCCTGGAAGCCAAGGAGACATGAGGGGAGGACTAGGGCAGGGGCAAGTGCTCCACTCTGAGGAAGGAGTCTGGGCAGAAGGCAGGCCTGTCCTGTGCCTCTGGTCCCAAGGGGACAGCATCTCCTTGGCCACCTGGCCCAAGGGCAGACGGGCTTGCCCCCAGGTGCCATACCCGGAACTCGCAGAAATAACCCCATGGAGAAACGGGCAGTCAGATGCCGTCTTCCACCAAGATGTGGCAGCGTTGTGGGTGGCAGGGTTTGTGTCGGGGAAGGAGTGGAGACAATTCCCAATCCCAGTGCACAGGCCGCGTGAAGGGATCCTGTCGTCTCCTCTCTTCTGTTGTGAAGGCACTGGCCTAGAAACCGAGTCTGCCTGAGCGCCTGAGCAAAAGTCAAAGCCTTACCTACACCAGGAGATGGTAATAGGCATAGAGTGCCATGCTAGGCCACGCACGCTGCTGCAGGCTTGTGACTGTGTCTGCTTAGTTCGGCATAGCAAGGTGAACCTCGGGCACGAACTTGAAGCCCAGGAAAACAAGGCCCAAGAGGCACCTGCTCTCCCGCGGCTCTTCCCTGCCGCGACAGAGCGAACGACCAAAGTCTTGCTGAGGAAGCAGCAGCGAAGTCCCGTTTGCTCCAACTGAAAACCTCTGCGAAAGCATAACAGTCGCTGGGAAATCAGAGTCGGTTCTGCGGGGTCCTTTTTTTACTTTCCTTATCCTAGTATTCTCAGCACAATGGGAGAAACCCGCCTAGAGCGGAATCCTCTTTGCCGGGGCATCCCCTCGGGGAAAGCACAGCATTCTTTGGGAAATCAGTGTCGGGTCTGTGGGATGCTGCCTGCTGCTTGCCAGAGCTAGTCTCCACAGCACGGTGTAATAAACGCGCATGGAGCGAAATCCTCTTGGCCTGGGCATCCCCTCTTCCTGAGAGATAAGCGCTGTGGCGCCTGTGGAACGAGCCTTAAGAAAGGGACACGTCTGTCACTGCAGAACGACGGAAGCCTGGCTGCTAAGGAGACCCGAGGGGAAGATTAGGGCAGGGGAAAGGGCTCCTCTCTGAGAAAGGAGTCTGGAGAGAAAGGATGCCCTTCCTGAGGCTTTGGGCCTAAGGAGACAGCAGCTCCTTGGCCACCTGTCCGTGGTGGAGACATGGGCTTGCCACCAGGCGCCTACCCTGAACTCGAGAAACAACTCCCAGAAAGAACTGGCCATCAGATGCCGTCTTCCTCCAGGATGTGGAAGCTTGGAGGAGGCACGGGGTTTAAGGGGAAGGAGTGGGGACAGTCCCGCAAAGCTCCCTATTCACTGCACGGGGCCGTGTGCAGGGATCCTGTCACTTCTCCTTTCCTGTGGGGAAAGCACTGGCCTAGTCCGCGAGTCCGCCTGAGCGCCAGAGTAAAAGGCCAAGCGATGCCTACACCGGGAGATGCTAGTGTGCATAGAGTGCCATCCTAGGCTACGCACGCTACTGCACGGTTGTGGCTGTGTCTGCTTAGTTCAGCCTGGCAGGGTGAACCCAGGACTCGAACATGGAGCCCGGGAAAGCAAGGCCCAAGAGGCACCAGCTCTCCCGCAGCTCCTCTTCCCTGATGCGTCTGAAGGCTTGCTGAGGTAGCAGCGGCGAAGTGCTGTTCGATCCAAGCCAAAGCCTCTGCGAAAGCCCAGCATTCGCTGAGAAATATTCTGCGGGCTGCTGCTGCTTGCCTGAGCCCAGTCTCGCGGTGGGAGAAACCCGCATACAGCGAAAGCCTCTTTGCCTGGGCATTTCCCCTAGGAATGCACAGCATTCCTTGGAAAATCAGAGTTGGGTTTGGGGATGCTGCTACTTCTTGCCTAAGCTAGTCTCATAAGCACGGTGGAAGATACCCGCATGGAGCGAAATACTCTTTGCCCTAGCATCCCTTCTGCCTGAGAGAGAAACGTGGTCGCACACGTCTGTCACCGCGCTCCCCAGGAGCAAGTGTGGGGAAGGTGCAGCACACCGCCCCCGGGGAAGACAAGGAGCCTTTGGCTTTGGGGTCGGGAAACGCTCCGGAAGCAGGATAGCTTGCTGTGCACGAACAGCAGGCCAGTGGCAAGAAAAGTGTCACCGCTCCGTGTGCGGCAAGATGGAAGCCTGGCTGCTAAGAAGACAAGAGGGGACGACTCCGTAGAGGCCCGTGATCCACTCTGAGGAAGGTGTCTGGGCAGAAGGCAGGCCTGTCCTGTGCCTCTGTTCCCAAGGGGACAGCATCTCCTTGGCCACCTGTCCCAAGGGCTTGCCCCCAGGTGCCATACCCGGAACTCGCAGAAACAACCCCATGGAGAAACGGGCAGTCAGATGCCGTCTTCCACCAAGATGTGGCAGCGTAGTGGGGGGCAGTGGTTGTGTCAGGGAAGGAGTGGAGACAGTTCCCAATCCCAGTACACAGGCCATGTGCAGGGATCCTGTCGCCTCCTCTCCTCTCTCCTGTGGTGAAGGCACTGGCCTAGACCCCGAGTCGGCCTGAGCACCTGAGCAAAAGGCAAAGCCTTACCTACACCAGACGATGGTAATAGGCATAGAGTGCCATGCTAGGCCATGCACGCTGCTGCAGGGTTGTGTGACTGTGTCTGCTTAGTTTGGCTTAGCAAGGTGAACCCTGGTCGTGAATTTGGAGCCCGGGAAAGCAAGGCCCAAGAGCCACCAGCTCTACTGCAGCTCTTCTTCCCTGCCGCGACAGAGCGAACGACCAAAGCCTTTGAGGAAGCATCAGCGAAGTGCGGTTTGCACCAAGCTGAAAACCTCTGCGAAAGAATAGCAGTCACTGGGAAATCAGAGTCGGTTCTGTGGGCTGCTTTTGTTGCTTGCCTTAGCCTAGGATTCTCAGCACCTTGGGAGATACCCGAAAAGAGCGAAAGCCTCTCTGCCCGGGCATCCCCTCTGGGAAAGCACAGCATTCTTTCAGAAATCAGAGTCGGGTCTATGGGATGCTGCCTGCAGCTTGCCGGAGCTAGTCTCTACAGCACGCTGTAATACACCCGCATGGAGCGAAATACTCTTTGCGCTAGCATCCCTTCTGCCTGAGAGAGAAGTGTGGTCGCACACGTCTGTCACCGTGCTCCCCAGGAGCAAGTGTGGGGAAGGCGCAGAACGCCGCCCTCGGGGAAGAGAAGGAGCCGTTGGCCTTGGGTTCGGGAAACGCTCGTGAAGCAGGATAGCCTGCTGTGCTCGAACAGCAAGCAACTGGCAAGACAAGTGTCACCTGCTCCCTGTGCGGAGAGATGGAAGCCTGGAAGCCAAGGAGACATGAGGGGAGGACTAGGGCAGGGGCAAGTGCTCCACTCTGAGGAAGGAGTCTGGGCAGAAGGCAGGCCTGTCCTGTGCCTCTGGTCCCCAGGGGGACAGCATCTCCTTGGCCACCTGGCCCAAGGGCAGACGGGCTTGCCCCCAGGTGCCATACCCGGAACTCGCAGAAATAACCCCATGGAGAAACGGGCAGTCAGATGCCGTCTTCCACCAAGATGTGGCAGCGTTGTGGGTGGCAGGGTTTGTGTCGGGGAAGGAGTGGAGACAATTCCCAATCCCAGTGCACAGGCCGCGTGAAGGGATCCTGTCGTCTCCTCTCTTCTGTTGTGAAGGCACTGGCCTAGAAACCGAGTCTGCCTGAGCGCCTGAGCAAAAGTCAAAGCCTTACCTACAACCAGGAGATGGTAATAGGCATAGAGTGCCATGCTAGGCCACGCACGCTGCTGCAGGCTTGTGACTGTGTCTGCTTAGTTCGGCATAGCAAGGTGAACCTCGGGCACGAACTTGAAGCCCAGGAAAACAAGGCCCAAGAGGCACCTGCTCTCCCGCGGCTCTTCTTCCCTGCCGCGACACAGAGCGAACGACCAAAGTCTTGCTGAGGAAGAAGCAGCAGCGAAGTCCCGTTTGCTCCAACTGAAAACCTCTGCGAAAGCATAACAGTCGCTGGGAAATCAGAGTCGGTTCTGCGGGGTCCTTTTTTTACTTTCCTTATCCTAGTATTCTCAGCACAATGGGAGAGAAACCCGCCTAGAGCGGAATCCTCTTTGCCGGGGCATCCCCTCGGGGAAAGCACAGCATTCTTTGGGAAATCAGTGTCGGGTCTGTGGGATGCTGCCTGCTGCTTGCCAGAGCTAGTCTCCACAGCACGGTGTAATAAACGCGCATGGAGCGAAATCCTCTTGGCCTGGGCATCCCCTCTTCCTGAGAGATAAGCGCTGTGGCGCCTGTGGAACGAGCCTTAAGAAAGGGACACGTCTGTCACTGCAGAACGACGGAAGCCTGGCTGCTAAGGAGACCCGAGGGGAAGATTAGGGCAGGGGAAAGGGGGCTCCTCTCTGAGAAAGGAGTCTGGAGAGAAAGGATGCCCTTCCTGAGGCTTTGGGCCTAAGGAGACAGCAGCTCCTTGGCCACCTGTCCGTGGTGGAGACATGGGCTTGCCACCAGGCGCCTACCCTGAACTCGAGAAACAACTCCCAGAAAGAACTGGCCATCAGATGCCGTCTTCCTCCAGGATGTGGAAGCTTGGAGGAGGCACGGGGTTTAAGGGGAAGGAGTGGGGACAGTCCCGCAAAGCTCCCTATTCACTGCACGGGGCCGTGTGCAGGGATCCTGTCACTTCTCCTTTCCTGTGGGGAAAGCACTGGCCTAGTCCGCGAGTCCGCCTGAGCGCCAGAGTAAAAGGCCAAGCGATGCCTACACCGGGAGATGCTAGTGTGCATAGAGTGCCATCCTAGGCTACGCACGCTACTGCACGGTTGTGGCTGTGTCTGCTTAGTTCAGCCTGGCAGGGTGAACCCAGGACTCGAACATGGAGCCCGGGAAAGCAAGGCCCAAGAGGCACCAGCTCTCCCGCAGCTCCTCTTCCCTGATGCGTCTGAAGGCTTGCTGAGGTAGCAGCGGCGAAGTGCTGTTCGATCCAAGCCAAAGCCTCTGCGAAAGCCCAGCATTCGCTGAGAAATATTCTGCGGGCTGCTGCTGCTTGCCTGAGCCCAGTCTCGCGGTGGGGAGAAACCCGCATACAGCGAAAGCCTCTTTGCCTGGGCATTTCCCCTAGGAATGCACAGCATTCCTTGGAAAATCAGAGTTGGGTTTGGGGATGCTGCTGCTGCTGCTTGCCTGAGCTAATCTCAGCAGCACGTTGGAAGATACCCGCATGGAGCGAAATACTCTTTGCCCTAGCATCCCTTCTGCCTGAGAGAGAAGCGTGGTCGCACACGTCTCTCACCGCGCGCTCCCCAGGAACAAGTGAGGGGAAGGTGCAGCACGCCACCCCCGTGTAAGGCAAGGAGCCTTTGGCTTAGGAGTTGGGAAACGCTCGGGAAGCAGAATAGCCTGCTGTGCACGAACAGCAGGCCAGTGGCAAGACAAGTGTCACCGCTCCCTGTGCGGAGAGATGGAAGCCTGGCTGCTGAGAAGACATGAGGGGAAGACTAGGCAGGGGCCCGTGCTCCACTCTGAGAAAGGAGTCTGGGCAGAAGGCAGGCCTGTCCTGTGCCTCTGGTCCCAAGGGGACAGCATCTCCTTGGCCACCTGTCTCAAGGGCAGACGGGCTTGCCCCCAGGTGCCCATACCCGGAACTCGCAGAAACAACCCCATGGAGAAACGGGCAGTCAGATGCCGTCTTCCACCAAGATGTGGCAGCGTAGTGGGGGGTAGGGGGTTGTGTCAGGGAAGGAGTGGAGACAGTTCCCAATCCCAGTACACAGGCCATGTGCAGGGATCCTGTCGCCTCCTCTCTCCTGTGGTGAAGGCACTGGCCTAGACCCCGAGTCGGCCTGAGCGCCTGAGCAAAAGGCAATGCCTTACCTACACCAGACGATGGTAATACGCATAGACTGCCATGCTAGGCCATGCACGCTGCTGCAGGGTTGTGACTGTATCTGCTTAGTTTGGCTTAGCAAGGTGAACCCCGGGCATGAACTTGGAGCCCGGGAAAGCAAGGCCCAAGAGCCACCAGCTCTACTGCAGCTCTTCTTCCCTGCCGCGACAGAGCGAACGACCAAAGCCTTTGAGGAAGCATCAGCGAAGTGCGGTTTGCACCAAGCTGAAAACCTCTGCGAAAGAATAGCAGTCACTGGGAAATCAGAGTCGGTTCTGTGGGCTGCTTTTGTTGCTTGCCTTAGCCAAGATTCTCAGCACCTTGGGAGATACCCGAAAAGAGCGAAAGCCTCTCTGCCCGGGCATCCCCTCTGGGAAAGCACAGCATTCTTTGGGAAATCAGAGTCGGGTCTGTGGGATGCTGCCTACAGCTTGCCAGAGCTAGTCTCCACAACACGCTGTAATACACCCGCATGGAGCGAAATCCTCTTGGCCTGGGCATCCCCTCTTCCTGAGAGATAAGCGCTGTGGCGCCTGTGGAACGAGCCTTAAGAAAGGGACACGTCTGTCACTGCAGAACGAAGGAAGCCTGGCTGCTAAGGAGACCCGAGGGGAAGATTAGGGCAGGGGAAAGGGCTCCTCTCTGAGAAAGGAGTCTGGAGAGAAAGGATGCCCTTCCTGAGGCTTTGGGCCTAAGGAGACAGCAGCTCCTTGGCCACCTGTCCATGGTGGAGACATGGGCTTGCCACCAGGCGCCTACCCTGAACTCGAGAAACAACTCCCAGAAAGAACTGGCCATCAGATGCCGTCTTCCTCCAGGATGTGGAAGCTTGGAGGAGGCACGGGGTTTAAGGGGAAGGAGTGGGGACAGTCCCGCAAAGCTCCCTATTCACTGCACGGGGCCGTGTGCAGGGATCCTGTCACTTCTCCTTTCCTGTGGGGAAAGCACTGGCCTAGTCCGCGAGTCCGCCTGAGCGCCCAGAGTAAAAGGCCAAGCGATGCCTACACCGGGAGATGCTAGTGTGCATAGAGTGCCATCCTAGGCTACGCACGCTACTGCACGGTTGTGGCTGTGTCTGCTTAGTTCAGCCTGGCAGGGTGAACCCAGGACTCGAACATGGAGCCCGGGAAAGCAAGGCCCAAGAGGCACCAGCTCTCCCGCAGCTCCTCTTCCCTGATGCGTCTGAAGGCTTGCTGAGGTAGCAGCGGCGAAGTGCTGTTCGATCCAAGCCAAAGCCTCTGCGAAAGCCCAGCATTCGCAGAGAAATATTCTGCGGGCTGCTGCTGCTTGCCTGAGCCCAGTCTCGCGGTGGGAGAAACCCGCATACAGCGAAAGCCTCTTTGCCTGGGCATTTCCCCTAGGAATGCACAGCATTCCTTGGAAAATCAGAGTTGGGTTTGGGGATGCTGCTGCTGCTTGCCTGAGCTAATCTCAGCAGCACGTTGGAAGATACCCGCATGGAGCGAAATACTCTTTGCCCTAGCATCCCTTCTGCCTGAGAGAGAAGCGTGGTCGCACACGTCTGTCACCGCGCTCTCCCAGGAACAAGTGAGGGGAAGGTGCAGCACGCCACCCCCGTGGAAGGCAAGGAGCCTTTGGCTTTAGGAGTTGGGAAACGCTCGGGAAGCAGGATAGCCTGCTGTGCACGAACAGCAGGCCAGTGGCAAGACAAGTGTCACCGCTCCCTGTGCGGAGAGATGGAAGCCTGGCTGCTGAGAAGACATGAGGGGAAGACTAGGCAGGGGCCCGTGCTCCACTCTGAGAAAGGAGTCTGGGCAGAAGGCAGGCCTGTCCTGTGCCTCTGGTCCCAAGGGGACAGCATCTCCTTGGCCACCTGTCTCAAGGGCAGACGGGCTTGCCCCCAGGTGCCATACCCGGAACTCGCAGAAACAACCCCATGGAGAAACGGGCAGTCAGATGCCGTCTTCCACCAAGATGTGGCAGCGTAGTGGGGGTAGGGGGTGTGTCAGGGAAGGAGTGGAGACAGTTCCCAATCCCAGTACACAGGCCATGTGCAGGGATCCTGTCGCCTCCTCTCTCCTGTGGTGAAGGCACTGGCCTAGACCCCGAGTCGGCCTGAGCGCCTGAGCAAAAGGCAAAGCCTTACCTACACCAGACGACGATGGTAATACGCATAGACTGCCATGCTAGGCCATGCACGCTGCTGCAGGGTTGTGACTGTATCTGCTTAGTTTGGCTTAGCAAGGTGAACCCCGGGCGTGAACTTGGAGCCCGGGAAAGCAAGGCCCAAGAGCCACCAGCTCTACTGCAGCTCTTCTTCCCTGCCGCGACAGAGCGAACGACCAAAGCCTTTGAGGAAGCAGCATCAGCGAAGTGCGGTTTGCACCAAGCTGAAAACCTCTGCGAAAGAATAGCAGTCACTGGGAAATCAGAGTCGGTTCTGTGGGCTGCTTTTGTTGCTTGCCTTAGCCAAGATTCTCAGCACCTTGGGAGATACCCGAAAAGAGCGAAAGCCTCTCTGCCCGGGCATCCCCTCTGGGAAAGCACAGCATTCTTTGGGAAATCAGAGTCGGGGTGTGTGGGATGCTGCCTACAGCTTGCCGGAGCTAGTCTCCACAACACGCTGTAATACACCCGCATGGAGCGAAATCCTCTTGGCCTGGGCATCCCCTCTTCCTGAGAGATAAGCGCTGTGGCGCCTGTGGAACGAGCCTTAAGAAAGGGACACGTCTGTCACTGCAGAACGACGGAAGCCTGGCTGCTAAGGAGACCCGAGGGGAAGATTAGGGCAGGGGAAAGGGCTCCTCTCTGAGAAAGGAGTCTGGAGAGAAAGGATGCCCTTCCTGAGGCTTTGGGCCTAAGGAGACAGCAGCTCCTTGGCCACCTGTCCGTGGTGGAGACATGGGCTTGCCACCAGGCGCCTACCCTGAACTCGAGAAACAACTCCCAGAAAGAACTGGCCATCAGATGCCGTCTCCTCCAGGATGTGGAAGCTTGGAGGAGGCACGGGGTTTAAGGGGAAGGAGTGGGGACAGTCCCGCAAAGCTCCCTATTCACTGCACGGGGCCGTGTGCAGGGATCCTGTCACTTCTCCTTTCCTGTGGGGAAAGCACTGGCCTAGTCCGCGAGTCCGCCTGAGCGCCAGAGTAAAAGGCCAAGCGATGCCTACACCGGGAGATGCTAGTGTGCATAGAGTGCCATCCTAGGCTACGCACGCTACTGCACGGTTGTGGCTGTGTCTGCTTAGTTCAGCCTGGCAGGGTGAACCCAGGACTCGAACATGGAGCCCGGGAAAGCAAGGCCCAAGAGGCACCAACTCTCCCGCAGCTCCTCTTCCCTGATGCGTCTGAAGGCTTGCTGAGGTAGCAGCGGCGAAGTGCTGTTCGATCCAAGCCAAAGCCTCTGCGAAAGCCCAGCATTCGCTGAGAAATATTCTGCGGGCTGCTGCTGCTTGCCTGAGCCCAGTCTCGCGGTGGGAGAAACCCGCATACAGCGAAAGCCTCTTTGCCTGGGCATTTCCCCTACGAATGCACAGCATTCCTTGGAAAATCAGAGTTGGGTTTGGGGATGCTGCTGCTGCTTGCCTGAGCTAATCTCAGCAGCACGTTGGAAGATACCCGCATGGAGCGAAATACTCTTTGCCCTAGCATCCCTTCTGCCTGAGAGAGAAGCGTGGTCGCACACGTCTCTCACCGCGCTCCCCAGGAACAAGTGAGGGGAAGGTGCAGCACGCCACCCCCGTGGAAGGCAAGGAGCCTTTGGCTTAGGAGTTGGGAAACGCTCGGGAAGCAGGATAGCCTGCTGTGCACGAACAGCAGGCCAGTGGCAAGACAAGTGTCACCGCTCCCTGTGCGGAGAGATGGAAGCCTGGCTGCTGAGAAGACATGAGGGGAAGACTAGGCAGGGGCCCGTGCTCCACTCTGAGAAAGGAGTCTGGGCAGAAGGCAGGCCTGTCCTGTGCCTCTGGTCCCAAGGGGACAGCATCTCCTTGGCCACCTGTCTCAAGGGCAGACGGGCTTGCCCCCAGGTGCCATACCCGGAACTCGCAGAAACAACCCCATGGAGAAACGGGCAGTCAGATGCCGTCTTCCACCAAGATGTGGCAGCGTAGTGGGGGTAGGGGTTGTGTCAGGGAAGGAGTGGAGACAGTTCCCAATCCCAGTACACAGGCCATGTGCAGGGATCCTGTCGCCTCCTCTCTCCTGTGGTGAAGGCACTGGCCTAGACCCCGAGTCGGCCTGAGCGCCTGAGCAAAAGGCAAAGCCTTACCTACACCAGACGATGGTAATACGCATAGACTGCCATGCTAGGCCATGCACGCTGCTGCAGGGTTGTGACTGTATCTGCTTAGTTTGGCTTAGCAAGGTGAACCCCGGGCGTGAACTTGGAGCCCGGGAAAGCAAGGCCCAAGAGCCACCAGCTCTACTGCAGCTCTTCTTCCCTGCCGCGACAGAGCGAACGACCAAAGCCTTTGAGGAAGCATCAGCGAAGTGCGGTTTGCACCAAGCTGAAAACCTCTGCGAAAGAATAGCAGTCACTGGGAAATCAGAGTCGGTTCTGTGGGCTGCTTTTGTTGCTTGCCTTAGCCAAGATTCTCAGCACCTTGGGAGATACCCGAAAAGAGCGAAAGCCTCTCTGCCCGGGCATCCCCTCTGGGAAAGCACAGCATTCTTTGGGAAATCAGAGTCGGGTCTGTGGGATGCTGCCTACAGCTTGCCGGAGCTAGTCTCCACAACACGCTGTAATACACCCGCATGGAGCGAAATCCTCTTGGCCTGGGCATCCCCTCTTCCTGAGAGATAAGCGCTGTGGCGCCTGTGGAACGAGCCTTAAGAAAGGGACACGTCTGTCACTGCAGAACGACGGAAGCCTGGCTGCTAAGGAGACCCGGGGGGAAGATTAGGGCAGGGGAAAGGGCTCCTCTCTGAGAAAGGAGTCTGGAGAGAAAGGATGCCCTTCCTGAGGCTTTGGGCCTAAGGAGACAGCAGCTCCTTGGCCACCTGTCCGTGGTGGAGACATGGGCTTGCCACCAGGCGCCTACCCTGAACTCGAGAAACAACTCCCAGAAAGAACTGGCCATCAGATGCCGTCTTCCTCCAGGATGTGGAAGCTTGGAGGAGGCACGGGGTTTAAGGGGAAGGAGTGGGGACAGTCCCGCAAAGCTCCCTATTCACTGCACGGGGCCGTGTGCAGGGATCCTGTCACTTCTCCTTTCCTGTGGGGAAAGCACTGGCCTAGTCCGCGAGTCCGCCTGAGCGCCAGAGTAAAAGGCCAAGCGATGCCTACACCGGGAGATGCTAGTGTGCATAGAGTGCCATCCTAGGCTACGCACGCTACTGCACGGTTGTGGCTGTGTCTGCTTAGTTCAGCCTGGCAGGGTGAACCCAGGACTCGAACATGGAGCCCGGGAAAGCAAGGCCCAAGAGGCACCAGCTCTCCCGCAGCTCCTCTTCCCTGATGCGTCTGAAGGCTTGCTGAGGTAGCAGCGGCGAAGTGCTGTTCGATCCAAGCCAAAGCCTCTGCGAAAGCCCAGCATTCGCTGAGAAATATTCTGCGGGCTGCTGCTGCTTGCCTGAGCCCAGTCTCGCGGTGGGAGAAACCCGCATACAGCGAAAGCCTCTTTGCCTGGGCATTTCCCCTAGGAATGCACAGCATTCCTTGGAAAATCAGAGTTGGGTTTGGGGATGCTGCTGCTGCTTGCCTGAGCTAATCTCAGCAGCACGTTGGAAGATACCCGCATGGAGCGAAATACTCTTTGCCCTAGCATCCCTTCTGCCTGAGAGAGAAGCGTGGTCGCACACGTCTGTGACCGCGCTCCCCAGGAACAAGTGAGGGGAAGGTGAAGCACGCCACCCCCGTGGAAGGCAAGGAGCCTTTGGCTTTGGAGTTGGGAAACGCTCGGGAAGCAGGATAGCCTGCTGTGCACGAACAGCAGGCCAGTGGCAAGACAAGTGTCACCGCTCCCTGTGCGGAGAGATGGAAGCCTGGCTGCTGAGAAGACATGAGGGGAAGACTAGGCAGGGGCCCGTGCTCCACTCTGAGAAAGGAGTCTGGGCAGAAGGCAGGCCTGTCCTGTGCCTCTGGTCACAAGGGGACAGCATCTCCTTGGCCACCTGTCCCAAGGGCAGACGGGATTGCCCCCAGGTGCCATACCCGGAACTCGCAGAAACAACCCCATGGAGAAACGGGCAGTCAGATGCCGTCTTCCACCAAGATGTGGCAGCGTAGTGGGGGGCAAGGGGTGTGTCGGGGAAGGAGTGGAGACAGTTCCCAATCCCAGTGCACAGGCCATGTGCAGGGATCCTGTCGCCTCCTCTCTCCTGTGGTGAAGGCACTGGCCTAGACCCCGAGTCTACCTGAGCGCCTGAGCAAAAGGCAAAGCCTTACCTACACCAGACGATGGTAATAGGCATAGAGTGCCATATAGGCCATGCACGCTGCTGCAGGGTTGTGACTGTGTCTGCTTAGTTTGGCTTAGCAAGGTGAACCCCGGGCACGAACTTGGAGCCCGGGAAAGCAAGGCCCAAGAGCCACCAGCTCCACTGCAGCTCTTCTTCCCTGCCGCGACAGAGCGACAAAGCCTTTGAGGAAGCAGCAGCGAAGTGCGGTTCGCTCCAAGCTGAAATCCTCTGAGAAAGCATAGCAGTTGCTGGGAAATCAGAGTCGGTTCTGTGGACTGCTTTTGTTGCTTGCCTTAGCCTAGGATTCTCAGCACAAGAGGAGAAACCCGCATAGAGCGAAAGCCTCTCTGCCCGGGCATCCCCTCTGGGAAAGCACAGCATTCTTTGGGCAATCAGAGTCGGGTGTGTGGGATGCTGCCTGCTGCTTTTCAGAGCTAGTCTCCACAGCACGGTGTAATAAAACCCGCATGGAGCGAAATCCTCTTGGCCTGGGCATCCCCTCTGCCTGAGAGAGAAGCGCTGTTGCGCCTGTTAAAAGAGCCGTAAGGAAAGGGACACGTCTGTCACTGCAGAGCTACGGAAGCCTCTCTGCGAAGGAGACACGAGCGGAAGATTAGGGTAGGGGAAAGGTCTCCACTCTGAGGAAGGAGTCTGGGCAGAAAACATGGGCCCAGGGAGACAGCAGCTCCTTGGCCACCTGTCCGTGGTGGAGACATGGGCTTGCCACCAGGCGCCTACCCTGAACTCGAGAAACAACTCCCAGAAAGAACTGGCCATCAGATGGCCTCTTCCTCCAGGATGTGGAAACTTGGGGGAGGCACGGGGGGTTAAGGGGAAGGAGTGGGGACAGTCCCGCAAAGCTCCCTATTCACTGCACGAGGCGGTGAGCAGGGATCCTGTCACTTCTCCTTTCCTGTGGGGAAAGCACTGGCCTAGTCCGCGAGTCCGCCTGAGCGCCAGAGTAAAAGGCCAAGCGATGCCTACACCGGGAGATGCTAGTGTGCATAGAGTGCCATCCTAGGCTACGCACGCTACTGCACGGTTGTGGCTGTGTCTGCTTAGTTCAGCCTGGCAGGGTGAACCCAGGACTCGAACATGGAGCCTGGGAACCAACGCCAAAGAGGCACCAGCAATCCTGCAGCTCTTCTTCCCTGACGCGCGAGAGAAGCCCCGCTGAGGAAGCAGGGGCGAAGTGCTATTGGCTCCAAGCCAAAGCCTCTGTGAAAGCACAGCATTCTCTGGGAAATGTTCTGCGGGCTGATGCTGCTTGCCTGAGCCCAGTCTCGCAGTGGGAGAAACCCGCATACAGCAAAAGCCTCTTGCCTGGGCATCTGCCCTTGGAAAGCACAGCATTCATTGGGATATCAGAGTTGGGTTTGGGGATGCTGCTACTTCTTGCCTAAGCTAGTCTCATAAGCACGGTGGAAGATACCCGCATGGAGCGAAATACTCTTTGCCCTAGCATCCCTTCTGCCTGAGAGAGAGAAACGTGGTCGCACACGTCTGTCACCGCGCTCCCCAGGAGCAAGTGTGGGGAAGGTGCAGCACACCGCCCCCGGGGAAGACAAGGAGCCTTTGGCTTTGGGGTCGGGAAACGCTCCGGAAGCAGGATAGCTTGCTGTGCACGAACAGCAGGCCAGTGGCAAGAAAAGTGTCACCGCTCCGTGTGCGGCAAGATGGAAGCCTGGCTGCTAAGAAGACAAGAGGGGACGTCTCCGTAGAGGCCCGTGATCCACTCTGAGGAAGGTGTCTGGGCAGAAGGCAGGCCTGTCCTGTGCCTCTGTTCCCAAGGGGACAGCATCTCCTTGGCCACCTGTCCCAAGGGCTTGCCCCCAGGTGCCATACCCGGAACTCGCAGAAACAACCCCATGGAGAAACGGGCAGTCAGATGCCGTCTTCCACCAAGATGTGGCAGCGTAGTAGGGGGGGGCAGTGGTTGTGTCAGGGAAGGAGTGGAGACAGTTCCCAATCCCAGTACACAGGCCATGTGCAGGGATCCTGTCGCCTCCTCTCTCCTGTGGTGAAGGCACTGGCCTAGACCCCGAGTCGGCCTGAGCACCTGAGCAAAAGGCAAAGCCTTACCTACACCAGACGATGGTAATAGGCATAGAGTGCCATGCTAGGCCATGCACGCTGCTGCAGGGTTGTGACTGTGTCTGCTTAGTTTGGCTTAGCAAGGTGAACCCTGGTCGTGAATTTGGAGCCCGGGAAAGCAAGGCCCAAGAGCCACCAGCTCTACTGCAGCTCTTCTTCCCTGCCGCGACAGAGCGAACGACCAAAGCCTTTGAGGAAGCATCAGCGAAGTGCGGTTTGCACCAAGCTGAAAACCTCTGCGAAAGAATAGCAGTCACTGGGAAATCAGAGTCGGTTCTGTGGGCTGCTTTTGTTGCTTGCCTTAGCCTAGGATTCTCAGCACCTTGGGAGATACCCGAAAAGAGCGAAAGCCTCTCTGCCCGGGCATCCCCTCTGGGAAAGCACAGCATTCTTTCAGAAATCAGAGTCGGGTCTATGGGATGCTGCCTGCAGCTTGCCGGAGCTAGTCTCTACAGCACGCTGTAATACACCCGCATGGAGCGAAATACTCTTTGCGCTAGCATCCCTTCTGCCTGAGAGAGAAGTGTGGTCGCACACGTCTGTCACCGTGCTCCCCAGGAGCAAGTGTGGGGAAGGCGCAGAACGCCGCCCTCGGGGAAGAGAAGGAGCCGTTGGCCTTGGGTTCGGGAAACGCTCGTGAAGCAGGATAGCCTGCTGTGCTCGAACAGCAAGCAACTGGCAAGACAAGTGTCACCTGCTCCCTGTGCGGAGAGATGGAAGCCTGGAAGCCAAGGAGACATGAGGGGAGGACTAGGGCAGGGGCAAGTGCTCCACTCTGAGGAAGGAGTCTGGGCAGAAGGCAGGCCTGTCCTGTGCCTCTGGTCCCAAGGGGACAGCATCTCCTTGGCCACCTGGCCCAAGGGCAGACGGGCTTGCCCCCAGGTGCCATACCCGGAACTCGCAGCAGAAATAACCCCATGGAGAAACGGGCAGTCAGATGCCGTCTTCCACCAAGATGTGGCAGCGTTGTGGGTGGCAGGGTTTGTGTCGGGGAAGGAGTGGAGACAATTCCCAATCCCAGTGCACAGGCCGCGTGAAGGGATCCTGTCGTCTCCTCTCTTCTGTTGTGAAGGCACTGGCCTAGAAACCGAGTCTGCCTGAGCGCCTGAGCAAAAGTCAAAGCCTTACCTACACCAGGAGATGGTAATAGGCATAGAGTGCCATGCTAGGCCACGCACGCTGCTGCAGGCTTGTGACTGTGTCTGCTTAGTTCGGCATAGCAAGGTGAACCTCGGGCACGAACTTGAAGCCCAGGAAAACAAGGCCCAAGAGGCACCTGCTCTCCCGCGGCTCTTCTTCCCTGCCCGCGACAGAGCGAACGACCAAAGTCTTGCTGAGGAAGCAGCAGCGAAGTCCCGTTTGCTCCAACTGAAAACCTCTGCGAAAGCATAACAGTCGCTGGGAAATCAGAGTCGGTTCTGCGGGGTCCTTTTTTTACTTTCCTTATCCTAGTATTCTCAGCACAATGGGAGAAACCCGCCTAGAGCGGAATCCTCTTTGCCGGGGCATCCCCTCGGGGAAAGCACAGCATTCTTTGGGAAATCAGTGTCGGGTCTGTGGGATGCTGCCTGCTGCTTGCCAGAGCTAGTCTCCACAGCACGGGTGTAATAAACGCGCATGGAGCGAAATCCTCTTGGCCTGGGCATCCCCTCTTCCTGAGAGATAAGCGCTGTGGCGCCTGTGGAACGAGCCTTAAGAAAGGGACACGTCTGTCACTGCAGAACGACGGAAGCCTGGCTGCTAAGGAGACCCGAGGGGAAGATTAGGGCAGGGGAAAGGGCTCCTCTCTGAGAAAGGAGTCTGGAGAGAAAGGATGCCCTTCCTGAGGCTTTGGGCCTAAGGAGACAGCAGCTCCTTGGCCACCTGTCCGTGGTGGAGACATGGGCTTGCCACCAGGCGCCTACCCTGAACTCGAGAAACAACTCCCAGAAAGAACTGGCCATCAGATGCCGTCTTCCTCCAGGATGTGGAAGCTTGGAGGAGGCACGGGGTTTAAGGGGAAGGAGTGGGGACAGTCCCGCAAAGCTCCCTATTCACTGCACGGGGCCGTGTGCAGGGATCCTGTCACTTCTCCTTTCCTGTGGGGAAAGCACTGGCCTAGTCCGCGAGTCCGCCTGAGCGCCAGAGTAAAAGGCCAAGCGATGCCTACACCGGGAGATGCTAGTGTGCATAGAGTGCCATCCTAGGCTACGCACGCTACTGCACGGTTGTGGCTGTGTCTGCTTAGTTCAGCCTGGCAGGGTGAACCCAGGACTCGAACATGGAGCCCGGGAAAGCAAGGCCCAAGAGGCACCAGCTCTCCCGCAGCTCCTCTTCCCCTGATGCGTCTGAAGGCTTGCTGAGGTAGCAGCGGCGAAGTGCTGTTCGATCCAAGCCAAAGCCTCTGCGAAAGCCCAGCATTCGCTGAGAAATATTCTGCGGGCTGCTGCTGCTTGCCTGAGCCCAGTCTCGCGGTGGGAGAAACCCGCATACAGCGAAAGCCTCTTTGCCTGGGCATTTCCCCTAGGAATGCACAGCATTCCTTGGAAAATCAGAGTTGGGTTTGGGGATGCTGCTACTACTTCTTGCCTAAGCTAGTCTCATAAGCACGGTGGAAGATACCCGCATGGAGCGAAATACTCTTTGCCCTAGCATCCCTTCTGCCTGAGAGAGAAACGTGGTCGCACACGTCTGTCACCGCGCTCCCCAGGAGCAAGTGTGGGGAAGGTGCAGCACACCGCCCCCGGGGAAGACAAGGAGCCTTTGGCTTTGGGGTCGGAAAACGCTCCGGAAGCAGGATAGCTTGCTGTGCACGAACAGCAGGCCAGTGGCAAGAAAAGTGTCACCGCTCCGTGTGCGGCAAGATGGAAGCCTGGCTGCTAAGAAGACAAGAGGGGACGACTCCGTAGAGGCCCGTGATCCACTCTGAGGAAGGTGTCTGGGCAGAAGGCAGGCCTGTCCTGTGCCTCTGTTCCCAAGGGGACAGCATCTCCTTGGCCACCTGTCCCAAGGGCTGCCCCCCCAGGTGCCATACCCGGAACTCGCAGAAAACAACCCCATGGAGAAACGGGCAGTCAGATGCCGTCTTCCACCAAGATGTGGCAGCGTAGTGGGGGGCAGTGGTTGTGTCAGGGAAGGAGTGGAGACAGTTCCCAATCCCAGTACACAGGCCATGTGCAGGGATCCTGTCGCCTCCTCTCTCCTGTGGTGAAGGCACTGGCCTAGACCCCGAGTCGGCCTGAGCACCTGAGCAAAAGGCAAAGCCTTACCTACACCAGACGATGGTAATAGGCATAGAGTGCCATGCTAGGCCATGCACGCTGCTGCAGGGTTGTGACTGTGTCTGCTTAGTTTGGCTTAGCAAGGTGAACCCTGGTCGTGAATTTGGAGCCCGGGAAAGCAAGGCCCAAGAGCCACCAGCTCTACTGCAGCTCTTCTTCCCTGCCGCGACAGAGCGAACGACCAAAGCCTTTGAGGAAGCATCAGCGAAGTGCGGTTTGCACCAAGCTGAAAACCTCTGCGAAAGAATAGCAGTCACTGGGAAATCAGAGTCGGTTCTGTGGGCTGCTTTTGTTGCTTGCCTTAGCCTAGGATTCTCAGCACCTTGGGAGATACCCGAAAAGAGCGAAAGCCTCTCTGCCCGGGCATCCCCTCTGGGAAAGCACAGCATTCTTTCAGAAATCAGAGTCGGGTCTATGGGATGCTGCCTGCAGCTTGCCGGAGCTAGTCTCTACAGCACGCTGTAATACACCCGCATGGAGCGAAATACTCTTTGCGCTAGCATCCCTTCTGCCTGAGAGAGAAGTGTGGTCGCACACGTCTGTCACCGTGCTCCCCAGGAGCAAGTGTGGGGAAGGCGCAGAACGCCCGCCCTCGGGGAAGAGAAGGAGCCGTTGGCCTTGGGTTCGGGAAACGCTCGTGAAGCAGGATAGCCTGCTGTGCTCGAACAGCAAGCAACTGGCAAGACAAGTGTCACCTGCTCCCTGTGCGGAGAGATGGAAGCCTGGAAGCCAAGGAGACATGAGGGGAGGACTAGGGCAGGGGGCAAGTGCTCCACTCTGAGGAAGGAGTCTGGGCAGAAGGCAGGCCTGTCCTGTGCCTCTGGTCCCAAGGGGGACAGCATCTCCTTGGCCACCTGGCCCAAGGGCAGACGGGCTTGCCCCCAGGTGCCATACCCGGAACTCGCAGAAATAACCCCATGGAGAAACGGGCAGTCAGATGCCGTCTTCCACCAAGATGTGGCAGCGTTGTGGGTGGCAGGGTTTTGTGTCGGGGAAGGAGTGGAGACAATTCCCAATCCCAGTGCACAGGCCGCGTGAAGGGATCCTGTCGTCTCCTCTCTTCTGTTGTGAAGGCACTGGCCTAGAAACCGAGTCTGCCTGAGCGCCTGAGCAAAAGTCAAAGCCTTACCTACACCAGGAGATGGTAATAGGCATAGAGTGCCATGCTAGGCCACGCACGCTGCTGCAGGCTTGTGACTGTGTCTGCTTAGTTCGGCATAGCAAGGTGAACCTCGGGCACGAACTTGAAGCCCAGGAAAACAAGGCCCAAGAGGCACCTGCTCTCCCGCGGCTCTTCTTCCCTGCCGCGACAGAGCGAACGACCAAAGTCTTGCTGAGGAAGCAGCAGCGAAGTCCCGTTTGCTCCAACTGAAAACCTCTGCGAAAGCATAACAGTCGCTGGGAAATCAGAGTCGGTTCTGCTGGGGGTCCTTTTTTTACTTTCCTTATCCTAGTATTCTCAGCACAATGGGAGAAACCCGCCTAGAGCGGAATCCTCTTTGCCGGGGCATCCCCTCGGGGAAAGCACAGCATTCTTTGGGAAATCAGTGTCGGGTCTGTGGGATGCTGCCTGCTGCTTGCCAGAGCTAGTCTCCACAGCACGGTGTAATAAACGCGCATGGAGCGAAATCCTCTTGGCCTGGGCATCCCCTCTTCCTGAGAGATAAGCGCTGTGGCGCCTGTGGAACGAGCCTTAAGAAAGGGACACGTCTGTCACTGCAGAACGACGGAAGCCTGGCTGCTAAGGAGACCCGAGGGGAAGATTAGGGCAGGGGAAAGGGCTCCTCTCTGAGAAAGGAGTCTGGAGAGAAAGGATGCCCTTCCTGAGGCTTTGGGCCTAAGGAGACAGCAGCTCCTTGGCCACCTGTCCGTGGTGGAGACATGGGCTTGCCACCAGGCGCCTACCCTGAACTCGAGAAACAACTCCCAGAAAGAACTGGCCATCAGATGCCGTCTTCCTCCAGGATGTGGAAGCTTGGAGGAGGCACGGGGTTTAAGGGGAAGGAGTGGGGACAGTCCCGCAAAGCTCCCTATTCACTGCACGGGGCCGTGTGCAGGGATCCTGTCACTTCTCCTTTCCTGTGGGGAAAGCACTGGCCTAGTCCGCGAGTCCGCCTGAGCGCCAGAGTAAAAGGCCAAGCGATGCCTACACCGGGAGATGCTAGTGTGCATAGAGTGCCATCCTAGGCTACGCACGCTACTGCACGGTTGTGGCTGTGTCTGCTTAGTTCAGCCTGGCAGGGTGAACCCAGGACTCGAACATGGAGCCCGGGAAAGCAAGGCCCAAGAGGCACCAGCTCTCCCGCAGCTCCTCTTCCCTGATGCGTCTGAAGGCTTGCTGAGGTAGCAGCGGCGAAGTGCTGTTCGATCCAAGCCAAAGCCTCTGCGAAAGCCCAGCATTCGCTGAGAAATATTCTGCGGGCTGCTGCTGCTTGCCTGAGCCCAGTCTCGCGGTGGGAGAAACCCGCATACAGCGAAAGCCTCTTTGCCTGGGCATTTCCCCTAGGAATGCACAGCATTCCTTGGAAAATCAGAGTTGGGTTTGGGGATGCTGCTACTTCTTGCCTAAGCTAGTCTCATAAGCACGGTGGAAGATACCCGCATGGAGCGAAATACTCTTTGCCCTAGCATCCCTTCTGCCTGAGAGAGAAACGTGGTCGCACACGTCTGTCACCGCGCTCCCCAGGAGCAAGTGTGGGGAAGGTGCAGCACACCGCCCCCGGGGAAGACAAGGAGCCTTTGGCTTTGGGGTCGGGAAACGCTCCGGAAGCAGGATAGCTTGCTGTGCACGAACAGCAGGCCAGTGGCAAGAAAAGTGTCACCGCTCCGTGTGCGGCAAGATGGAAGCCTGGCTGCTAAGAAGACAAGAGGGGACGACTCCGTAGAGGCCCGTGATCCACTCTGAGGAAGGTGTCTGGGCAGAAGGCAGGGCTGTCCTGTGCCTCTGTTCCCAAGGGGACAGCATCTCCTTGGCCACCTGTCCCAAGGGCTTGCCCCCAGGTGCCATACCCGGAACTCGCAGAAACAACCCCATGGAGAAACGGGCAGTCAGATGCCGTCTTCCACCAAGATGTGGCAGCGTAGTGGGGGGCAGTGGTTGTGTCAGGGAAGGAGTGGAGACAGTTCCCAATCCCAGTACACAGGCCATGTGCAGGGATCCTGTCGCCTCTCTCTCTCCTGTGGTGAAGGCACTGGCCTAGACCCCGAGTCGGCCTGAGCACCTGAGCAAAAGGCAAAGCCTTACCTACACCAGACGATGGTAATAGGCATAGAGTGCCATGCTAGGCCATGCACGCTGCTGCAGGGTTGTGACTGTGTCTGCTTAGTTTGGCTTAGCAAGGTGAACCCTGGTCGTGAATTTGGAGCCCGGGAAAGCAAGGCCCAAGAGCCACCAGCTCTACTGCAGCTCTTCTTCCCTGCCGCGACAGAGCGAACGACCAAAGCCTTTGAGGAAGCATCAGCGAAGTGCGGTTTGCACCAAGCTGAAAACCTCTGCGAAAGAATAGCAGTCACTGGGAAATCAGAGTCGGTTCTGTGGGCTGCTTTTGTTGCTTGCCTTAGCCTAGGATTCTCAGCACCTTGGGAGATACCCGAAAAGAGCGAAAGCCTCTCTGCCCGGGCATCCCCTCTGGGAAAGCACAGCATTCTTTCAGAAATCAGAGTCGGGTCTATGGGATGCTGCCTGCAGCTTGCCGGAGCTAGTCTCTACAGCACGCTGTAATACACCCGCATGGAGCGAAATACTCTTTGCGCTAGCATCCCTTCTGCCTGAGAGAGAAGTGTGGTCGCACACGTCTGTCACCGTGCTCCCCAGGAGCAAGTGTGGGGAAGGCGCAGAACGCCGCCCTCGGGGAAGAGAAGGAGCCGTTGGCCTTGGGTTCGGGAAACGCTCGTGAAGCAGGATAGCCTGCTGTGCTCGAACAGCAAGCAACTGGCAAGACAAGTGTCACCTGCTCCCTGTGCGGAGAGATGGAAGCCTGGAAGCCAAGGAGACATGAGGGGAGGACTAGGGCAGGGGCAAGTGCTCCACTCTGAGGAAGGAGTCTGGGCAGAAGGCAGGCCTGTCCTGTGCCTCTGGTCCCAGGGGGACAGCATCTCCTTGGCCACCTGGCCCAAGGGCAGACGGGCTTGCCCCCAGGTGCCATACCCGGAACTCGCAGAAATAACCCCATGGAGAAACGGGCAGTCAGATGCCGTCTTCCACCAAGATGTGGCAGCGTTGTGGGTGGCAGGGTTTGTGTCGGGGAAGGAGTGGAGACAATTCCCAATCCCAGTGCACAGGCCGCGTGAAGGGATCCTGTCGTCTCCTCTCTTCTGTTGTGAAGGCACTGGCCTAGAAACCGAGTCTGCCTGAGCGCCTGAGCAAAAGTCAAAGCCTTACCTACACCAGGAGATGGTAATAGGCATAGAGTGCCATGCTAGGCCACGCACGCTGCTGCAGGCTTGTGACTGTGTCTGCTTAGTTCGGCATAGCAAGGTGAACCTCGGGCACGAACTTGAAGCCCAGGAAAACAAGGCCCAAGAGGCACCTGCTCTCCCGCGGCTCTTCTTCCCTGCCGCGACAGAGCGAACGACCAAAGTCTTGCTGAGGAAGCAGCAGCGAAGTCCCGTTTGCTCCAACTGAAAAACCTCTGCGAAAGCATAACAGTCGCTGGGAAATCAGAGTCGGTTCTGCGGGGTCCTTTTTTTACTTTCCTTATCCTAGTATTCTCAGCACAATGGGAGAAACCCGCCTAGAGCGGAATCCTCTTTGCCGGGGCATCCCCTCGGGGAAAGCACAGCATTCTTTGGGAAATCAGTGTCGGGTCTGTGGGATGCTGCCTGCTGCTTGCCAGAGCTAGTCTCCACAGCACGGTGTAATAAACGCGCATGGAGCGAAATCCTCTTGGCCTGGGCATCCCCTCTTCCTGAGAGATAAGCGCTGTGGCGCCTGTGGAACGAGCCTTAAGAAAGGGACACGTCTGTCACTGCAGAACGACGGAAGCCTGGCTGCTAAGGAGACCCGAGGGGAAGATTAGGGCAGGGGAAAGGGCTCCTCTCTGAGAAAGGAGTCTGGAGAGAAAGGATGCCCTTCCTGAGGCTTTGGGCCTAAGGAGACAGCAGCTCCTTGGCCACCTGTCCGTGGTGGAGACATGGGCTTGCCACCAGGCGCCTACCCTGAACTCGAGAAAACAACTCCCAGAAAGAACTGGCCATCAGATGCCGTCTTCCTCCAGGATGTGGAAGCTTGGAGGAGGCACGGGGTTTAAGGGGAAGGAGTGGGGACAGTCCCGCAAAGCTCCCTATTCACTGCACGGGGCCGTGTGCAGGGATCCTGTCACTTCTCCTTTCCTGTGGGGGAAAGCACTGGCCTAGTCCGCGAGTCCGCCTGAGCGCCAGAGTAAAAGGCCAAGCGATGCCTACACCGGGAGATGCTAGTGTGCATAGAGTGCCATCCTAGGCTACGCACGCTACTGCACGGTTGTGGGCTGTGTCTGCTTAGTTCAGCCTGGCAGGGTGAACCCAGGACTCGAACATGGAGCCCGGGAAAGCAAGGCCCAAGAGGCACCAGCTCTCCCGCAGCTCCTCTTCCCTGATGCGTCTGAAGGCTTGCTGAGGTAGCAGCGGCGAAGTGCTGTTCGATCCAAGCCAAAGCCTCTGCGAAAGCCCAGCATTCGCTGAGAAATATTCTGCGGGCTGCTGCTGCTTGCCTGAGCCCAGTCTCGCGGTGGGAGAAACCCGCATACAGCGAAAGCCTCTTTGCCTGGGCATTTCCCCTAGGAATGCACAGCATTCCTTGGAAAATCAGAGTTGGGTTTGGGGATGCTGCTACTTCTTGCCTAAGCTAGTCTCATAAGCACGGTGGAAGATACCCGCATGGAGCGAAATACTCTTTGCCCTAGCATCCCTTCTGCCTGAGAGAGAAACGTGGTCGCACACGTCTGTCACCGCGCTCCCCAGGAGCAAGTGTGGGGAAGGTGCAGCACACCGCCCCCCGGGGAAGACAAGGAGCCTTTGGCTTTGGGGTCGGGAAACGCTCCGGAAGCAGGATAGCTTGCTGTGCACGAACAGCAGGCCAGTGGCAAGAAAAGTGTCACCGCTCCGTGTGCGGCAAGATGGAAGCCTGGCTGCTAAGAAGACAAGAGGGGGGGACGACTCCGTAGAGGCCCGTGATCCACTCTGAGGAAGGTGTCTGGGCAGAAGGCAGGCCTGTCCTGTGCCTCTGTTTCCCAAGGGGACAGCATCTCCTTGGCCACCTGTCCCAAGGGCTTGCCCCCAGGTGCCATACCCGGAACTCGCAGAAACAACCCCATGGAGAAACGGGCAGTCAGATGCCGTCTTCCACCAAGATGTGGCAGCGTAGTGGGGGGGCAGTGGTTGTGTCAGGGAAGGAGTGGAGACAGTTCCCAATCCCAGTACACAGGCCATGTGCAGGGATCCTGTCGCCTCCTCTCTCCTGTGGTGAAGGCACTGGCCTAGACCCCGAGTCGGCCTGAGCACCTGAGCAAAAGGCAAAGCCTTACCTACACCAGACGATGGTAATAGGCATAGAGTGCCATGCTAGGCCATGCACGCTGCTGCAGGGTTGTGACTGTGTCTGCTTAGTTTGGCTTAGCAAGGTGAACCCTGGTCGTGAATTTGGAGCCCGGGAAAGCAAGGCCCAAGAGCCACCAGCTCTACTGCAGCTCTTCTTCCCTGCCGCGACAGAGCGAACGACCAAAGCCTTTGAGGAAGCATCAGCGAAGTGCGGTTTGCACCAAGCTGAAAACCTCTGCGAAAGAATAGCAGTCACTGGGAAATCAGAGTCGGTTCTGTGGGCTGCTTTTGTTGCTTGCCTTAGCCTAGGATTCTCAGCACCTTGGGAGATACCCGAAAAGAGCGAAAGCCTCTCTGCCCGGGCATCCCCTCTGGGAAAGCACAGCATTCTTTCAGAAATCAGAGTCGGGTCTATGGGATGCTGCCTGCAGCTTGCCGGAGCTAGTCTCTACAGCACGCTGTAATACACCCGCATGGAGCGAAATACTCTTTGCGCTAGCATCCCTTCTGCCTGAGAGAGAAGTGTGGTCGCACACGTCTGTCACCGTGCTCCCCAGGAGCAAGTGTGGGGAAGGCGCAGAACGCCGCCCTCGGGGAAGAGAAGGAGCCGTTGGCCTTGGGTTCGGGAAACGCTCGTGAAGCAGGATAGCCTGCTGTGCTCGAACAGCAAGCAACTGGCAAGACAAGTGTCACCTGCTCCCTGTGCGGAGAGATGGAAGCCTGGAAGCCAAGGAGACATGAGGGGGAGGACTAGGGCAGGGGCAAGTGCTCCACTCTGAGGAAGGAGTCTGGGCAGAAGGCAGGCCTGTCCTGTGCCTCTGGTCCCAGGGGGACAGCATCTCCTTGGCCACCTGGCCCAAGGGCAGACGGGCTTGCCCCCAGGTGCCATACCCGGAACTCGCAGAAATAACCCCATGGAGAAACGGGCAGTCAGATGCCGTCTTCCACCAAGATGTGGCAGCGTTGTGGGTGGCAGGGTTTGTGTCGGGGAAGGAGTGGAGACAATTCCCAATCCCAGTGCACAGGCCGCGTGAAGGGATCCTGTCGTCTCCTCTCTTCTGTTGTGAAGGCACTGGCCTAGAAACCGAGTCTGCCTGAGCGCCTGAGCAAAAGTCAAAGCCTTACCTACACCAGGAGATGGTAATAGGCATAGAGTGCCATGCTAGGCCACGCACGCTGCTGCAGGCTTGTGACTGTGTCTGCTTAGTTCGGCATAGCAAGGTGAACCTCGGGCACGAACTTGAAGCCCAGGAAAACAAGGCCCAAGAGGCACCTGCTCTCCCGCGGCTCTTCTTCCCTGCCGCGACAGAGCGAACGACCAAAGTCTTGCTGAGGAAGCAGCAGCGAAGTCCCGTTTGCTCCAACTGAAAACCTCTGCGAAAGCATAACAGTCGCTGGGAAATCAGAGTCGGTTCTGCGGGGTCCTTTTTTTACTTTCCTTATCCTAGTATTCTCAGCACAATGGGGGAGAAACCCGCCTAGAGCGGAATCCTCTTTGCCGGGGCATCCCCTCGGGGAAAGCACAGCATTCTTTGGGAAATCAGTGTCGGGTCTGTGGGATGCTGCCTGCTGCTTGCCAGAGCTAGTCTCCACAGCACGGTGTAATAAACGCGCATGGAGCGAAATCCTCTTGGCCTGGGCATCCCCTCTTCCTGAGAGATAAGCGCTGTGGCGCCTGTGGAACGAGCCTTAAGAAAGGGACACGTCTGTCACTGCAGAACGACGGAAGCCTGGCTGCTAAGGAGACCCGAGGGGAAGATTAGGGCAGGGGAAAGGGCTCCTCTCTGAGAAAGGAGTCTGGAGAGAAAGGATGCCCTTCCTGAGGCTTTGGGCCTAAGGAGACAGCAGCTCCTTGGCCACCTGTCCGTGGTGGAGACATGGGCTTGCCACCAGGCGCCTACCCTGAACTCGAGAAACAACTCCCAGAAAGAACTGGCCATCAGATGCCGTCTTCCTCCAGGATGTGGAAGCTTGGAGGAGGCACGGGGTTTAAGGGGAAGGAGTGGGGACAGTCCCGCAAAGCTCCCTATTCACTGCACGGGGCCGTGTGCAGGGATCCTGTCACTTCTCCTTTCCTGTGGGGAAAGCACTGGCCTAGTCCGCGAGTCCGCCTGAGCGCCAGAGTAAAAGGCCAAGCGATGCCTACACCGGGAGATGCTAGTGTGCATAGAGTGCCATCCTAGGCTACGCACGCTACTGCACGGTTGTGGCTGTGTCTGCTTAGTTCAGCCTGGCAGGGTGAACCCAGGACTCGAACATGGAGCCCGGGAAAGCAAGGCCCAAGAGGCACCAGCTCTCCCGCAGCTCCTCTTCCCTGATGCGTCTGAAGGCTTGCTGAGGTAGCAGCGGCGAAGTGCTGTTCGATCCAAGCCAAAGCCTCTGCGAAAGCCCAGCATTCGCTGAGAAATATTCTGCGGGCTGCTGCTGCTTGCCTGAGCCCAGTCTCGCGGTGGGAGAAACCCGCATACAGCGAAAGCCTCTTTGCCTGGGCATTTCCCCTAGGAATGCACAGCATTCCTTGGAAAATCAGAGTTGGGTTTGGGGATGCTGCTACTTCTTGCCTAAGCTAGTCTCATAAGCACGGTGGAAGATACCCGCATGGAGCGAAATACTCTTTGCCCTAGCATCCCTTCTGCCTGAGAGAGAAACGTGGTCGCACACGTCTGTCACCGCGCTCCCCAGGAGCAAGTGTGGGGAAGGTGCAGCACACCGCCCCCGGGGAAGACAAGGAGCCTTTGGCTTTTGGGGTCGGGAAACGCTCCGGAAGCAGGATAGCTTGCTGTGCACGAACAGCAGGCCAGTGGCAAGAAAAGTGTCACCGCTCCGTGTGCGGCAAGATGGAAGCCTGGCTGCTAAGAAGACAAGAGGGGACGACTCCGTAGAGGCCCGTGATCCACTCTGAGGAAGGTGTCTGGGCAGAAGGCAGGCCTGTCCTGTGCCTCTGTTCCCAAGGGGACAGCATCTCCTTGGCCACCTGTCCCAAGGGCTTGCCCCCAGGTGCCATACCCGGAACTCGCAGAAACAACCCCATGGAGAAACGGGCAGTCAGATGCCGTCTTCCACCAAGATGTGGCAGCGTAGTGGGGGGCAGGGGTTGTGTCAGGGAAGGAGTGGAGACAGTTCCCAATCCCAGTACACAGGCCATGTGCAGGGATCCTGTCGCCTCCTCTCTCCTGTGGTGAAGGCACTGGCCTAGACCCCGAGTCGGCCTGAGCACCTGAGCAAAAGGCAAAGCCTTACCTACACCAGACGATGGTAATAGGCATAGAGTGCCATGCTAGGCCATGCACGCTGCTGCAGGGTTGTGACTGTGTCTGCTTAGTTTGGCTTAGCAAGGTGAACCCTGGTCGTGAATTTGGAGCCCGGGAAAGCAAGGCCCAAGAGCCACCAGCTCTACTGCAGCTCTTCTTCCCTGCCGCGACAGAGCGAACGACCAAAGCCTTTGAGGAAGCATCAGCGAAGTGCGGTTTGCACCAAGCTGAAAACCTCTGCGAAAGAATAGCAGTCACTGGGAAATCAGAGTCGGTTCTGTGGGCTGCTTTTGTTGCTTGCCTTAGCCTAGGATTCTCAGCACCTTGGGAGATACCCGAAAAGAGCGAAAGCCTCTCTGCCCGGGCATCCCCTCTGGGAAAGCACAGCATTCTTTCAGAAATCAGAGTCGGGTCTATGGGATGCTGCCTGCAGCTTGCCGGAGCTAGTCTCTACAGCACGCTGTAATACACCCGCATGGAGCGAAATACTCTTTGCGCTAGCATCCCTTCTGCCTGAGAGAGAAGTGTGGTCGCACACGTCTGTCACCGTGCTCCCCAGGAGCAAGTGTGGGGAAGGCGCAGAACGCCGCCCTCGGGGAAGAGAAGGAGCCGTTGGCCTTGGGTTCGGGAAACGCTCGTGAAGCAGGATAGCCTGCTGTGCTCGAACAGCAAGCAACTGGCAAGACAAGTGTCACCTGCTCCCTGTGCGGAGAGATGGAAGCCTGGAAGCCAAGGAGACATGAGGGGAGGACTAGGGCAGGGGCAAGTGCTCCACTCTGAGGAAGGAGTCTGGGCAGAAGGCAGGCCTGTCCTGTGCCTCTGGTCCCAAGGGGACAGCATCTCCTTGGCCACCTGGCCCAAGGGCAGACGGGCTTGCCCCCAGGTGCCATACCCGGAACTCGCAGAAATAACCCCATGGAGAAACGGGCAGTCAGATGCCGTCTTCCACCAAGATGTGGCAGCGTTGTGGGTGGCAGGGTTTGTGTCGGGGAAGGAGTGGAGACAATTCCCAATCCCAGTGCACAGGCCGCGTGAAGGGATCCTGTCGTCTCCTCTCTTCTGTTGTGAAGGCACTGGCCTAGAAACCGAGTCTGCCTGAGCGCCTGAGCAAAAGTCAAAGCCTTACCTACACCAGGAGATGGTAATAGGCATAGAGTGCCATGCTAGGCCACGCACGCTGCTGCAGGCTTGTGACTGTGTCTGCTTAGTTCGGCATAGCAAGGTGAACCTCGGGCACGAACTTGAAGCCCAGGAAAACAAGGCCCAAGAGGCACCTGCTCTCCCGCGGCTCTTCTTCCCTGCCGCGACAGAGCGAACGACCAAAGTCTTGCTGAGGAAGCAGCAGCGAAGTCCCGTTTGCTCCAACTGAAAACCTCTGCGAAAGCATAACAGTCGCTGGGAAATCAGAGTCGGTTCTGCGGGGTCCTTTTTTTACTTTCCTTATCCTAGTATTCTCAGCACAATGGGAGAAACCCGCCTAGAGCGGAATCCTCTTTGCCGGGGCATCCCCTCGGGGAAAGCACAGCATTCTTTGGGAAATCAGTGTCGGGTCTGTGGGATGCTGCCTGCTGCTTGCCAGAGCTAGTCTCCACAGCACGGTGTAATAAACGCGCATGGAGCGAAATCCTCTTGGCCTGGGCATCCCCTCTTCCTGAGAGATAAGCGCTGTGGCGCCTGTGGAACGAGCCTTAAGAAAGGGACACGTCTGTCACTGCAGAACGACGGAAGCCTGGCTGCTAAGGAGACCCGAGGGGAAGATTAGGGCAGGGGAAAGGGCTCCTCTCTGAGAAAGGAGTCTGGAGAGAAAGGATGCCCTTCCTGAGGCTTTGGGCCTAAGGAGACAGCAGCTCCTTGGCCACCTGTCCGTGGTGGAGACATGGGCTTGCCACCAGGCGCCTACCCTGAACTCGAGAAACAACTCCCAGAAAGAACTGGCCATCAGATGCCGTCTTCCTCCAGGATGTGGAAGCTTGGAGGAGGCACGGGGTTTAAGGGGGAAGGAGTGGGGACAGTCCCGCAAAGCTCCCTATTCACTGCACGGGGCCGTGTGCAGGGATCCTGTCACTTCTCCTTTCCTGTGGGGAAAGCACTGGCCTAGTCCGCGAGTCCGCCTGAGCGCCAGAGTAAAAGGCCAAGCGATGCCTACACCGGGAGATGCTAGTGTGCATAGAGTGCCATCCTAGGCTACGCACGCTACTGCACGGTTGTGGCTGTGTCTGCTTAGTTCAGCCTGGCAGGGTGAACCCAGGACTCGAACATGGAGCCCGGGAAAGCAAGGCCCAAGAGGCACCAGCTCTCCCGCAGCTCCTCTTCCCTGATGCGTCTGAAGGCTTGCTGAGGTGGGGTAGCAGCGGCGAAGTGCTGTTCGATCCAAGCCAAAGCCTCTGCGAAAGCCCAGCATTCGCTGAGAAATATTCTGCGGGCTGCTGCTGCTTGCCTGAGCCCAGTCTCGCGGTGGGAGAAACCCGCATACAGCGAAAGCCTCTTTGCCTGGGCATTTCCCCTAGGAATGCACAGCATTCCTTGGAAAATCAGAGTTGGGTTTGGGGATGCTGCTACTTCTTGCCTAAGCTAGTCTCATAAGCACGGTGGAAGATACCCGCATGGAGCGAAATACTCTTTGCCCTAGCATCCCTTCTGCCTGAGAGAGAGAAACGTGGTCGCACACGTCTGTCACCGCGCTCCCCAGGAGCAAGTGTGGGGAAGGTGCAGCACACCGCCCCCGGGGAAGACAAGGAGCCTTTGGCTTTGGGGTCGGGAAACGCTCCGGAAGCAGGATAGCTTGCTGTGCACGAACAGCAGGCCAGTGGCAAGAAAAGTGTCACCGCTCCGTGTGCGGCAAGATGGAAGCCTGGCTGCTAAGAAGACAAGAGGGGACGACTCCGTAGAGGCCCGTGATCCACTCTGAGGAAGGTGTCTGGGCAGAAGGCAGGCCTGTCCTGTGCCTCTGTTCCCAAGGGGACAGCATCTCCTTGGCCACCTGTCCCAAGGGCTTGCCCCCAGGTGCCATACCCGGAACTCGCAGAAAACAACCCCATGGAGAAACGGGCAGTCAGATGCCGTCTTCCACCAAGATGTGGCAGCGTAGTGGGGGGCAGTGGTTGTGTCAGGGAAGGAGTGGAGACAGTTCCCAATCCCAGTACACAGGCCATGTGCAGGGATCCTGTCGCCTCCTCTCTCCTGTGGTGAAGGCACTGGCCTAGACCCCGAGTCGGCCTGAGCACCTGAGCAAAAGGCAAAGCCTTACCTACACCAGACGATGGTAATAGGCATAGAGTGCCATGCTAGGCCATGCACGCTGCTGCAGGGGGTTGTGACTGTGTCTGCTTAGTTTGGCTTAGCAAGGTGAACCCTGGTCGTGAATTTGGAGCCCGGGAAAGCAAGGCCCAAGAGCCACCAGCTCTACTGCAGCTCTTCTTCCCTGCCGCGACAGAGCGAACGACCAAAGCCTTTGAGGAAGCATCAGCGAAGTGCGGTTTGCACCAAGCTGAAAACCTCTGCGAAAGAATAGCAGTCACTGGGAAATCAGAGTCGGTTCTGTGGGCTGCTTTTGTTGCTTGCCTTAGCCTAGGATTCTCAGCACCTTGGGAGATACCCGAAAAGAGCGAAAGCCTCTCTGCCCGGGCATCCCCTCTGGGAAAGCACAGCATTCTTTCAGAAATCAGAGTCGGGTCTATGGGATGCTGCCTGCAGCTTGCCGGAGCTAGTCTCTACAGCACGCTGTAATACACCCGCATGGAGCGAAATACTCTTTGCGCTAGCATCCCTTCTGCCTGAGAGAGAAGTGTGGTCGCACACGTCTGTCACCGTGCTCCCCAGGAGCAAGTGTGGGGAAGGCGCAGAACGCCGCCCTCGGGGAAGAGAAGGAGCCGTTGGCCTTGGGTTCGGGAAACGCTCGTGAAGCAGGATAGCCTGCTGTGCTCGAACAGCAAGCAACTGGCAAGACAAGTGTCACCTGCTCCCTGTGCGGAGAGATGGAAGCCTGGAAGCCAAGGAGACATGAGGGGAGGACTAGGGCAGGGGCAAGTGCTCCACTCTGAGGAAGGAGTCTGGGCAGAAGGCAGGCCTGTCCTGTGCCTCTGGTCCCAGGGGGACAGCATCTCCTTGGCCACCTGGCCCAAGGGCAGACGGGCTTGCCCCCAGGTGCCATACCCGGAACTCGCAGAAATAACCCCATGGAGAAACGGGCAGTCAGATGCCGTCTTCCACCAAGATGTGGCAGCGTTGTGGGTGGCAGGGTTTGTGTCGGGGAAGGAGTGGAGACAATTCCCAATCCCAGTGCACAGGCCGCGTGAAGGGATCCTGTCGTCTCCTCTCTTCTGTTGTGAAGGCACTGGCCTAGAAACCGAGTCTGCCTGAGCGCCTGAGCAAAAGTCAAAGCCTTACCTACACCAGGAGATGGTAATAGGCATAGAGTGCCATGCTAGGCCACGCACGCTGCTGCAGGCTTGTGACTGTGTCTGCTTAGTTCGGCATAGCAAGGTGAACCTCGGGCACGAACTTGAAGCCCAGGAAAACAAGGCCCAAGAGGCACCTGCTCTCCCGCGGCTCTTCTTCCCTGCCGCGACAGAGCGAACGACCAAAGTCTTGCTGAGGAAGCAGCAGCGAAGTCCCGTTTGCTCCAACTGAAAACCTCTGCGAAAGCGTAACAGTCGCTGGGAAATCAGAGTCGGTTCTGCGGGGTCCTTTTTTTTACTTTCCTTATCCTAGTATTCTCAGCACAATGGGAGAAACCCGCCTAGAGCGGAATCCTCTTTGCCGGGGCATCCCCTCGGGGAAAGCACAGCATTCTTTGGGAAATCAGTGTCGGGTCTGTGGGATGCTGCCTGCTGCTTGCCAGAGCTAGTCTCCACAGCACGTGTTGTAATAAACGCGCATGGAGCGAAATCCTCTTGGCCTGGGCATCCCCTCTTCCTGAGAGATAAGCGCTGTGGCGCCTGTGGAACGAGCCTTAAGAAAGGGACACGTCTGTCACTGCAGAACGACGGAAGCCTGGCTGCTAAGGAGACCCGAGGGGAAGATTAGGGCAGGGGAAAAGGGCTCCTCTCTGAGAAAGGAGTCTGGAGAGAAAGGATGCCCTTCCTGAGGCTTTGGGCCTAAGGAGACAGCAGCTCCTTGGCCACCTGTCCGTGGTGGAGACATGGGCTTGCCACCAGGCGCCTACCCTGAACTCGAGAAACAACTCCCAGAAAGAACTGGCCATCAGATGCCGTCTTCCTCCAGGATGTGGAAGCTTGGAGGAGGCACGGGGTTTAAGGGGAAGGAGTGGGGACAGTCCCGCAAAGCTCCCTATTCACTGCACGGGGCCGTGTGCAGGGATCCTGTCACTTCTCCTTTCCTGTGGGGAAAGCACTGGCCTAGTCCGCGAGTCCGCCTGAGCGCCAGAGTAAAAGGCCAAGCGATGCCTACACCGGGAGATGCTAGTGTGCATAGAGTGCCATCCTAGGCTACGCACGCTACTGCACGGTTGTGGCTGTGTCTGCTTAGTTCAGCCTGGCAGGGTGAACCCAGGACTCGAACATGGAGCCCGGGAAAGCAAGGCCCAAGAGGCACCAGCTCTCCCGCAGCTCCTCTTCCCTGATGCGTCTGAAGGCTTGCTGAGGTAGCAGCGGCGAAGTGCTGTTCGATCCAAGCCAAAGCCTCTGCGAAAGCCCAGCATTCGCTGAGAAATATTCTGCGGGCTGCTGCTGCTTGCCTGAGCCCAGTCTCGCGGTGGGAGAAACCCGCATACAGCGAAAGCCTCTTTGCCTGGGCATTTCCCCTAGGAATGCACAGCATTCCTTGGAAAATCAGAGTTGGGTTTGGGGATGCTGCTGCTGCTTGCCTGAGCTAATCTCAGCAGCACGTTGGAAGATACCCGCATGGAGCGAAATACTCTTTGCCCTAGCATCCCTTCTGCCTGAGAGAGAAGCGTGGTCGCACACGTCTGTCACCGCGCTCCCCAGGAACAAGTGAGGGGAAGGTGCAGCACGCCACCCTCGTGTAAGGCAAGGAGCCTTTGGCTTAGGAGTTGGGAAACGCTCCGGAAGCAGGATAGCCTGCTGTGCACGAACAGCAGGCCAGTGGCAAGACAAGTGTCACCGCTCCCTGTGCGGAGAGATGGAAGCCTGGCTGCTGAGAAGACATGAGGGGAAGACTAGGCAGGGGCCCGTGCTCCACTCTGAGAAAGGAGTCTGGGCAGAAGGCAGGCCTGTCCTGTGCCTCTGGTCCCAAGGGGACAGCATCTCCTTGGCCACCTGTCTCAAGGGCAGACGGGCTTGCCCCCAGGTGCCATACCCGGAACTCGCAGAAACAACCCCATGGAGAAACGGGCAGTCAGATGCCGTCTTCCACCAAGATGTGGCAGCGTAGTGGGGGTAGGGGTTGTGTCAGGGAAGGAGTGGAGACAGTTCCCAATCCCAGTACACAGGCCATGTGCAGGGATCCTGTCGCCTCCTCTCTCCTGTGGTGAAGGCACTGGCCTAGACCCCGAGTCGGCCTGAGCGCCTGAGCAAAAGGCAAAGCCTTACCTACACCAGACGATGGTAATACGCATAGACTGCCATGCTAGGCCATGCACGCTGCTGCAGGGTTGTGACTGTATCTGCTTAGTTTGGCTTAGCAAGGTGAACCCCGGGCGTGAACTTGGAGCCCGGGAAAGCAAGGCCCAAGAGCCACCAGCTCTACTGCAGCTCTTCTTCCCTGCCGCGACAGAGCGAACGACCAAAGCCTTTGAGGAAGCATCAGCGAAGTGCGGTTTGCACCAAGCTGAAAACCTCTGCGAAAGAATAGCAGTCACTGGGAAATCAGAGTCGGTTCTGTGGGCTGCTTTTGTTGCTTGCCTTAGCCAAGATTCTCAGCACCTTGGGAGATACCCGAAAAGAGCGAAAGCCTCTCTGCCCGGGCATCCCCTCTGGGAAAGCACAGCATTCTTTGGGAAATCAGAGTCGGGTCTGTGGGATGCTGCCTACAGCTTGCCGGAGCTAGTCTCCACAACACGCTGTAATACACCCGCATGGAGCGAAATACTCTTGGCCTGGGCATCCCCTCTCTTCCTGAGAGATAAGCGCTGTGGCGCCTGTGGAACGAGCCTTAAGAAAGGGACACGTCTGTCACTGCAGAACGACGGAAGCCTGGCTGCTAAGGAGACCCGAGGGGAAGATTAGGGCAGGGGAAAGGGCTCCTCTCTGAGAATGGAGTCTGGAGAGAAAGCAATCCCTTCCTGAGGCTTTGGGCCTAAGGAGACAGCAGCTCCTTGGCCACCTGTCCGTGGTGGAGACATGGGCTTGCCACCAGGCGCCTACCCTGAACTCGAGAAACAACTCCCAGAAAGAACTGGCCATCAGATGCCGTCTTCCTCCAGGATGTGGAAGCTTGGAGGAGGCACGGGGTTTAAGGGGAAGGAGTGGGGACAGTCCCGCAAAGCTCCCTATTCACTGCACGGGGCCGTGTGCAGAGATCCTGTCACTTCTCCTTTCCTGTGGGGAAAGCACTGGCCTAGTCCGCGAGTCCGCCTGAGCGCCAGAGTAAAAGGCCAAGCGATGCCTACACCGGGAGATGCTAGTGTGCATAGAGTGCCATCCTAGGCTACGCACGCTACTGCACGGTTGTGGCTGTGTCTGCTTAGTTCAGCCTGGCAGGGTGAACCCAGGACTCGAACATGGAGCCCGGGAAAGCAAGGCCCAAGAGGCACCAGCTCTCCCGCAGCTCCTCTTCCCTGATGCGTCTGAAGGCTTGCTGAGGTAGCAGCGGCGAAGTGCTGTTCGATCCAAGCCAAAGCCTCTGCGAAAGCCCAGCATTCGCTGAGAAATATTCTGCGGGCTGCTGCTGCTTGCCTGAGCCCAGTCTCGCGGTGGGAGAAACCCGCATACAGCGAAAGCCTCTTTGCCTGGGCATTTCCCCTAGGAATGCACAGCATTCCTTGGAAAATCAGAGTTGGGTTTGGGGATGCTGCTGCTGCTTGCCTGAGCTAATCTCAGCAGCACGTTGGAAGATACCCGCATGGAGCGAAATACTCTTTGCCCTAGCATCCCTTCTGCCTGAGAGAGAAGCGTGGTCGCACACGTCTGTGACCCGCGCACCCCAGGAACAAGTGAGGGGAAGGTGTAGCACGCCACCCCCGTGGAAGGCAAGGAGCCTTTGGCTTTGGAGTTGGGAAACGCTCGGGAAGCAGGATAGCCTGCTGTGCACGAACAGCAGGCCAGTGGCAAGACAAGTGTCACCGCTCCCTGTGCGGAGAGATGGAAGCCTGGCTGCTGAGAAGACATGAGGGGAAGACTAGGCAGGGGCCCGTGCTCCACTCTGAGAAAGGAGTCTGGGCAGAAGGCAGGCCTGTCCTGTGCCTCTGGTCCCAAGGGGACAGCATCTCCTTGGCCACCTGTCCCAAGGGCAGACGGGCTTGCCCCCAGGTGCCATACCCGGAACTCGCAGAAACAACCCCATGGAGAAACGGGCAGTCAGATGCCGTCTTCCACCAAGATGTGGCAGCGTAGTGGGGGGCAGGGGGTGTGTCGGGGAAGGAGTGGAGACAGTTCCCAATCCCAGTGCACAGGCCATGTGCAGGGATCCTGTCGCCTCCTCTCTCCTGTGGTGAAGGCACTGGCCTAGACCCCGAGTCTACCTGAGCGCCTGAGCAAAAGGCAAAGCCTTACCTACACCAGACGATGGTAATAGGCATAGAGTGCCATATAGGCCATGCACGCTGCTGCAGGGTTGTGACTGTGTCTGCTTAGTTTGGCTTAGCAAGGTGAACCCCGGGCGCGAACTTGGAGCCCGGGAAAGCAAGGCCCAAGAGCCACCAGCTCCACTGCAGCTCTTCTTCCCTGCCGCGACAGAGCGACAAAGCCTTTGAGGAAGCAGCAGCGAAGTGCGGTTCGCTCCAAGCTGAAATCCTCTGAGAAAGCATAGCAGTTGCTGGGAAATCAGAGTCGGTTCTGTGGACTGCTTTTGTTGCTTGCCTTAGCCTAGGATTCTCAGCACAAGAGGAGAAACCCGCATAGAGCGAAAGCCTCTCTGCCCGGGCATCCCCTCTGGGAAAGCACAGCATTCTTTGGCCAATCAGAGTCGGTGTGTGGGATGCTGCCTGCTGCTTTTCAGAGCTAGTCTCCAGCAGCACGGTGTAATAAACCCGCATGGAGCGAAATCCTCTTGGCCTGGGCATCCCCTCTGCCTGAGAGAGAAGCGCTGTTGCGCCTGTTAAAAGAGCCGTAAGGAAAGGGACACGTCTGTCACTGCAGAGCTACGGAAGCCTCCCTGCGAAGGAGACACGAGCGGAAGATTAGGGTAGGGGAAAGGTCTCCACTCTGAGGAAGGAGTCTGGGCAGAAAACATGGGCCCAGGGAGACAGCAGCTCCTTGGCCACCTGTCCGTGGTGGAGACATGGGCTTGCCACCAGGCGCCTACCCTGAACTCGAGAAACAACTCCCAGAAAGAACTGGCCATCAGATGGCCTCTTCCTCCAGGATGTGGAAACTTGGGGGAGGCACGGGGTTAAGGGGAAGGAGTGGGGACAGTCCCGCAAAGCTCCCTATTCACTGCACGAGGCGGTGAGCAGGGATCCTGTCACTTCTCCTTTCCTGTGGGGGAAAGCACTGGCCTAGTCCGCGAGTCCGCCTGCGCGCCAGAGTAAAAGGCCAAGCGATGCCTACACCGGGAGATGCTAGTGTGCATAGAGTGCCATCCTAGGCTACGCACGCTACTGCACGGTTGTGGCTGTGTCTGCTTAGTTCAGCCTGGCAGGGTGAACCCAGGACTCGAACATGGAGCCTGGGAACCAACGCCAAAGAGGCACCAGCAATCCTGCAGCTCTTCTTCCCTGACGCGAGAGAAGCCCCGCTGAGGAAGCAGGGGCGAAGTGCTATTGGCTCCAAGCCAAAGCCTCTGTGAAAGCACAGCATTCGCTGGGAAATGTTCTGCGGGCTGATGCTGCTTGCCTGAGCCCAGTCTCGCAGTGGGGAGAAACCCGCATACAGCAAAAGCCTCTTGCCTGGGCATCTGCCCTTGGAAAGCACAGCATTCATTGGGATATCAGAGTTGGGTTTGGGGATGCTGCTACTTCTTGCCTAAGCTAGTCTCATAAGCACGGTGGAAGATACCCGCATGGAGCGAAATACTCTTTGCCCTAGCATCCCTTCTGCCTGAGAGAGAAACGTGGTCGCACACGTCTGTCACCGCGCTCCCCAGGAGCAAGTGTGGGGAAGGTGCAGCACACCGCCCCCGGGGAAGACAAGGAGCCTTTGGCTTTGGGGTCGGGAAACGCTCCGGAAGCAGGATAGCTTGCTGTGCACGAACAGCAGGCCAGTGGCAAGAAAAGTGTCACCGCTCCGTGTGCGGCAAGATGGAAGCCTGGCTGCTAAGAAGACAAGAGGGGACGTCTCCGTAGAGGCCCGTGATCCACTCTGAGGAAGGTGTCTGGGCAGAAGGCAGGCCTGTCCTGTGCCTCTGTTCCCAAGGGGACAGCATCTCCTTGGCCACCTGTCCCAAGGGCTTGCCCCCAGGTGCCATACCCGGAACTCGCAGAAACAACCCCATGGAGAAACGGGCAGTCAGATGCCGTCTTCCACCAAGATGTGGCAGCGTAGTGGGGGGCAGTGGTTGTGTCAGGGAAGGAGTGGAGACAGTTCCCAATCCCAGTACACAGGCCATGTGCAGGGATCCTGTCGCCTCCTCTCTCCTGTGGTGAAGGCACTGGCCTAGACCCCGAGTCGGCCTGAGCACCTGAGCAAAAGGCAAAGCCTTACCTACACCAGACGATGGTAATAGGCATAGAGTGCCATGCTAGGCCATGCACGCTGCTGCAGGGTTGTGACTGTGTCTGCTTAGTTTGGCTTAGCAAGGTGAACCCTGGTCGTGAATTTGGAGCCCGGGAAAGCAAGGCCCAAGAGCCACCAGCTCTACTGCAGCTCTTCTTCCCTGCCGCGACAGAGCGAACGACCAAAGCCTTTGAGGAAGCATCAGCGAAGTGCGGTTTGCACCAAGCTGAAAACCTCTGCGAAAGAATAGCAGTCACTGGGAAATCAGAGTCGGTTCTGTGGGCTGCTTTTGTTGCTTGCCTTAGCCTAGGATTCTCAGCACCTTGGGAGATACCCGAAAAGAGCGAAAGCCTCTCTGCCCCGGGCATCCCCTCTGGGAAAGCACAGCATTCTTTCAGAAATCAGAGTCGGGTCTATGGGATGCTGCCTGCAGCTTGCCGGAGCTAGTCTCTACAGCACGCTGTAATACACCCGCATGGAGCGAAATACTCTTTGCGCTAGCATCCCTTCTGCCTGAGAGAGAAGTGTGGTCGCACACGTCTGTCACCGTGCTCCCCAGGAGCAAGTGTGGGGAAGGGCGCAGAACGACGCCCTCGGGGAAGAGAAGGAGCCGTTGGCCTTGGGTTCGGGAAACGCTCGTGAAGCAGGATAGCCTGCTGTGCTCGAACAGCAAGCAACTGGCAAGACAAGTGTCACCTGCTCCCTGTGCGGAGAGATGGAAGCCTGGAAGCCAAGGAGACATGAGGGGAGGACTAGGGCAGGGGCAAGTGCTCCACTCTGAGGAAGGAGTCTGGGCAGAAGGCAGGCCTGTCCTGTGCCTCTGGTCCCAAGGGGACAGCATCTCCTTGGCCACCTGGCCCAAGGGCAGACGGGCTTGCCCCCAGGTGCCATACCCGGAACTCGCAGAAATAACCCCATGGAGAAACGGGCAGTCAGATGCCGTCTTCCACCAAGATGTGGCAGCGTTGTGGGTGGCAGGGTTTGTGTCGGGGAAGGAGTGGAGACAATTCCCAATCCCAGTGCACAGGCCGCGTGAAGGGATCCTGTCGTCTCCTCTCTTCTGTTGTGAAGGCACTGGCCTAGAAACCGAGTCTGCCTGAGCGCCTGAGCAAAAGTCAAAGCCTTACCTACACCAGGAGATGGTAATAGGCATAGAGTGCCATGCTAGGCCACGCACGCTGCTGCAGGCTTGTGACTGTGTCTGCTTAGTTCGGCATAGCAAGGTGAACCTCGGGCACGAACTTGAAGCCCAGGAAAACAAGGCCCAAGAGGCACCTGCTCTCCCGCGGCTCTTCTTCCCTGCCGCGACAGAGCGAACGACCAAAGTCTTGCTGAGGAAGCAGCAGCGAAGTCCCGTTTGCTCCAACTGAAAACCTCTGCGAAAGCATAACAGTCGCTGGGAAATCAGAGTCGGTTCTGCGGGGGTCCTTTTTTTACTTTCCTTATCCTAGTATTCTCAGCACAATGGGAGAAACCCGCCTAGAGCGGAATCCTCTTTGCCGGGGCATCCCCTCGGGGAAAGCACAGCATTCTTTGGGAAATCAGTGTCGGGTCTGTGGGATGCTGCCTGCTGCTTGCCAGAGCTAGTCTCCACAGCACGGTGTAATAAACGCGCATGGAGCGAAATCCTCTTGGCCTGGGCATCCCCTCTTCCTGAGAGATAAGCGCTGTGGCGCCTGTGGAACGAGCCTTAAGAAAGGGACACGTCTGTCACTGCAGAACGACGGAAGCCTGGCTGCTAAGGAGACCCGAGGGGAAGATTAGGGCAGGGGAAAGGGCTCCTCTCTGAGAATGGAGTCTGGAGAGAAAGCAATCCCTTCCTGAGGCTTTGGGCCTAAGGAGACAGCAGCTCCTTGGCCACCTGTCCGTGGTGGAGACATGGGCTTGCCACCAGGCGCCTACCCTGAACTCGAGAAACAACTCCCAGAAAGAACTGGCCATCAGATGCCGTCTTCCTCCAGGATGTGGAAGCTTGGAGGAGGCACGGGGGGTTTAAGGGGAAGGAGTGGGGACAGTCCCGCAAAGCTCCCTATTCACTGCACGGGGCCGTGTGCAGGGATCCTGTCACTTCTCCTTTCCTGTGGGGAAAGCACTGGCCTAGTCCGCGAGTCCGCCTGAGCGCCAGAGTAAAAGGCCAAGCGATGCCTACACCGGGAGATGCTAGTGTGCATAGAGTGCCATCCTAGGCTACGCACGCTACTGCACGGTTGTGGCTGTGTCTGCTTAGTTCAGCCTGGCAGGGTGAACCCAGGACTCGAACATGGAGCCCGGGAAAGCAAGGCCCAAGAGGCACCAGCTCTCCCGCAGCTCCTCTTCCCTGATGCGTCTGAAGGCTTGCTGAGGTAGCAGCGGCGAAGTGCTGTTCGATCCAAGCCAAAGCCTCTGCGAAAGCCCAGCATTCGCTGAGAAATATTCTGCGGGCTGCTGCTGCTTGCCTGAGCCCAGTCTCGCGGTGGGAGAAACCCGCATACAGCGAAAGCCTCTTTGCCTGGGCATTTCCCCTAGGAATGCACAGCATTCCTTGGAAAATCAGAGTTGGGTTTGGGGATGATGCTGCTGCTGCTTGCCTGAGCTAATCTCAGCAGCACGTTGGAAGATACCCGCATGGAGCGAAATACTCTTTGCCCTAGCATCCCTTCTGCCTGAGAGAGAAGCGTGGTCGCACACGTCTGTGACCGCGCACCCCAGGAACAAGTGAGGGGAAGGTGTAGCACGCCACCCCCGTGGAAGGCAAGGAGCCTTTGGCTTTGGAGTTGGGAAACGCTCGGGAAGCAGGATAGCCTGCTGTGCACGAACAGCAGGCCAGTGGCAAGACAAGTGTCACCGCTCCCTGTGCGGAGAGATGGAAGCCTGGCTGCTGAGAAGACATGAGGGGAAGACTAGGCAGGGGCCCGTGCTCCACTCTGAGAAAGGAGTCTGGGCAGAAGGCAGGCCTGTCCTGTGCCTCTGGTCCCAAGGGGACAGCATCTCCTTGGCCACCTGTCCCAAGGGCAGACGGGCTTGCCCCCAGGTGCCATACCCGGAACTCGCAGAAACAACCCCATGGAGAAACGTGCAGTCAGATGCCGTCTTCCACCAAGATGTGGCAGCGTAGTGGGGGGCAGGGGGTGTGTCGGGGAAGGAGTGGAGACAATTCCCAATCCCAGTGCACAGGCCGCGTGAAGGGATCCTGTCGTCTCCTCTCTTCTGTTGTGAAGGCACTGGCCTAGAAACCGAGTCTGCCTGAGCGCCTGAGCAAAAGTCAAAGCCTTACCTACACCAGGAGATGGTAATAGGCATAGAGTGCCATGCTAGGCCACGCACGCTGCTGCAGGCTTGTGACTGTGTCTGCTTAGTTCGGCATAGCAAGGTGAACCTCGGGCACGAACTTGAAGCCCAGGAAAACAAGGCCCAAGAGGCACCTGCTCTCCCGCGGCTCTTCTTCCCTGCCGCGACAGAGCGAACGACCAAAGTCTTGCTGAGGAAGCAGCAGCGAAGTCCCGTTTGCTCCAACTGAAAACCTCTGCGAAAGCATAACAGTCGCTGGGAAATCAGAGTCGGTTCTGCGGGGTCCTTTTTTTACTTTCCTTATCCTAGTATTCTCAGCACAATGGGAGAAACCCGCCTAGAGCGGAATCCTCTTTGCCGGGGCATCCCCTCGGGGAAAGCACAGCATTCTTTGGGAAATCAGTGTCGGGTCTGTGGGATGCTGCCTGCTGCTTGCCAGAGCTAGTCTCCACAGCACGGTGTAATAAACGCGCATGGAGCGAAATCCTCTTGGCCTGGGCATCCCCTCTTCCTGAGAGATAAGCGCTGTGGCGCCTGTGGAACGAGCCTTAAGAAAGGGACACGTCTGTCACTGCAGAACGACGGAAGCCTGGCTGCTAAGGAGACCCGAGGGGAAGATTAGGGCAGGGGAAAGGGCTCCTCTCTGAGAAAGGAGTCTGGAGAGAAAGGATGCCCTTCCTGAGGCTTTGGGCCTAAGGAGACAGCAGCTCCTTGGCCACCTGTCCGTGGTGGAGACATGGGCTTGCCACCAGGCGCCTACCCTGAACTCGAGAAACAACTCCCAGAAAGAACTGGCCATCAGATACCGTCTTCCTCCAGGATGTGGAAGCTTGGAGGAGGCACGGGGTTTAAGGGGAAGGAGTGGGGACAGTCCCGCAAAGCTCCCTATTCACTGCACGGGGCCGTGTGCAGGGATCCTGTCACTTCTTTCCTGTGGGGAAAGCACTGGCCTAGTCCGCGAGTCCGCCTGAGCGCCAGAGTAAAAGGCCAAGCGATGCCTACACCGGGAGATGCTAGTGTGCATAGAGTGCCATCCTAGGCTACGCACGCTACTGCACGGTTGTGGCTGTGTCTGCTTAGTTCAGCCTGGCAGGGTGAACCCAGGACTCGAACATGGAGCCCGGGAAAGCAAGGCCCAAGAGGCACCAGCTCTCCCGCAGCTCCTCTTCCCTGATGCGTCTGAAGGCTTGCTGAGGTAGCAGCGGCGAAGTGCTGTTCGATCCAAGCCAAAGCCTCTGCGAAAGCCCAGCATTCGCTGAGAAATATTCTGCGGGCTGCTGCTGCTTGCCTGAGCCCAGTCTCGCGGTGGGAGAAACCCGCATACAGCGAAAGCCTCTTTGCCTGGGCATTTCCCCTAGGAATGCACAGCATTCCTTGGAAAATCAGAGTTGGGTTTGGGGATGCTGCTGCTGCTTGCCTGAGCTAATCTCAGCAGCACGTTGGAAGATACCCGCATGGAGCGAAATACTCTTTGCCCTAGCATCCCTTCTGCCTGAGAGAGAAGCGTGGTCGCACACGTCTGTCACCGCGCTCCCCAGGAACAAGTGAGGGGAAGGTGCAGCACGCCACCCCCGTGGAAGGCAAGGAGCCTGATTTTACAAGGAATGCTGTGCATTCCTAGGGGAAATGCCCAGGCAAAGAGGCTTTCGCTGTATGCGGGTTTCTCCCACCGCGAGACTGGGCTCAGGCAAGCAGCAGCAGCCCGCAGAATATTTCTCAGCGAATGCTGGGCTTTCGCAGAGGCTTTGGCTTGGATCGAACAGCACTTCGCCGCTGCTACCTCAGCAAGCCTTCAGACGCATCAGGGAAGAGGAGCTGCGGGAGAGCTGGTGCCTCTTGGGCCTTGCTTTCCCGGGCTCCATGTTCGAGTCCTGGGTTCACCCTGCCAGGCTGAACTAAGCAGACACAGCCACAACCGTGCAGTAGCGTGCGTAGCCTAGGATGGCACTCTATGCACACTAGCATCTCCCGGTGTAGGCATCGCTTGGCCTTTTACTCTGGCGCTCAGGCGGACTCGCGGACTAGGCCAGTGCTTTCCCCACAGGAAAGGAGAAGTGACAGGATCCCTGCACACGGCCCCGTGCAGTGAATAGGGAGCTTTGCGGGACTGTCCCCACTCCTTCCCCTTAAACCCCGTGCCTCCTCCAAGCTTCCACATCCTGGAGGAAGACGGCATCTGATGGCCAGTTCTTTCTGGGAGTTGTTTCTCGAGTTCAGGGTAGGCGCCTGGTGGCAAGCCCATGTCTCCACCACGGACAGGTGGCCAAGGAGCTGCTGTCTCCTTAGGCCCAAAGCCTCAGGAAGGGCATCCTTTCTCTCCAGACTCCTTTCTCAGCGAGGAGCCCTTTCCCCTGCCCTAATCTTCCCCTCGGGTCTCCTTAGCAGCCAGGCTTCCGTCGTTCTGCAGTGACAGACGTGTCCCTTTCTTAAGGCTCGTTCCACAGGCGCCACAGCGCTTATCTCTCAGGAAGAGGGGATGCCCAGGCCAAGAGTATTTCGCTCCATGCGGGTGTATTACAGCGTGTTGTGGAGACTAGCTCCGGCAAGCTGTAGGCAGCATCCCATAGACCCGACTCTGATTTCCCAAAGAATGCTGTGCTTTCCCAGAGGGGATGCCCGGGCAGAGAGGCTTTCGCTCTTTTCGGGTATCTCCCAAGGTGCTGAGAATCTTGGCTAAGGCAAGCAACAAAAGCAGCCCACAGAACCGACTCTGATTTCCCAGTGACTGCTATTCTTTCGCAGAGGTTTTCAGCTTGGTGCAAACCGCACTTCGCTGATGCTTCCTCAAAGGCTTTGGTCGTTCGCTCTGTCGCGGCAGGGAAGAAGAGCTGCAGTAGAGCTGGTGGCTCTTGGGCCTTGCTTTCCCGGGCTCCAAGTTCACGCCCGGAGTTCACCTTGCTAAGCCAAACTAAGCAGAATCAGTCACAACCCTGCAGCAGCGTGCATGGCCTAGCATGGCAGTCTATGCGTATTACCATCGTCTGGTGTAGGTAAGGCTTTGCCTTTTGCTCAGGCGCTCAGGCCGACTCGGGGTCTAGGCCAGTGCCTTCACCACAGGAGAGAGGAGGCGACAGGATCCCTGCACATGGCCTGTGTACTGGGATTGGGAACTGTCTCCACTCCTTCCCTGACACAACCCCTACCCCCACTACGCTGCCACATCTTGGTGGAAGACGGCATCTGACTGCCCGTTTCTCCATGGGGTTGTTTCTGCGAGTTCCGGGTATGGCACCTGGGGGCAAGCCCGTCTGCCCTTGGGACAGGTGGCCAAGGAGATGCTGTCCCCTTGGGACCGAGGCACAGGACAGGCCTGCCTTCTGCCCAGACACCTTCCTCAGAGTGGATCACGGGCCTCTACGGAGTCCTCCCCACTTGTCTTCTTAGCAGCCAGGCTTCCATCTCTCCTGTCACACGGAGCGGTGACACTTGTCTTGCCACTGGCCTGCTGTTCGTGCACAGCAAGCTATCCTGCTTCCCGAGCGTTTCCCGACCCCAAAGCCAAAGGCTCCTTGTCTTCCCCGGGGGCGGCGTTCTGCACCTTCCCCACACTTGCTCCTGGGGAGCGCGGTGACAGACGGGTGCGACCACGCTTCTCAATCAGGTAGAAGGGATGCTAGGGCAGAGAGTATTTCGCTCCATGCGGGTAAATTCCACCGTGCTAATGAGACTAGCTCAGGCAAGCAGTAGCAGCATCCCCAAACCCAACTCTGATTTCCCAATGAATGCTGTGCTTTCCAAGGGCAGATGCCCAGGCAAGAGGCTTTCGCTGTATGTGGGTTTCTCCCACCGCGAGACTGGGCTCAGGCAAGCAGCATCAGCCCGCAGAACATTTCCCAGCGAATGCTGGGCTTTCGCAGAGGCTTTGGCTTGGAGCCAATAGCACTTCGCCTCTACTTCCTCAGCGAGGCTTCTCTCGCGTCAGGGAAGAAGAGCTGCGGGATTGTTGGTGCCTCTTTGGCGTTGCTTCCCGGGCTCCATGTTCGAGTCCTGGTTTCACCCTGCCAGGCTGAACTAAGCAGACACAGCCACAACCGTGCAGTAGCGTGCGTAGCCTAGGATGGCACTCTATGCACACTAGCATCTCCCTGTGTAGGCATCGCTTGGCCTTTTACTCTGGCTCTCAGGCGGACTCGGGGTTTAGGCCAGTGCCTTCAACACTGAGGAGAGGAGGTGAGAAGGTCCCTGCACACCGTCCCGTGCACTAAATTCGGAGCTTTGGGGACTGATCCCTCTCCTTCCCCTTAAATGCCGTGCCTCCTCCAAGTTTCCACATCCTGGAGGAAGATGGCATCTTATGGCCAGTTCTTTCTGGGAGTTGTTTCTCGAGTTTAGGGTAGGCGCCTGGTGGCAAGCCCATGTCTCCGCCACGGACAGGTGGCCAAGGAGCTGCTGTCTCCTTGGGCCCAAAGGCTCCGGACAGGCATGCTTTCTGCCCAGACTCCTTCCTTACAGTGGAGACCTTTCCCCCCTTTTAATCTTTCCCTCGTGTCTCCTTAGCAGCCAGGCTTCCGTCGCTCTGCATTGACAGACGTGTCCCTTTCCTTCAGGCTCTTTCCACAGGTGCCACAGCGCTTCTCTCTCAGGAAGAGGGGATGCCCAGGCCAAGACATTTTCCCTCCATGTGGGTTTATTACACCGTGCTGTGGAGACTAGCTCCGGCAAGCAGCAGTCAGCATCCCACAGACCCGACTCTGATTTCCCAAAGAAAGCTGTGCTTTCCCAGATGTGTTTCTCAGGCAAAGAGGCTTTCGCTCTATGCGGGTTTCTTCTATTGTGCTGCGAATACTAGGCTAAGGCAAGCAACAAAAGCAGCCCACAGAACCGACTCTGATTAGCCAATGACTGCTATGCGTTCACAGAGGTTTTCAGCTTGGCGCAAAGCGCACTTCGCTCCTGCTTCTTCAGCAAGGCTTTGTTCGTTCTCTCTGTCGCAGCAGGGAAGAAGAGCCGCGGGAGAGCTGGTGCCTCTTGGGCCTTGCTTTTCTGGGCTCCATGTTGGCGCCCTGGGTTCACCCTGCCAAGCTGAACTAAACAGACACAGCCACAACCCTGCAGCAGCGTGCGTGGCCTAGGTTGGCACTCAATGCATATTGGCCTTGGCCTTGGCCCTCAGGCGGACTCGCGGTATAGGTCAGTGCCTCCTCACAGGGAGGAGATGTGTCAGGATCCCTGAACACTGCCTTTTACTGGAATGGGGAGCCTGCCACCGACGACACTGTCACATCTTGGAGGAAGATGGCATTGACTGCGCATTTTTTGAGGGAGCTGTTTCTGTGAATTCTGGGTATGGCGCCAGGTAGCTAGCCCAAGTCTGCCCTACGGACAGTTGTTCAAGGAGATGCTGTCCCCTTGGGACCAGAGGCACAGGACAGGCCTGCCTTCTGCCCAGACTCCTTCCTCAGAGTGGAGCACGCACCCCTGTCCTAGTGGTCCCTTCATGTCTCCTTAGCAGCCAGGCTTTCTCTCTCTGCACAGGGAGCGGGTGACATTTCTCTTGCCACCAGCCTGCTGTTCCTGCCAGGGCAGGCTCTCCTGCTTCCCAACCTTTCCCGAACACAAGGCCAACGGCTCCTTCTCTTCTCTGGGGGCGGCGTGCTGCGCCTTCCCCAGACTTGCTCCTGGGGAGCGCAGCGACAGACGTGTGCAACCACGCTTCTCTCTCAGATCTCAAATACACAACATAATCATACACCTAAAGGAGTTGCAGAAAGAACATCAAGGAACGCCTAACCCCAGAAGGAGAAGAGGAATAATAAAGATCAGAGCAGAAATCAATGAAATAGAAAGAAATAAACAAAGAAACAAAACCTCAAAAAACCAACAACAACAACAAACACAATAGAACAATAGAACAAATCAACGAAACTAGGAGCTGGTTCTTTGAAAGAATTAATAAGATTGATAAACCCCTTTCCAGACTTATCAAAAAGAAAAGAGAAAGAACCCAAATAAATAAAATCATGAATGAAAGAGGAGAGATCACAACCAACACCAAAGAAATACAAACAATTATAAGAGCATACTATGAGCAACTCTACGCCAACAAATTCAACAATCTGGTAGAAATGGATACATTCCTAGAGACATATAAACTACCACAACTGAACCAGGAAGAAATAGAAAACCTGAGCAGACCCATAACCAGTACGGAGATTGAAACATTCATGAAAAATCTCCAAACAAACAAAAGCCCCGGGCCAGGGGAATTCTACCAAACATTTAAAGAAGAAATAATTCCTATTCTCATGATATTGTTCCAAAAAAAAATAGAAATGGAAGGAAAACTTCCAAACTCATTTTTACTGAAGCCAGCATCACCTTGATCCCAAAACCAGACAAGGATCCCATCAAAAAAGAGAACTACAGACCAGTATCCTTGATGAACACAGATGCGAAAATTCTCACCAAAATACTAGCCAATAGGATTCAACAGTACATTAAAAGGATTATTCACCACGACCAAGTGGGATTTATTCCAGGGCTACAAGGTTGGTTCAACATCTGCAAATCAATCAGTGTGATTCAAGACATCAATAAAAGAAAGAACAAGAACCATATGATACTCTCCATAGATGCTGAAAAAGCATTTGACAAAGTGCAGTATCCCTTCCTGATTAAAACTCTTCAAAGTGTAGGGATAGAGGGCACATATTATCAATATTATCAAAGCCATCTATGAAAAACCCACTGCAAATATCATCCTCAATGGAGAAAAACTGAATACTTTTCCGCTGAGGTCAGGAACACGGCAGGGATGTCTGTTATCACCACTGCTATTCAACATCGTACTAGAAGTCCTAGCCTCAACAATCAGACAACAAAAAGAAATTAAAGGCATCAAATTTTGCAAAATTGGCAAAAGAGAAGTCAAACTATCCCTGTTTTCAGATGATATGATACTGTATGTGGAAAAATTAAAGGACTCTACTCCAAATCTGCTATAACTTGTATAGGAATTCTGTAAAGTGTCAGTATATAAAATCAATGCACAGAAATTGGTTGCATTTTTTTAAACCAACAAGACCGAAGAAATAGAAATTAAGGAGTGAATCCCATTTACAAATGCACCCCAAACCCTAAGATACCTAGGAATAACACTAACCAAAGAGACAATCTATACTCAGAAAACTCTAAAGTACTCATGAAAGAAATTGAAGAAGACACAAAAATGGAAAAATGTTCCATGCTCCTGTATTGGAAGAACAAATATTGTGAAAATGTCTATGCTACCTAAAGCAATCTACACATTTAATGCAATCCCTATCAAAATCCCATCCATTTTTTTCAAAGAAATGGGACAAATAATCCTAAAATATATATGCAACCAGAAAATACCTCGAATAGCCAGAGGAATATTGAAAAAGAAAGCCAAAGTTGTTGGCATCACAATTCCAGACCTCAAGCTCTATTACAAAGTTGTCATCATCAAGACAGTAGGGAACTGTCCCCCAAACAGACATAGATCAATGAAACAGAATAGAGAGCCCAGAAATACACCCTCAACTCTATGGTCAACTAATCGTCACCAAAGCAGGAAGGAATGTCCAATGGAAAAAAGACAGCCTCTTCAACAAAAGGTGTTGGGAAAATTGAACAGCCACATGCAGAAAAATGAAATTGGACCATTTTCTTACACCATACATGAAAATAGACTGAAAATGGATGAAGAAGCATAATGTGAGATAGGACTCCATCAAAATCCTTGAGGAGAGAGCAGGTAGCAACCTTTGACCTCAGCAGCAGCAACTTCTTTTTAGGAACATCGCCAAAGGCAAGGGAAGCAGGGGGCAAGAATGAACTATTGAGATTTCATCAGATCAAAAAGCTTTTGCCCAGCAAAGGAAACAGTTAACAGAGCCAAAAGATGACTGTCAGAAGTTATCTGGGTGAAAATATTTGCAAATGACATACCAGATAAAGGGCCAGTATCAAAAAATCTATAAAGAGCTTATCAAACTCAACACCCTAAGAACAAATAATCAAATGAAAAAATGGGCAGAGGACATGAACAGACATTTGTGCAAAGAATACATCCAAAAGGCCAACAGACACATGAAAAAATGCTCCACATCACTCGGCATCAGGGAAATACAAATCAAAACCAGAATGAGATACCACCTCACAACTTTCAGAATGGCTAAAATGACCAAGTCAGTCAATGACAGATGCTGGCGAGGATGTGGAGAAATGCAACCATCCTACACTGTACGTGGGAATGCAACCTGGTGCAACCACTCTGGAAAACAGCGTGGAGGTGCCTCAAAAAGCTGAAAATAGAACTACCATATGACCTAGTGATTGTAGTACTGGGTATATACCCTACAGATACAAACGTGGCATTCTGAAGGGGCACATGCACCCAAATGTTTATAGCAGCAATGTCCACAATAGTTAAACTATGGAAAGAACCTAAATGTCCTTCAACAGATGAATCAATAAATAAGATGTGGTATATATGTACAATGGAATACTATGCAGCCATCAAAAGAAATGAAATGCTACTATTTGTGATGACGTGGATGGAACTAGAGGGTATTATGATGGCGAAATAAATCAATCTGAGAAAGACAACTATCCTATGATCTCCCTGATATGATGAAGTAGAGATGCAACATAGGCGGTTTCGGGCATACGAAAAGAAAAATAAAAGAAGATGAGATTGGGAGGGAGACAAACCATAAAAGATTGAATCTCACAAAACAGACTGAGGGTTGCTGGGGGGAGGTGTGTTGGGAGAGGATGGTGGGGGTATGGACATTGGGGAGGACAGGTGCTATGGTGAGTGATGGTGAGTGCTGTAAAATGTGTGAACCTGGTGATTCACAGACCTGTACCCCTAGGGATAAAAACACATTACATGTTTATAAAAAATTTTTAAAAATACTTTAAAAAATCCATTAAAGAAAAAACACATATTGCAAGCCCAGAGCTAATCTCATATTCAATCAAAAAAGTTTTGAAAGTTTTCCCCTTAAAGATCAGAAAAAAAGACAAGTGTGTCCACTTTCACTACTCTCATTTGACATAGTACTGGATGTCCTAGCCAGAGAAACAAGGAACACAAAGAAATAAGAAACTCCAGAAAATAAAAAGGAAGAAGTAAAATTTTCTTTTTTTTGGATAACATGAACTCACATGTTAAAAAATCCTAAAAACTTCACAAAAAAATTTGAATAAACAAATTTAGTAAAGCTGCCAAATACAAGATCAATATATAAAAGACAAGAATTTTGTTTTGTTTCATTTTTTTTAATATGGAATGCTTCCCAGTTTTTCATGTCAACCTTGTTCAGTGATCACGCTAATCTCTGCATCATTCCAATTTTAGTATATGTGCTGCCAAAGTAAGCACAAGACAGGAGCATTTTAACACTGTAATGATGACCTATCTGAAAAAATGAAGAAAACAATCTAATTCACAATAGCATCAAAAATAATAAAATACTTAGGAATAGATTTAACTAAGAAGATGAAAGATCTGTACTCCATAAACTATGACATTGATAAAGAAATTGAAGGAGACACAAATGGAAAGATAGCTCATATTTATGAATGGTAAGAATTAACATTGTTAAAATGTCCATACTACCGAAAACCATCTGTAAATCCAATTCCTATCAAAAATCCAATGTTAGGGGCGCCTGGGTGGCTCAGTGGGTTAAGCCGCTGCCTTCGGCTCAGGTCATGATCCCAGGGTCCTGGGATCGAGCCCCGCATCAGGCTCTCTGCTCAGCAGGAAGCCTGCTTCCTCTTCTCTCTCTGCCTGCCTCTCTGCCTGCTTGTCATCTCTGTCAAATAAATAAATTAAAAATCTTTAAAAAAATCCAATATTATTTTTTTACAGAAGTAAGTAAAGAATCCTAAAATTTATATGAGACCATAAAAGACAACAAATAATCAAAGCAGTTCTGAGAAAGAATGAAGAAGAGAAATTACACTTCTTGATTTGAAACTATACTACAAAGCCCTCATGCTCAAAACAATAACGTATACTGGCATAAAAACAGACCAATATACAAGTATAACAGAATTGAGAGTCCAGAAATAAATCCTTTCATACAGTCACCTAATATTTGACAGGGGCCAACATATGTAATGGGTAAAGATAGTCTGTTCAATAAATGATATTTAAAACTGAATAGTCACATAAACAGTATGAAACTGGAACCTTATATCACTCATAAGTCTTAACTTGAAATAGATTAAAGACTTAAACGTGATGCATGAAACTACATTTCCTAAAGGAAAACAAAGGAAAAATTCTCCTTGACATTGGTCTTGCCAATAGTTTTTTTTGGATATCAGACCAAAAAAACACAAGCAAAAAAAGCAAAAATAAATAAATGGTATTACATCAAACTAAAGTTTCTGCATTGCCAAAAAAAAAGTGAGAGAGAATGAAAACACAATCCACAGAATGTAAGAAAATACTTACAAATCTTATATCTGAAAAGAGGTCAATAACCAACAGATACAAATAGAAAAAATATATATAATTAAAAAAATAGCAAAAGGATCTCAATAGACTTTTTTTTTCAAAAAAGTTATAGAAATGACCAACAGGAGCATTAAAAAGTGCTCAACGTAAAAAACTCAGGGCAAAGTCATTATGTTGTTGTTGTTGTTGTTTACCTCTAAAAAACACAGCAAGATATTACTACCTATTAGAATATATACTACCAAAATTTGAAACTAACAAATTTTGGTAAATATTGGGGAAGATGGAGAACTTATGCACTGTGATAGGAATATAAATTTGTATGGAAAACAGTATGGACATGATTCATATTATTAAAAGTAAAATTACCATATGATTCAGTAATCCCACTTCTAGGTATATATCTAAAAGAAACGAAGTCACTGTTCAAAGACATATCTGCACTCTTATGTTTATTATAAAATTATTAACTCTAAGCAAGAGATGGAAATAACTTCAGTATCCATTAATGGATGAATGAATAAAATAAGTATGGTAAATATATACTATGGAATACTACTTAAACATGAAAAATTAAGAAACACTGCCATTTACAACAGCATGGATGGATCTTGAAGGTGTTATACTAAGTGAAATATTTCAAAGATTTTATATATTTTTTAATTTATGTATTATGATATCCCTTACATACAGAATCTGAGGAAAAGGCAAACTAATGGAAACTTAGAGTTGAGTTGACAAGGGGTGAACCTGGGGTGGAGTAAGGTGGTCAAAGGGTGCAAACTTGCAACTATAATATGAAAAAGTTCTGGGGATCTCATGTACAACACGATGATCATAGTTAATAAAATATACATACTTTTCTTATTGTGCTTCCGTTTATTAAACTTTGCATATATCACATTCTTACAAGTTGAAAGTTTATAGCAATCTTGTATAAAAGAGGTCTGCTGCCACCATTTTTCTAACAACATTTGTTCATTTTGTGTCTCTCTGTCACATTTTGGTAATTCTTGCAATATTTCAAGTTTTTTCATTATTATTGTATTTGTTATGGTGATCTGTGATCAGTAATTATGACCCACTGAAAACTCAGAACTAGTTTACTTAAGGTATATACATTGTTTTTCTTTAAAAACATAATGCTTTTGAACAGTACAGTATAGTGTTTATTTTTTATATGCACTGGGAAACATAATTTTTTATATGCACTGGGAAACCAAAAAAAAATAATAATAATTTGACCTAGTTTATTGAGATAATCACTTTATTGAGGCAATCTGGAACAAAATCCACAAGACCTCTGAAGTTTATCTCTACTATACTATATACATAAAAGTTGCTAAGAGAATAGATCTTAAAATTCCTTACGATACATGCATAAAAAACAGTGGCAACTATACGAGATAGTAGATGTATTAACATTTTTATGTAGATTATATTGCAATAAAGATGTATACCAATTTATCAAATTGTACAAAATTTACACAATGTTAAAAGTTTGCAATGTTATAAGAAATCATTTCTTAAATTTACAAATTATAATATGTCGATTTTTTTTCAATAAAGCTGGAAAAAACTTTTTGTAGAATTAATCTATTTTTCAAAAAAGGAAGTAAGGAAGTAGAAACTGCAACTAACTCTGAAATAATAGAATATAAAATCCATTTTCGTTATATACACTGTGACAAAAACTATTACTTAGTTTGCAATGAAGGAGTACTTATGAAGCATGAAGGATGGTCTATAAATAAGGCTGAAAGAGCTCAGTTTTAAGGTTTAAATTTAAAATCTTCTTTTGAAATACTAAACTGACCACCCAGTTTTCCAAACATAAATGTCTTAACTGCATGAATTTATTTCATACAACTCTATAATCTAGTTTCATAAGAAAGCAGCATGCAAATTTTGAATAAGACAGACTTGCTTAAGTTTCTTTATGTTCAACAGTAAAGGATACTTCCCTAAAAATAAAATAGAAGAAAAATCAGCATATTTATTATGATAATTATTATTCATAATGAGATTCATATTAAATTAGGGAATATATATCCTCAGAGGGGGTAAAGTAAAATGAAATTTATTTTGGTAAATGTGTCTGTGAATAGTCAATACAATGCCTCAATATAAATGAATATTACCATTTTGAACAATTTAATTACTATTATTAGAATTTTTATCAGTATAAAAATAGCTATCATTTTAGCATGGAATATGAGACTCTCATGCTCCATGCTTCATCACATCCACACAACAACTCTGCATAATAAGTATTATCATCACCATTTCATGGGTGAAAAAACTGAGGCTAACACATTTAGATAACTGGTTTATGATTACATGGCTAGTAAAGATGCATCACACTAATTTAGGCTTTATGATTTCAGAATTGTACTCTTTCCACTGCACATTCTATTACTCTGTAAATACTTGGCCTGTTTTCATTGAGTTCTTTAATTTTATTCATGTGGTGATGGCTTAAAGCTTCATTTAAAGGAAGCTTAAAAAATTCATTTAACCAAAAGCTCCCAAGAATTAAAAATGTCATGGATCTAATGTAGACATGGATATCATTAGTTAATGGGTAACTATATATTTTCTACTCTAGTGAGATAACAATCAGAGTATTTTTCTAAGTTTTAGTCTCTCAGTGTTAAAAAGGACTTTGTTAAAATAGTAATAATAGAAGTAATAGTCAAAACAATAGTACGGATAATTAAGAGCTATAATAATGGTATGGTCCTCCTTGGCAGGTTTTTCTCTTATATCTGAGACTCTACAAGACAATCATACTCCAAATTCAGTGATTGACTTTCTCAGTTTACACAGAAGGCAAGGTAGGCTATAGTCTTATTTCTGTTTCTCCTTGTGCTTTGGGGATCTCAACTTAAATTTGGGTTGTACCAAAGTCCTCAAATTTGATTGCTGCTGGATTTTGAATTTTGTTTCTCTAGTATCAAGAGTCTATTAACAACACAGCTCAGTGTTTTTAGCAGTTTCAAATGCTCTCATAGCTAAAATGGCTTCAGGGCATATATCTCTAGGCTCTCATTGTATTTCGTATTTTGGCCCAGTAATCCCACACTTAATTTTTATAATCATTCTGATATTTTTAATTTTAAAAACTATTTTGTCTGGATTTTTAGTTGTCTTAAGTAGGTGTTTTTAGATCACCATTCCTAGAAGCAACAACAAATATACATGAAAATGTCGGCAGTAGTTTATCACATCTTTATGGCTTTGAACTTCCATAAGCTGAGGCATCCTTCTCTAATCACTTAGGCAAACTCCAATTTACCCTTTAAAACAACACAGGTATTGCTTCATTTAAGAACATGTTCAGGGATGACTCTTCCCCACTGTTCTTACCAACATTCCCACACACTCTTTGCTACCCACACCTTGTTTATGAACTTTCATTAGGTATATCAGCGTGACCAGAATTTTGCTCTATTGTATTTTTGTCCTTTAGAGCTTTAATTAAATATGAATTCCATAGAAAGTCTGTCCCTTTTCTTTCAAACCTGGGTTAGTTATTTCTTCTCATTCTTTGTCAGAAGTTACTTTATTAGAGAAACTTATAGCTCCATTGTGACTTTGGAGCCTTTACAGAGTTTTGACTGGAAAAATCACCCATCCCTGAGATTATTACGCAGCTTCCTAGCTGATATTATTCAGAAATCTGTTCAAAACAGACTTTTTCAGGGAGGCCCTTTCGGACCACTCAGTTAAAAAGCCTCTTCTCAATCACTGCTCTTTTTAAAATGTGCTTATTTAGTTCAAATATGCATCACTATTAAAGAAAAACCAGTACGATTTTTTTTTAAAGTTGGCTTACCTATTATCTATCTCTCCCACTAAAATGATTCCTCTGTGCTGGGGTTTTGTTGTGCTCATCTTAGGCCAGGCACTCAATAAATTGTCTCTGAATGATTGAATTGTTTGACTCCCTTGCTAGATTCTCAACTTCATGAGGCCAAGGATTGTTCTATTCAGTCCTTCTTTATCCTCAATGTCTGTTATATTGCAGTCACTTACGTGACTAATGGGAAAAATCACAGAAAGAAAGAGTTGAAACTACAGAAAAACCCTGTAGCTTCAATAACACAAAGCTTTCAAAAATTATTTAGCCCAGGAATTGAATACTGGCTGCACTTTTGATCTTTTTTAAATGGTATTGAATATAATTTAAATGGAAATACTTGAATGTTAGAATAATAAAAAAATTATAAAAGCAACTGGCTCCTTAAAGTAAGAATTATATATGGCATCTCTTCTAGAATCAAAATTTTCAAATGTCAAACATCTGAAAGCATAGAAGGAGAAGTAAGAGTGTGAATTGTACTTCAATGCTCTCTTCTTTATATTCAGCAAACAGCTTCATTCACACCTTTCCAATTTTTTCAACTCTTTTGACAAAGCCTTCAGAGGAGTTACTGCTGATGACAACCATCACAGCCTAACAGGAGAAATTTTATAAAGAAAAATAATAGCATGTTTTTCCCAAGTTGTTAAGGATATGGTGAAGCTCTGTCGGATTCAAAGGAGGAATGTGCAGTTCCATGCTATATATCATAATAACTTATTTTAATAGTGGCTTTTCAATTTTTCAGATATATCCATTTACTGAAACCACTATCAAATAAACAAAAACAAACAAATTAACAGGGGTTCCAGACAGAAGTTATCTAATCTAAAAATAGCACATGTTCACAGAATACACAACACATATCCCAAGTACTACTATAGGTTTCAAGTAGGACTCAAAACAATAGTAAAAATGATTCAGACCCTACCAGTCAAATCATAAATGGGACCTTAACTGTAAATCCTTATCTTTAGATCAAAGCGGGTAATTGGGTGCTGAAGATACATTATAGAACTAATATGTTATAGAACTCCTCTGAAATGAGTCATTTATTCCATCACTTTTCCTGCACAGCTGCTGACCCATGTTTTGGTTCCTGGAAATAGCTGCTACCCTGTCATACTTCTTAAAAGCATATATATATTGATAACTCTACTCATTCCTTCATTCCTCTGTGACTGTCACTGTGTTAAAATGTGGAGTCAGCTGACTCACTTGTGGTGGTAATAAAGTAGAGGAGTTTGCAAAGTATTTTGTTATTTCTAAAAATGCAAAAACCAAATTACATTGAAATCATAAGGGGTGTTTCAGGGAGAGCTGTAGGATGTGGTTTCTTGTGTAATCCACAGAGATTAGCTCCAACACATATTTAAACTCTCCTCTAGGAGCAACCTTAGTGGTAAAGCAAGAAGATAAACAGATGTATACGCACCCTGGCACAAAATTATCACTTATGTTTGGCTTCCTAGTCTCCTCGTGTTACTTATTTATCTTAACTTCTCTCTGAAATCAGGGAACACAGAATCTCAATCAGTTGACATTTTTCTACTGAATTACCCAATAGTCTGATCATACCCCTAAGACTTTTTTAAATTATTTCACTCAAAATCCCAAATCTGCTTTGCCTGCTCATCTTAGTACACTGTAATTTGATTTCAAAATGAGGACAGTTGTCAGTAATGCCACATTCATTCATCTATTTTACAATTCCATGTACTTATAACTATGAACATATGTTAATAACATCCATTCCAATAAGCCACCCTAAATTTATTATCATGAAACAAGACCTCAAGAAAGAGAATTCAAAATCATCCATGTATTTGCAACTTATTGCAATAAAGCCTTTATCAATAGACTTCCCTGTGCACATGGTGGTCAAATTGCTGGTGAAAACCAGCCAGATCTATTACAAGCTTTCTCATGGCTTCTAGGTAACCCAAGTGAGCCTTTATTGATACTGGGAAGGGATAAAGCAGGGAAGGAATAAACAGTGGTGTAAGAATTGGCTAGACAAAAGTAATGACTCTCCTTACAAAGTGAGTATTTTAAAGCAAAAGGGCCTGTTGGGAATATTGTTTTATAAAATAGTGGTTTTTTTAAATTAACTTTTTAAAATTCAATTAGTTAACATATAGTGTACCATTAGTTTCAAATGTAGATTTCAGTTATTCATCCATAGCATATAATAGCTAATGCTCAGTACTTACTGTTATAGCTTCTTGAAAGCAGAATTTTAACCCACTGAGCCACACAGGCGCCCTTGAAAGCAGACTTTTAGATCACATTTTCTTATTACTTCCATGTAGTACAACACATTCCTGCTAGCAACCTTCAAAACATACTGTTTGTTAGAGGAATTTCTTTAATAATAAATAAATAGGAATTTATTTAAATTTATTTAAATATTGCACACTGTTTCAATGTTCATAAATAAGGTGATGATATTATAGCCATTCGTTGGTAGCACTGATATATCACTTTCTTTTTACTTCTCAGTGCATTCTCTTTACACAAATTAGATATATATTTTAAAAGAATCTGAATCTGTGGCAAACTTTTAAAAAACCCAATACAGTAAAGTTTATCATTTTAAGTAATCTCAATTATCTTCCTCAATTGTGATAGCATATCCTTCTATCTAGGCCAGATATTTTATGAGGGATTTGAAGAGACATACTTTTCGAAATTTCACTTTTCTCATCTGCAAAATGCTTATCAGGATCCTACAATAAAGTACACTTACAATTTTTTGATGAAAATTTATTTATTTATTTTAAGATTTTATTTCTTTATCAGAGAGAGTGGGCGAGAGAGCAAGCACAGGCAGACAGAATGGCAGGCAGAGGCAGAGGGAGAAGCAGGCTCCCGGCCGAGCAAGGAGCCTGAGGCGGGACTCGATCCCAGGATGCTAGGATCGTGACCTGAGCCAGAGGCAGCTGCTTAACCAACTGAGCCACCCAGGTGTCCCTTTTGATGAAAATTTAATCTGTATAAACAATATATTTGCTGTAATGCATGGTTCATGGAAAACATCTTATTTAATTGTAAGCAACAACAGTATTAGAGATTAAGTAAATGTGTCTATAATATTTAAAGTTTTAACACATGATTCCAGTGCTTTGCCTTATTTTCTCAAATCCCTTTACCACTTTCAGTGACAGAGTCAAATGTACTTTTTCTACTAGTAGCCAGCTCTTTGTCTTTTGTCAGAAAGATGCCCTTGTGAATTATTTATAATAGAGATATTAGCAATATTAATAATAATAGTAATAATAAGTAGCAATGAAAATGTTAAAAAAAAGTTTTCTTAACTAATTAGGGTTCTTAGACATCAATTAGAGGAACCACCTCTGGCAAGCAAATTAATCTGCAAAACATTCCCAGAATTAACAAGTCAGTCAGATACAGAGTTGTCCGTAGACTGAAAGGTGAAGCAAAAGGACTAGGTTTGGAAAATAGGTAAGGGCAGTGAAAAAAATGATCAAATTTTTGGGCAAAATAAATTCTTAGGTGTCCTTTCAATGGAGTCCTGGGCATTATGTAGCAGAAACTCTGGAGATTATCTCAATCCATTGGAGTCACCCCGTTTATTAGCTTGCTATTGACAAAGTTATTTACAAATTGTAGAGCAAGAGGTTGTAATGTAGAAAACTGATGGTAATGCACAAGATTCTTGTTGACAATAATGCAAGTTAGTGATTTTTCATTAGAGAACATAAATTCTATAACCCAAATTATGGGCCCAGAGCACTTCTGCTGCACAACTCTGCTTATATCCCAAATAACCATGTGAACTAGTTTTAATATCTGCTTCTCTTATTAATTTTTGAATAAAAATTCTTGACACAAGTATTTTATAATTGTGTGATAATCATGCATTTAATTTCTTGGAGAACAAAACACACTTTAGCATAACTAGGTTCGTTCACAGAACCAGCCTTGATAACACACTTCTATATGTTAGAAATGATGTAATAAATGTAGAATATTGGGCACTTGTTTGGTATTCTTTGCCATGTTTTGCACTATCTAAAAAGAGGTTAGTGAACTTGGACTGGAGTTAGTAGACATGGAAGAAAATAAAAAGTTACAGAGAAGAATACTCTGAGGTCCACAACCTAAACGGGCTGGGATTCCCATCATTTGGATCCCTGTAGCTTTACAAAAGTCAATTAAATTTTTGTATCTCCAATTAAAGTTGATTCCCCAGTACTTTTTCAAACATCTCTTGTAAAGTATTGTTTCGCAGAAAAAAAGGGATTTTGCACATGTATCTGCCTTTGTCTCTGGTCATGATCTCAGTCAGGATCCTGGGATCGAGCCCCATATCGGGCTTCCTGTTCATTAGGGAATATACTTCTCAGTCTCTCTCTGCCGCTACATCCCCCTGCCCCACTCATGCTCTCTCTCTCTCTCAAATAAATAAATACAATCTTTACTTTTTTAATTAAAAATAAGATAAATAAAATAAGATAAAAAGTCTGGTCTTACTGCCCCATTTAGCTCTTTTTTTTTTTGAATTGTATTTAAAGCAGCATGAGAGAACATGAGGCTCTCAAACTTAAAAATAAAAGGAAAAAATTGAGTTTTGTTAGGATTTAAGATCTTGTCTGCTAGACAAAAATGTTGGCTTTCTTAACATGTGAAAATTAACAAAAGAGAATAAGATAGAATTCTAATAATTTTTGTAGAAATTAAAAATTTCCTCCAACCCAATTACATACAGACCCATTAAGTAAATTCATTCCAATGTCCCAAACCAACCTTTTCTAATAGTAATGCATCTGTGTAAACAGGGTCAACCCAAGGAATAAATAAATATTATTATTTTTTTTCTGTCTCTTCCACAGTCACATCTGGGTATATTGGTAGCAAGCCAATTATCTATCTTATAAGACATGATATCATAAGGAAGGGTATTCTGTCCATTTGGAACAACTGAAAATCATTGGAATTTTATCTTGGTGCAGTAACTTGAGATGGCACAGTGTGGGTTATGAATATATTTTATTTTTTTTACTGGGAAGAAGAGATTATAGAGATATTGGTTATCCAAGAGAGACTGACAGGTGTTGATAGTTGCCAGGTCAATATCTATCTACTACTTTTTCCTTTAATATCAGAAAGCACTGAGGGATTGACAGCAAGGAAACTTAAAACAACATCAAATATTTTATTGTCTCTTTTCTACTTACATTGTAACCATATGACAAAGTATCAGTCGTACAAGATATCATTCTCTTTTACCTCTATCTTTCTGCCAGAAATGTGGCTTAATAGTGAGAACTCCAACAGCAATTTTTGCAACTGTGAATAAAAAGCCATGAAAACCTCTGAGATAGTTCACTTGACTTTCTTAAGACTCTGAACCAACACCAGAAAACACTTTCCATAGTCTTCTTGTTAAATGAAAAAATATGGTTAAACCACTTTTGAAAGTCTACTACCTACAGCAAAATGTAAATCTTAATTGAAATATGTCCTCTCAGCTGTGCTTAAGCAACTGAGTCCTGAGCTTTTCAGGTTTTCAGTCTGAAAGAGTACACCTCTGGTGCTCTGAAAGGGAAGAGAAAGGACACCCTGTTCTCCATATAAATTAAAGAAGAGAAATCTGTGCATTTAAGTGGGCCATATAAAATATACCAAGCAATTATCTCCTAACTCCTTCCTATCCAAATTCCCTGATATGCTCTCCCTACTCCTTTATTCCACGTTACTGCCTTTTCCAGGATTCTGTATCACATCACAACATGTCTTCTGTTATTTCCTTCTTGCAAGCTAGTTTTGTTTTCTCCATCTAAAAAAGTCAACAATCATTGTGCATTTCAATTCCCACTTTCCTCAAATGCATTGATTCTTCTTATCTATTCCTCTTTCTCATACTCAGTGTCTTTGTCTTTATGGGGTTTGTACTTTGCTTTTCCCCATCCTTTACTGCCCTTATATAATCAAATCTAATAACTTCTTAGAGAAAGTTAAAAATTCCTGCATTGCCACACGTGAACACAAAGTCACTGATTTTTAGCAAACCTATAAGATAGTCAGACATCCATTCAATTTCTTTTTTTTAAGATTTTTATTTATTTATTTATTTGACAGAGAGAGATGACAAGCAGGCAGAGAGGCAGGCAGAGAGAGAGGAGGAAGCAGGCTCCCTGCTGAGCAGAGAGCCTGATTTGGGGCTCGGTCCCAGGACCCTGGGATCATGAACTGAGCCAAAGACAGTGGCTTAACCCACTGAGCCACCCAGGCATCCCTCCATTCAATTTCTTAACTGAGTCTCAAATGCATCCTGAGTTCTCACCTAAACCTAAGTTCTACTTCTTACACGTTGTTCTATGACCAAATTCTTTCAGTTCAGTATTTTGTAACATTTAAATATTAATCAATTGATACTTTGTTTGTGTATTTCTATGAAAATCATCTGAATACTGTAGATTTATTGTTATATTTATAGATTTATAATCAAAGTTTCATCAGTTGAAGTTTTTGGAAATTTCAGATACAATGATTAACCTAAAATGATACTGCCTCAAATCCCTCTGATATCAAGGCCCAACACCTGATTATAGCCAAACCTGTGGTGGATAGTTCCATGGGAAATTGCAGTTACTTAACACTGATAGCATCTCATGTTCTCTCTCTCATTTTAGAATGTCTCCAACACAACCCAAAAGTGTAGGAGAGTTAATGTCCTCTGAGGACAGCTCTCAGTGAAGTGGAAATAAGAACCAAAGGTAAAATTGTCAGTTTTCAGGTCTTCATGAGGGCAACTTAAAGAAGTTTCTCAGGACCTTTCAGTAAAAGCAAGCCTTCATTTTCTATCCACAACAATTATATCAACAATGTACCTCTTTGACAAAGTTGCTTCTTCACTGTATCACTTTCCCATTCTTTTCTACCTTGGGTAATCTCCCAGATAAACTAACAGTACTCAAATCCTTTGTCCTACTCTTTGCTCTCAGGATAAATGGAGCCAAAAGACTTAGATTAATATCAAGTTCTGAATGGAAGCTTAGAGCTATTTCTGTCCAGATTTTCATAAACATAGGGACCTTTGAATTATCAGGCTATAAATAAGTTCTAAATGGAGGGGGCAAAAGCAAAAAGTAGAAATTTTTATGTTTGATTTTTAGTCATGATTAATTGACTTTATTGATTATTAAAAATACTAACATTATAAAAGTGTGGATCTTTGTAAAACAATGTCATAATGTAAGAAATAAGTTGCATAGTCCTTTTGAGAATATTAAACCAAGTGTTCAGGTGCCATCTAATTTCTTGTTTAATCCAGAACTTTGGTGTGCATTATCTTGAGGAATAGGATTTTGAAGTCCAGACAGACTAACAGAAAACTGATCCAAATGTGTGTGTTTATCTTTCTGCTTTTGTTGTAAAAATCAAAGTGTGATTGCTGGTTTAAAATGGTAAAACTAAAAATGTTCATGGACTCTATTATAAATTTTCTAATTGTATGGGAAGAATCCAATAGACATAGAATAAATTAATTGATTTGCAAATCCTCAAAGAGCTACAGGATCAGGTAGTGGTATGTTCTGATTCAACAGCATCATCATGCAGCATTTTAGATGTGTGGCTAATGGATATTTTCATGAATGTTTGCTAGCTAGTCAGCCAATACAGAGAAATATTACGTAGGGTAATTACTCACAGTTGTGTTTAATAAAATGAGAGAAAATTATCAAATGACACTAATAATAATAATCCTATAGCAGGCTAAATAATTCAATGATAATTACAAGTATTAATCCAGCTTTCTTCCCTGATTATGACTCTTCTCTCCTTTATCCTAATGGGAGTAGCAGATTGTCTGCAATGAATTGTGAAAACCCAGCAGTGACTTTGGCAGTGAAGGCCTCCCATCAATTTTGATAGGTTAAAATGGTTCTGGTTGGTCTTGAGCAAATGTGTCAATTTTTTTTTTCTGTGTGTGTCATAAAAGAAAGAAGCAGTAGTAAATTCTTGCTGTTATTCCATGGAGCCAATAAAATCATAATGCCAACAAGAGGCTGTTGACACCATAAGTGTAGTTAACTGTCTTGAAATACTAGGCCTGGAAATAAAATTCCAATATTTCACATAACCTCTTTTTTTTTTTTAAAGAAAGAAACAAAACAAAACAAAACAACGATACTGCTTACATATAGGGCCCTGCTGTTGTGTAACTATTTTTGAACATGTCTACTGTAAGTGTATATATATATATTATTTTTTCTGTGCAATAAATTCATTTAGAGATAAATTTGGATTGCAAATTATTTTGGGGGAGGCATGGTATTTGTGGCTAGTCTTACAAGTAAAAAGGACTAAAAGAAAGAAGAAAAACATTTTTTATTACAGCATATTTACATCTGTCCAAAGTACTTATTTACTATAATACTGACTAATGTATAATACTGTACACAAAGAAAGAAGTTAAATGAGTTATAATTCAGTCGAAGTATAGATGGCCATTTAAAAACTTACCACTGAATCTTTCTGTTGGTATGAAATGTGATATCTGGAAATCTGGTCCAGTTCATTACATCACGTTATTTGTATGTTCTTATTACCATTTTGATAGCATAGCACATTTTATAACCCAGACATTTTACAATGGACTATGATGCATGTATTTTCAAAAGTATAGACATACATGAAGCTATGAGGTCAAAAAAGATGAATGTCCGTAGTACCATATAGACTCAACAAATAAAAGTGTCCAAGGCTCTGAGTGAGATTTATGAATATTGTATAAGATTAGGCCAACCTGTGGCTTTGATATAAATAATCTGTTCTTAAATTAGAATTACAATCGTTGAGTACAGTGTTGAAAATGGCAGATAGATTTTAGCTATCTTTGCTCACTAGGGAAAATGGAAAAATGTTTAGTTTGGTCAGATTTTCACTTAACTTCTGAAAAATCTTACGTTTGAGAGAACCCTTCTGAAATAAGAATCCTTAAAGACATAACCGCTTTGGCACAAGTTTTCAAGAAACTTGTTGGATGTTGTAGACAATTATATGGCACACGTACTGTTCTAGATGTTTCATGCCAATAATATGTAAGCCATACCAAGGCTACATATACATATAGAGATGTTCCTCAGCTTACAAGGGGGCTATGTACAGAGAAACACATAAAAAATTGAAAATGCATTTAATACCCCTAAACTATCAAATACCATAGCTTACCTTAAGTTTATTTAAACATACTCAGAACACTTACATTTGCCTGCATTTGGGCAAAGTCATCTTAAGCAAAGCCTATTTTATAACAAAGTATCAAATATCACATGCAATTTATTAAATATTACACTAAAAAAAAAAAGAAGAATGTTTATATATAGAATGCTTGTAAGAATATCAGGTGTTCACCCCTGTAATCTTCTAGCTGACTGGGAGCTGTGGCTCACTGCCGCTGCCCAGCATCACAAGATGGCACCATACCACATGTCACTGGCCCTTTTTATAAAGACCCAAATTCAAAATTCAAAGTACAGTTTCTACTGAATCACTTTCACTTTCACATCATTGCCAAATATATCATAAGTTGAATCATTGTAAATCAGGAGCCATCTTATTTGAAAGGTAAATCACAGTCACCCATATATACACACAAAAAAAGGCCTTCATGTAGGGCCATCTATGGATCTCTAAACAACATAGCATGACATATCAACAGCAAAAAATGGACGTGAAGGGGACAATTGCTTTGCGTCAGTACTCTGAGCAGTAACATACATGGCCTTACTCACCTAGCAGAACTCCAGAGCTAGCTGATGGCAAGGAATTTTACAAATGTTTGCTGAACAGATTAAGCACTATTCTTTTTAAATTAGTGTGCATATCTGTTTTCTAAAGATATGTTAATTTATTTTATTGACTTATTACAAAACCAAATAATTTCCTCTTATTTAAGCGGCAGGTAATTAGAATTCTTTTTAATTTAAATCAAATGGCTTTTTAGGGAAAATATCCTAAAAATTCTGAAACTTGTATTGCTTATGAATCTTTTATTGGAATCCTTATCAAGTTGTATTTTTCAAGTTTTTCCTAAATAATCGCCAATGAATTGAAAATATATTTTTGGATTTTATTCAAGGCTATTAACACACAATTTCACTTTGTTAAATATAGTGCTAAACTTTCAACCAAAACGTTGTGTCTTTTTTTTTTCCACTACCACATCGTCCATCTACTGACTGGATTCTCTCCCCAACTAGCACATATATACCATTGTCTATCTTTAGGATAAGTAAGGGTCATCTTTTGTCTTTATTCTATTCCTCGTATGCTTCTGAACTTGTTGAATTTTAATATAGTCACACCATAAGCATCACATATTTGATTCCCCTTTAAATAGTAAACAGTGCACAACCAGAGCATACCTTCAAAGCTATCAATATACTTACTCTGACATATTATTTTTGTATTTTTGTAAATTAAAATAATTAAATTATAGAACAAGAGTTTAAGGTGGTAGGTGTTGTAAGTTTTACCCAAACTGATTTTGTCAAACTCGTTTTTTTCATCATATATGTCAAGTAGTTTTCTCGGGTTTATTTTTAGAATATCCTTGTATAATGAATATTTACACTGATATCTAGTATAAAAACCTTGCAATTTATTTTAGAAACATTAAGATATTGAAAATCAATCTATTTCTTTAATTCATTGAAGTCATTTTTGGCTTGTTTCCAGTACTTTCTTACTGGTTAAAAAATGAATTTGAAGTAGTCTGAATTTCATTATTATATGGCACTTTCCCTTTGATGAATACAAAGACGATATTCTATATTAGCTATCGGAGAAGAATTTATTTTTTTAATTTTATTTATTTGTAAGAGAGAGAGTGAGAGAGAGCACAAGCATGGGGAGCAGCAGGGAGAGGGAGAAGCAAACTCCCGGCTAAGCAGGGAATCTGTTGCAGAACTGAGTCCCAGGACCCTAAGATCATGACCTGAGCTAAAGGCTCAGGCGTTTAACTGACTGAGCCACCCACAGGCGTTTAACTGACTGAGCCACCCAGGTGTCCCAATCTGAGAAGAATTCTGTATGTTATTCCTATTAATATGCAGTTTAAAGTCTAGGTTATTAACTTAATATTTTAGTGGCTATTACATAGATAGCACTATGTTCCAGGCAGAGGGTAAGAAAGAAATATTAAATCAACCATATTCTATGCATTCTAAATGAAAATAATTACTCAATCATAATAAATCCTTCTAACTATGGAATATCAACTTATAAGCTTTCCTCCATATGAACTATGCCAAATACCAGAATAAAGGGTCATCTAATACAAATAAAGGATAGAATTAAAGAATTCTGGTAAGCCATTTAATTTTGAAAAATGGTGTTCTATTGTTGCTGAGTTGTGGTTTTCAGTTACATAATATCTGATAAGTGTAGAAGTAACATGAGTGTTACGTGAGATGAGAAATGGTATATAATTAAGATATTTTTAAAAGTACAGATAAATACAAATTTGTAAACATAGCATTATGTTGGAATAAAAATAAATGATAGCTACACACTCTAAAGTGAATAAATCTTGGAAAACTAATAGAGAAGTAAAACAAGGACAGTGCAAAAGTATGGTACATTTTTATGAAGTTCAAACAAATTCTGTGAAACCATAGATGGACTTAAAGATACTATTATGTATCATATATTGTAAAAATTAAGCAAGGAAATAGCAAACATAAAATAACCAGGCATACAAACTTGGGTAGATACAATAGGTGTGATCATGTTCTACTTCATAAAGAGATGAGTTAATAGATAAATAGAAGTAACTAGACTTTTTAGAAGTTAATAAAACTTTGCCCGTTATTTCTTAGTAATATAAAATATATGGTTTTCTAACAAAAACATTTATCTTAAAAATATTTAAAAATAAATTTCAGGCAACTCATAAAGTTATATTTACTTTTACACAGAAGGAAAAGCTGGTTGTTGTAGTTGTAGTTGTAGTTGTTTGTTTTAGTCTCCTCCTAGATTTTATTATTATAATGTGGAATGAGGAATGTTAGATTGAAAAGTGAATTATTTTATAGACAAAAATCATTACTTGATTCACCTCCTGGTACAGCTGATGGAACTCCTGAATATATGCCCTTTTGCCTTATGGAAGAGTAACAGTTATGCTTACTTCTGAAACATACTTGGTGGTGGCCCTAAATAGTGACACCATAGTAAACATTTTGAATATTTTCAATTAATTTTTATAGTCATAGGGCTCCAAAAGGCACTGCTGGTATCTTAGCAGGTATTTCAATAAAGCTAAAAGTTGCCTGACGGTTTAAAAATATTAACAAGGCACAAAACATGGCAGAAGTATTGTCCTCAGATATTATTTTTTTCCATATGCTCCTGATTCCAGACATGACAAGTTATTTTTTAAAAATTTTTTTATAGAAGATTTTATTTATTTATTTGACAGAGATCACAAGTAGGCAGAGTCAGGCAGAGAGAGAAAGGAGGAAGCAGGCTCCCTGCTGAGCTGAGAGCCCGATGTGGGACTGGATCCAAGGATCCTGGGATCATGACCTGAGCCGAAGGCAGAGGCTTTATCCCACTGAGCCACCCAGGCGCCCCATGACAAGTTATTTTTGATAGATATATATACAAAGTATTTTCCAGTTATAAGAAAAATGGTTCTGCTATTTTTAACCTTTTTTTTTAAATTACATAATTTTGTAATTAAAATTTTATTTTTTAATGTTTTACTTTTCTTTTCTTTTCTTTTTTAAAGATTTTATTTATTTATTTGACAGACAGAGATCACAAGTAGGCAGAGAGGCAGGCAGAGAGAGAGAGAGAGAGAGAGAGGGAAGCAGGCTCCCTGCGGAGCAGAGATCCTGATGCGGGGCTCAATCCCATGACCCTGAGATCATGACCCGAGCCGAAGGCAGCAGCCCAACCCACTGAGCCACCCAGGCGCCCCAATGTTTTACTTTTCAATATACTACTTAGAATATAAAACCTATTCCATTTTGTAAGAAGTTTAGCCATTTAAAAAATGGTAATTTTCTCATTGTGTCTCCCCCTCACATTGCTTCATTTTGAATAAAGAACTTCACAATAAACATAACTGATGCTTTCCTTCTGATGGTCCCTCTGTTGGGCATAGTGTATATGAGCCATGACAATTAGTTTTACAAAATTTATTGATGTTTGTTGATATGTTTTATCATAACTAATTTTTCCCTCCCTTATCTAGATTCCGCAGCTTTCAGATAGGTGGACACTTCAATAAACCATACCCAAGGGATGTATCAAGTACTTCTTAGACATTCTCTCAGATCCTTGAGGTCTCATTTTGCCCCGGGATTTGCAATAGGTTCTGCCAGAGGCACCACTGTGACAACTGATGTCCATGGTCTATCTCCTGCTAAGATCAAGAGGTCACTGGTTTCCAAGTTTATCTATACAATTAATGCATTCCAGCAAGTTCTTTTTTTTTTTAAAATATTAACAAACTTATTGTAAAGTTTATATGGAGAGGCAAGACTCACAATAGTCAACATAGTGTTGAAGGAGAACAAAGACTGAGGACTGACTTCAAAGTTTACCATAACGATGGGGTGCCTGGGTGGCTCAGGGGGTTAAGCCTCTGCCTTAGGCTCAGGTCATGATCCCAGGGGCCCAGGATTGAGTCCCGCACTGGGCTCTCTGCTCAGCAGGGAGCCTGCTTCTCCTCATCTCTCTCTCTGTCTGTCTCTTTGCCTATTTGTGATCTCTGTCTCTGTCAAATAAATAAATAAAATCTTTAAAAAAAAGTTTACCATAACGATAATTGTAAGAAAGATATTGTAATACCACAGAAAGACTAGATTAAAGCAACAGAATATATATTATCAATTATATTTTATATTTAATATAAAAGCAAAAGCAATAAAAGAGGGCAAAATACAAACTTTTAAAACAAATGGTTCTGGAGTAATGGTGAAGCTAAATGTAAAAATATAAAAAAAATAAATAAAATAAAATAAAATAATAAAATAAAATAAATCCAGGCAGATATCATACTCTCTTCACAAAAATTAACTCAGATTGGATTATAAACCTAAACATGAAACATGTAGAAGCTATTATAGAAGAAAATTTAAATGACCTTGGTTTTGGCAATAACTTCAGCTACAAAAGCACAAGCACTGAATTTAAAAATGTCTACTCTGTGAAACACAATGCCAAGAGAATGAAAAGGCAAAGCACAGACTATGAGAAAAAAATTTGCAAAATACACATCTGGCAAAGGACTGTTAATCAAAAATACACAAAGACCCCTTAAAACTCAACAATGGGGGGGAAAAACCTGATTAAAAAATGAGCCAAAGACCTTAGCAGATACCTCACAAAAGAAAATATTACAGATGGCAAATAAGCATATAAAAAGATGCTTCACATCATATGTCATCAGGAAAATGCAAATTAAAACAAAAAAAGAGACACCAGTACATACCCAGAATCCAGAGCACTGACAACAGAACACGAAATGTTGGTGAGGATGTGGAGCAACAGGAATGTTCTTCCATGTCTATTGAGAATAAAGAATGCAAAACAACTTGGCAGTTTCTTACAAAACTAAACATATTCTTGCCAGATGATTCAGCAGTAGCAGTTCTTGGTATTCATCCAAAGAAGATGAAATCTATACCCACAAAGATGTCTATAGTAGTTTTATATTCATAACTGACAAAAGCTTGGAAGCAACCAAGATATCCTTCCATAGGTGAAAGGTCAAATAAAGTGTAGTACATGCAAACAATGGAATATTATTTAATGCTAGAGAAATGAATTACCAAGCCAAAAAAGATATGGATATAAATATTTAATAAATATTTGATTTTAGGCTTCTACCAGTCTCTAAATAGTATTAGTATATTTTAACAGTGAATGCTCAGCATTCATGAATTTACCTAATAAAACATTTTGGGTTCAATATTTTTAATACTTCAACCTCTATGATTATATTCCTAATAATTTTTGAATTGGGGTAAATAAACCTTAATTTTTTGTAACTTGTTTCTTATTGCAAAAGAGCTCAATGAAATTTTAGAAAATAAAATTTAAAAAAAAAAAGTTTAGTTTACTATTGCCAAATAATTTAAAACTTTATCTTATATTCAAATACATATATCTTTCTAAATTGATTTATATGCTACTAAAAACCAAAAACTTTTAGTTATACTAGATTTCGTATCATGCAATCAATGCCAGAAATCCATCTGGTAATGATTTGTCTTAAATAGAGTTAAGATGGGTGTTATTACAATGCAAGATGGAAACAAAGATAGTATAACAATTGGTGTTACATAACTTTTCCGTTTTGATCAAGTTACTAATCTACAAAAGGCTTTTATCAGTGACAGACTTGGGAATTTAACAAAACTTTTAAACTAGCATGTGCGACTCATTCCTAAAAAACAACACAATCAGTAACACTTTATTTAGATTAAATCATGACTATTTCTCCATTTGAATAAAAAAGGTAGCAACCCCAATAAGTTTATTGAACATGAAAAGTTGAAATGCTATAATGCTCCTAAGGAATTAAATGATCCAGTCATGAATTACAAAAAAGGATATAAATTACCAAAGTGTTTGTATAATTGTAATGTACAACTGCCCATTATCGTTCAATAGTGTAGGCTTGTACAAGAACTCTATAAAAGAACTCCACTTCTGAACTGTGGAAAATATGTTCCCTTTCCCCCTATATACAACTATTAAGCCATTCATTTAGCTTTTAAAAACATCCACTTAATACAGGCTTTTTACACATTTGAACAGGCAGCAGGGCTCTATTCTTATTGCTTACATCTGAAGGATAGACTTCTAGCGTAAGAGGTAAAGCCCATAAAGGAGCCCAATAATAACAACAAAATACAGTTTAGTGAGCCCTTACAATCTGCCAGCTACCTTTCTGAGAATACTTCAATTAATAAAACATATAAAATACCTGACCACAAAGAGCTTACATTCTTTTGAAATATAATAGTGAAGTAAACCAATAATAGAGGGGCACCTCGGTGGCTCAGTCCATTGAGTGACTGCCTTTGGCTTGGGTCATGATCTCAGGGTCCTGGGATGTAACTCCCCAGCAGGCTTTCTAGGCAGTGGGGTGTTTTCTTCTTCCTCTGCGCACCCTCCCAATTCTCTCTCTCTCTGTCTCAAATAAGAAAATAAACCAGTAATAGAATAATGATTGATGGTTGATGGTGATAAGTGTTACAAAGAAATACAAGAAAGGTAAAAGCCATTGCAGGATGCTGGGATGAAAGTTAATTTTATTTTGTGTTGGGTGGTTATATCTCATTTAGGAGATGTTATTTGCACAAAGACCCAGGAAGTGAAGGAGAGTGTTATACAAATATTAAAGGAAAAGTTTGCTCTAGGCAGAGCAAGTAAGTATATAGACTTTGTGTGAACAGCTTGTCTGTTACTTTTGAGGAAAAGCAAGGAGGCCAATGAGGAGTTCATAGTGGTGGAGAGAGGAAGAACGTATTGATGTATGACCTTCTAGTACATTGAAACGCCTTCAGTTTTTATTTAATATGAAAGGGGAAGATACCAAAAGACTTTCAACAGCAGAATAAAATCATCTGACTTGATTTTTAGGTTAAATTGCTGTACCAAAATAAATTTGCAGGGAGAAAGGAGTGCAGTATGTGTGGAAGTGGGGTTATCAATCAAGTCAATAATTCAGGAACATATGATGGTGTTTTTAGCATGCTGGGTGGTAATAGAAGTGGTGAGGTATGGTTTTCATTTTGTATATATTTTGATGTTGAATATTCTGGTGAACAGGATGGGGTATGTGCAGGATAGACAATATCAACATTTATTTTACCTGCACAAACAGAAGGGTGGAGTCTTCAATCCCTGATATGGAGAGAACTCTGAGTTCAAATGTTCTTTCTCATTAAATGGCATAGTGATGATGAGGATTTAGTCAGACAGTGAAAGAGAGCAGTAAGCACAGTGTTAAGCGGTAAGACATTATAATACATTTGAACATCAAAAAACGTTGTGTTGGATCATCTGTTTATGTGAGTAAATAAATAAATAAAGCTTCCTGGGGTTCTGATAGAGGTAAAGAAGACTGCTATATGATCCAAAGGGGCACGTGCACCAAATGTTTATAGCAGTAATATCCAAAATAGCCAAACTATGGAAAGAACCTAGATGTCCATCAACAAATGAATGATATATATATATATGGTATATATATATGGTATATATATATATATATATATATATATATATATATATATGATGGAATACTATGCAGCCATCAAAAGAAATGAAACCTTGCCATTTGCGTTGACATGGATGGAACTAGAGGGTATTATGCTTAGCAAAATAAGTCAACCAGAGAAAGACACTATCATATGATCTCCCTGATATGAGGAAATGGAGGTGCAATGTGGGGGGTTTGGGGGACAGGAATAGAGTAAATGAAACAAGATGGGATTGGGAGGGAGACAAACCATAAGAGACTCTTCATCTCACAAAACAAACTGAGAGTTGCCGGGGGGGGGGGGGGGTGGGGAGGGTAGGGAGAGGGTGGTGGGGTTATGAACATTTGGGAGGGTATGTGCTGTGGTGAGTGCTGTGAAGTGTGTAAACCTGGCGATTCACAGACCTGTACCCCTGGGGCAAATAATACATTATATGTTAATTTAAAAAAAAGAAGAAGAAGAAGACTACTATAAATCAAATGCTATGGTTTTCAGCAAAGAGTGTGTAATCAGGCATATTTTATTAATGTAACCAAGTAAAATGATGGTCGAAAATTGGAATAACAGAAAACATAAAAATCAGAGATTTTAAAAAGAGATATGGGACAGTGTAGAGAATATAGTCAATGATATTATAATAGTGTTATATGGTGACAGATGGTGGCTATATTTGTAGTGATCATAGAATAATGTATGGAGATATTGAAAACCTGAAACCAATGTAACACTGAATATCAACTATACTCAAATAAAAAAATAGTAAAAATAAAACATTTTAATTTAAAAAGATAAAAAGAGGGACAAGAATTTGAAAAGTGAATTTCAAAAAGAGTAAAGATGAGGCTAAGACATACTCTGAACCTTGAGGAAAACACCATTTTGAAAATTCTTCCCATTTTGAGAAAACTCAAATGAATCAATACCATAAAAGAACCCATTTTAACTGAGAGATGTAATGAATGCTCAAGAAATAATTTTATGACAGGATAATTCTTCCCTATGAAACAGCATACAGAAACCAGGGGAAACACCTGGAAGCAAAATAAACTATACTGAAAATAAGAATTAGGAAAAAGATAAATGATGAAAGATAAGAAAATTAGACCTGCGACAGAGACCTAGTGAAGAGAATTTTTAGCTTGTGGTTTAATGTTTTTGAGGATAATCTAGAGTTCATAACTGCCTTGAGGCAGGCTGGTTGTAGGCAGTTTAGGCAGACCCCTAAGACAGGCCTACTTTGGGCAGGTGGTGTTGGAGGAGGCCATTGGGCTGGACAAAGACAAATCCAACCATTTGACTAAAGTGTCTGTGAAGATGTTGAAGTCAGATGCAACAGAGAAAGACCTGTCAAACCTAATCTCAGAAATGGAGATGATGAAGATGATTGGACAGCACAAGGACACCATCAACCTGCTGGGTCCTGCACACAGGACGGTCCTTTGTACACTCTCATGGAATATGCCTCCAAAGACAACATACAGGAGTACCTGCAGGCCCAGAGGCCTCCTGACCTGGAGTACTGTTACAATATCAGCCACAATGCAGCAGAGCAACTCTCCTCCAAGGACCTGGTATCCTGTGCCTATCAGGTAGCCTGAGGCATGGAGTACCTTGCCTCCAAGAAGTGCATACACCAAGACCTGGCCACCAGGGAAGTGCTGGTGACAAAGGACAGCATGATGAAGATCTCAGACTTCAGCCTTGCCAGAGATATCACCACATCAGTTACTATAAAAAGACAACCAACAGTGGACTGCCTGTGAAGTGGATGGTCCCTAAGGCCATGTTTGACCAGATCTACATCCACCAGAGTGACTTCTGGTCTTTTTGGGGTGATCCTGTGCAAAATTTTCACTCTGGAAGCCTCCCATATCCTGGAGTGCCTGTGGAGGTGGTTTTCAAGCTGCTGAAGGAGTCATTTGATGGATAAGCCAATAAGTGCACCAGAGAGTTATACACAATAATGAGGGGTGGCTGGCATGTGGTACCTTCAAGCTGGTGGTAGAAGACCTGGATCATACTGTGGCCTTGACCTCCAACCAGGAGTACCCGGACCTGTCCTTGGCCCTGGAACAATACTGTCTATGCTTTCCCAACACCCAAAGCTCCACCTGCTCCTCAGAGAAGAATTCCACCTTCTCTCATGTGCCGTTGCCCAGGAGGCCTATCTGCCCTGACACCCAGCCCAGCTTGCCAATGGTGGACTCAAATGACTAGTATCCCTATTACTCCTGTCCAGATTCCGTCATAAGCTGTAACCCTTACCCCCCCACCACCCTCCCTGCAAGACTCACTGCCTTCTCCTTTGTCCCTTTCCTACTGGCAGGAGCCAGCTGCCTACCTGAGGCCTTCACCCCTTGAAGTTCACCTCTCTTCCCCTTCCTCTTCCTCCTCCTTACAACCTGCTCATGAAAGAAAGGCACAGAGAGGCAGGTACTTGCTCGTGGCTACTTCCTTCCCTCCCATATGTTGGACCAAGACCCCTCCCTGGCATCTGGTACTGCCTGGACATCGAGGGAGGGAGTGGGAGATGAGGCATGCCAGTGAAAGCTGTCGGAGCTTTCCTGTTTTGGTTTTGTCTGCTTAGCATAACATGTAAGACTGAGTTCTGGTGGCAGGGACCTAGTCCTTGGGGCTATAGCACTAGCGAGGGGAGGTCAACTGCTCTGGGCCTTGGCTAAGAGCAACCCCTGCTCCAGAGATATGGTGCCAAGGGCTTATTAATTTTGATACTAATTTGCTTTGCTGACCAAATACCTGGTATCAAAAGATGGGAAGGCAAAGACTGGAAGCAGTGTTGTGACCATGGGGTCCAGCCCCAAACTATGAAGAAAACACAAAGTGTATAAATCTGAGTAAGTATATATTTACACACCTTTTTAAATAGGTTGTTATCAAAGATTTAATCAATGGGTAATATGCTCCTCGTGGCTGGGAAGCATCAGTTGCCATATATTAAAAACAAAGAAAAGAGGTGTCTGGGTGGCTTCCTCCATAAGTGTCCCTTCTTTTCAGGTCATGATCCCAGGGTCCTGGGATGGAGCCCCACATCAGGCTCTCTGCTCAGTGGGAAACCTGCTTCTCCTTTTCCCTCTGCCCTGCTTATAGTTCCTCTTCCTGTCTCTCTGTCTGTCAAATAAATAAAATATTTAAAAAAAAAAAAGAAACAAAATGTTTTTAAAAGGTCTTTTTTTTTTTTTTAATTTTCTAGGGGTGCCTGGATGACTCAGTTGTTTAAGCAGATGTTTGCCTTTGGCTGAGGTCATGATTCCAGTGTACAGGGATCCAGCCCTGCATGGGACTACTTGCACCCCCAAGGAGCTTGCTTCTTCCTCTCACTCTGCACGTGATTCCCCCCGCGCTTTCCTCTCTCTCTCTCTCTCTCGCTGTCAATAAACAAAATAAAATCTTTTTTACTAAATACATAAATAAATAAATAAAGTTCTAAACCTACTTTCAGTTTAGGTCCCTTAACAAAAATTGCTACTGATTCATTAAAAAAAAAAGAAAAGATAATTTAGAAAGATGCTTCCAGAGCTAAAAAGCTGTTTATTTTTTTTCAGGATTAAATATAGAAGTGCTTTAAAAAGTAAAAGAAAAAATATGCTATATTAACAGTAATCACACTATAACTTTGGTGGTTATATCAAGATAATGAAAAGTGATTTTAAAGCAAATTTCATTATCAGACATAAAGATCAAGTCAAAATTACAGAAGAGTAAAAGGATGAATTCATCAGGGAGTATAATAATTCTTGACTTTTAATACTTAATAACAGATTTGGGGATATATAGGGAAAAACTAAGAACAAAAATCATAACTTCTACCTTAGAAGAGAAATGGAAAAAAATTTCAACACCTTTATTTTAAGATTATATAGACAAATGGTCATCAAATTGGTAAGATATGTAAGACTTGAACAAAATTATCAACTAACTAGGTATGCTTTATATTACAGAACACTCCCAACAGCTGCAGACGACATATATCTTAAGCCATGATTTTCTTTGCAAAGGTCAACATTGATAATGTTCTAGTCATACCTCCGTGTACCAGGAAAGTATTAGCATATTTCTTGAAAGACACAGCTATCAAAGCTCCATTGAGAAACCGTAAAGATGTAGAAGGTATTTGCAAATTATATATCTGATAATGGACATCTACTCTGATTATTAAAAAATGAATAAAAATAAAAAACCTTACTAATAACCAAACAGAGTATCCAATTTTACATGTGAAGAATAGTATTGAAGAGACATGTCACCCAAAGGATATAAGCACATGACAAATTTCTCAATATTTAGACATTAAAGAAATACAAATTAAAATCATGAGACATGCTTACATATCTATTAGAATGGCTAAAATTATGAAGGCTAATTGTACTTCGTCTGAGCTAGATTGAGAAGCAACAAAAAATCTAAACTGTTGTTGACATATATCATGATACCACCACTTTGGAAAATAGTTTGAATTTTTTTTTAAATGCAAAATATGTTGCAGTTACACAAATAGCCATTTTAATTCTAGGCATTTAACCTAGAAAAAAACCCTATGTTCATGCAAGGACTTGTGTATGAATTACATAGCAGCTTTATTTTTAAGAATTGAAAACAGTGGAAATGTTCATCAATGTCCATCAATAGATCAAAGATAAATTATGATCTATTCATTAAAGAGATTACTATTCAACATCAAAATGAACTATTTACAATTGGAGATTCTCAAAGAAATGGTGCTGAGAAAAGAAAAGCCAGGCAATGAATAGTATATACTGTGTGATTCCATGTCTATAAAAAAATCTAGAAAATACAAATTTATATATAGTCACAGTCATCAAATATATTGGTGTGATTTTAGTGCCTTCTTCTGTTGCCCATAGCTTCCTACACTTGGATCTCCGAGCATTTGTTACACCATGTGAAAATATGAACTCTTTTTCTTTATTCTGTCTTACAAGAAAAAGAATCCTTGAAATTTTATGGACATTTGAACTCTCAGTTATTAGCAGAAATTCTATCATACAGTAAATTTCCAAATATAAAAGCCAGAGTTTTACAATGACTTCTAAGCTTTTACATGATCTAGCCACTCATTTAACCTCTGTGACCTCTTTCCCTGCTACTCTTCAGTCCCTCACAGTGGCCTCCTTGCTATTCCTCAGATATGCCAGGCACGATCCAACCTTATGGCCTTCAAGATAGCCAATTCCTTTGTCTGGAGTGACCTTATTGCTGATAGTTCTGGGCAAATTCATCACCTTTCCATACCTTTGTTCAATTGTCAGCTTCATTGTAACTACCCTGATCTTCCTATTAAAATTCTTAACTCCCCATCCCCTGCCTAGCAACCTTGATTTTTCTCACCCTGATCTAATTTTTCTTTTTCCCCATTGTACTCATCATTTTTGAATGCACTATGCAATTTCTGTTAAGGTTTATAGCTTTTAATTGTCTCCCCCTTTAAACAAAAGTTCTACAAAGCCAAGTATTTCATTTACCAGTGTAGTCTGAAGTAATATCTGCCATATAATAGGTTCAGTAAACAATTGGTAAATTTCAGAATAAATTAATGTTGAGAGTATACTGAATTTCATAAGTCATTTCAATATTTTTTTCCAAAAAATAAACTATGTAAAACATACCTTAAATTTAATTTCAAAATATTTTATAGCATATAATGGACAATATACATAAGCCTTAAAGAAACAATCATATAAATAACCATTTCATACCTACTTAAAAATTCCTAGATCCTCTCTGAATGCTCTAAAATAACCCTTCAAAGGAAATACATTTTTAAAATAACAGATTTTTTGGCAAATAATTTAATAAAATAAAAGTTTCATTCATCTATGTAGATCATAATAAATGTTTTTAATAAGCATGAAATTATAACTCTGAAGTGTGCTAAAATGAAACCACCTGCTAAGGGTGAGAGAACAAAAAAAACATCATTTTTCCAAATAAGAGGAATTTATTACCTTTGAATCAAAGCATGTGGATTTGTTCAAACTGGCAATAAAGGAATATGGAAACACAAATCATAGAAAGTCATATTTTAGATTTCTAAAAGACTTCAAAGTGAAGAGTATACATTTTTTAAATGCTACATAATGCTACATAATGACAAGATGACAGGTTGTGACAAATAGCATTTTAAAGCTCTACTCATAATGGAACGGAAGGTGTCATTTCCCTATAATTTTATAAATGTCATTAATTTACTGTATCTGGATACAACATATTACCAAACAGATGTTCATCAAAGACTAAATCATTTTTAATGGAACATAATATTTTGATCCTACATCTATCAATCATTTTTTCGACCTAACATTTATAGTCTCGCTAAACAATTTAGCAGTTGTCGACAAAATTTAAAAAAAAAATAGGATAAAAAGTCGTGTTTCAAAAAGTAGATTTTCTTTGAAATTTGCGTTTAAATGAAAATATTTGCTGATATTTTTAAAACTTTAAATGTAATTTTATATATATCTGACCTACAGATGATATAAAATTTTTGGAGAAAATATGACTTATTTTTTTGATCTGGGTTGAAGGTATTAATAAAGAGCAACTGTTTGTATTATTTGTATTGTGATATCTTAGTTAATAAACATGAATAACTGGTATAAAATATGTTTTTTTTTTAAAATTTTTTATTTACTTGACAGAGATCACAGGAAGGCAGAGAGGCAGGCAGAGAGAGAGGAATGGAAGCAGGCTCCCTGCTGAGAAGAGAGCCCACTGTGGGACTCAATCCCAGGAACCTGGAATCATAACCTGAGCCGAAGGCAGAGATTTTAACCCACTGAGCCACCCAGGCACCCTAAAATATGTTCTTTTTTTATATAGAATTATAGTTCTTGCCAAAATATGGAACTAGCTGGAACTGAATGCCTCCTTCAAAGTCAGCTCTGGAGAAATTATGCAAGTGTAATATAGAACTATTTCGGATATGTACCAAAAACAAGGAAATGATGATAAATTCCTTAAAAGACTCAAAGTTGCTCTTGACTGGTATGTTTCAAGCTCTATTCCTGGTTTGAGGACAGTTTTTAACAGGCCTGTCACTGTAGAAATCAGCTGGATATTTAGAGGCTATCAGAACTGTGCAAAAACCTTGAAGGGGTAAAGACTTGAAAATTCTTTAGAAAAAAATTTAGAGATTAGAGAGATTAGAGAGATTAGCTCCCTAAGGCATTATTCATCCACACATTTTCCTCCAAACAATTAAGACTGATGGATGAGGGGCACCTGAGGGGCTCTCTCATCACGTGGGTGGTGGGTTAAGCCTCTGCCTTCATCTCAAGTCATGGTCTTTGGGTCCTGGGGTCCAGCCGCACATCGGGCTCTGCTCAAAAGGAAGCCTGCTTCCCTCCCTGCTTGCTTGCCTCTCTGCTTACTTGTGATCTGTCTCTCTCTGTCTCTCTCTCTCTCTCTCTCTCTCTCTCTGTGTGTCCAATAAATAAATAAAATCTTTATAAAAAGGCTGATGGATGATAAATTATGAAAACTGCTCCCTTCAAATGATGCTTCTTCATAAGGATTTAAGAATTTAAAATTGTAAGAATTTAAAATTGAAACTTGATCGTAGGATTTATGTTACAGAATAACATCAAGTGCAGGCAGTTATTATTAGATCTGAAGTATTTGTGATTCTGAATTCTTGGCCTCATTAGTAAATTTATTTTTAAATTCTCCCATGGAGTGGTGATTGGCCTTCAGTCTTTCATTGATGTACATCATTGGGTCAAATGAGATGTGTGTGCCCAGAACTATATATACTCTTCTTTGTATTTCACTGGAGATGGCATTTCTGAGTTTTGTTCAATTGAATTTGGACAGATGTTTTAATAGTCACTTCTAGAGTTGGCCCTGGAGAATATCTTCCTTTTTTTTTTTTTCTCTTCCCGATTCTCTGAAAAACCCTGACTAATTCACATTATCACAGTGATAACACAATTCAAGTTTTTCCAAAACTATAGCTGCAAAATAGAAGGATGCTACTCAGAATGTAATGCTATTGTGAATGATTGAGAAAGAAAACATTATTATAATTAAGCTACCAAGTTTCAATGTATTTTTATTGTTGCTTAGAAAATGCTAGCATACCCAGACTTTAAGAGATTTGATGATCCTAAGAGGAGCTGAACTCATGGACCATAATAACTATGCACATAAAAAGTACAATTACTTACCTAAAAAAGATGATGTGGTTAACTTTATATGGCAATCCAAGTGTTATTGGAACAGGAATTTAAAAAATAGCTTAGGGGCGCCTAGGTGGCTCAGTGGATTAAGCCACTGCCTTCAGCTCAGGTCATGATCTCAGGGTCCTGGGATCAAATCCTGCATCAGGATCTCTGCTCAGCAGGGAGTCTGCTTCTCTCTCTCTCTCTCTCTCTCTCTCTCTCTCTCTCTGCCTGCCCCTCCGTCTACTTGTGATCTCTCTCTGTCAAATAAATAAATAAATAAATATATTTTTAAAAAGAGAATGACTGTACTTTTAAAAAATAGCTTAAAAGGGGCACCTGGGTGGCTCAGTGGGTTAAGCCGCTGCCTTCGGTTCAAGTCATGATCTCAGGGTCCTGGGATCAAGCCCCACATCAGGCTTTCTGCTCAGCAGGTAGCCTGCTTTCCTTCCTTCCTCTCTCTCTGCCCGCCCCTCTGCCTACTTGTGATTTCTCACTGTCAAATATATAAATAAAAATATTTTAAAAAATAGCTTAAAAGTATATGATAAAATAATGATATATATACACAAAGAAAAGAAAGATACTATACTGTGAATATAAATTAAGTGAAAATTGTTGAAATAAAGAATACAATAAATGGAGACTAAGATGAATATAGCTGTAAAATGAATAAGTGAGTTGGGAAAAACAAACAAACAAACAAATTAATGACTTCTGCCCAAATGCAGCAGAAGAGAAAAAAAATAAAGAAAATATTTAAATAAGTACTGAGATAAATTTTGGAGAATTAAAGAAAGATAAAAGATACCAGACTTAAAATGATGCCAAACATGAGAAATCAGAAAACAAAAAAAACAAAAACCACACACAAAAAAACACTCATATAGGGCGCCTGGGTGGCTTAGTGGGTTAAGCCGCTGCCTTCGGCTCAGGTCATGATCTCAGGGTCCTGGGATCGAGTACCGCATGGGGCTCTCTGCTCGGCGGGGAGCCTGCTTCCTCCTCTCTCTCTCTCTGCCTGCCTCTCCAACTACTTGTGATTTCTCTCTGTCAAATAAATAAATAAAATCTTTAAAAAAAAAAACACTCATATATATTATGGTGAGCTTTAAGAATATCAAAAACAGAGAAGAGCATAAATGATGCCCAAGAGAAGAACAGATCACCTAAAATGTACAAGAATAATACTGACAGCAGAATTCTCAATAGTAATAGCATATAAAGGAGACAGCTGGGGTGTTTGTATAGATGGAAAAGATATTTGAAACTAGATATTATACATCAAGCCAAATTATTGATTAAATTTGAGAGCACAGTAAAAATACAATGAAGCATGTTAGGTCTTAGAACATTTATCACACAGAGACACACATTTTAGAAAACTTCCTTGGAGGGCAGCTCAACTTAGATAGATAAAACAGAATTATGTACTCAAAGGCACATTTTGAAGGAAGGATTGAATATAGTCTGCACTGCAAATATTCTTTAATCGTATGTTCTGAATTTCCTAAATTTAAGAAGTATTTGTTCAAATATTTATCTTTAAATAAACCCTAGGAGACTTTTTCTTGGATTCTGGAAAATCAGTCCATTTGGATACAAATCTTTTTGTCACTGATGGAAATTTTGATAGCCCTTAACTGTGGAATGTCTAATGTATTGTTACAGCAATTGTGATTTGCCACTACATGGGTGATGTGTGTGTGTTGTGCGTGTTTATTTTTATTTTTGATGGTTTTACTCTTCTATGAGATTTTTAAATAGACATAATTTTAATAAATTATGATTTGTTGAAATCTATCGGAGGTTATATATAATAAAATGAAATTTGTGTGAACTGAAGAAGTGCGTCTCCATTTTTTTTTTTTTTAAAGTAGACTGGTCTTTAAAACTTGTCCAAAGAAGTACATTATATTCATTATTAAATTTGATAATATACAATAAAAGATTTATGGTCATATGGAACCATATCAAATTCTACTATTAATTCTTATTAATAATTACCATAAGAGGAAAAAGGGATATTTTTCAAAATGAAAATTAGTGTATTTTTCAAAATATGATATAGTGTTATTCACTGAACAGAGGGAACAAATGTCAAAGTTTAACACAGTTTACAGAATGTTTTAACATAAATTGAAATTTAAATCTGACCAAATTTCACAGTTTTAAGTAAAATGATAGCACTTTAAATCCTTGAAAAGTGGTAAATGACCCAAAACATTGCTTAGAAAAACAAATTTAACACTACACTAGTCTGAGATGGTTAAGTTATGGTACAACTTGCCATTGTGTATCATCAAATGGTATATTTTTTTCTTTTGGTCTTGTCATTATATTTTATTTTAGCCATTCTGATAAGTGTGTAGTGATATCTCAGTGTCATTTTAATTGCATTTCCTTGATGTCTAATTATGTCAAATTATATTATTTTGATGTTTAATGATCTGAGCTTTCTCAGTTCAAGACCATGAAGCCCCTTAGGAAAAATACAATTGCAGATGCACTCATAGACCAAATATTATTTAGAAATAAGAACAAACATTACTACCCATTCCAACAAAAAATAGATTTGTTATGCAGTAGGGATTTTATAAATTACCTGACACAACTTATATAGTAAGATGAAATGGGACAGGTGGCTTCTTGCAGCTATATACAACATCATTTTAATTTCAATTTGCAGTATAATTTTTCCAAGGTATACACAGAATATATATTTAATGTAAATTGTGAATATTTTAAACACTGTATATGGAAATTAATCAATTTTAAGTTTATAACAATCAAAATTAACGGAGTTTATTTTAAATTAGTTAGCTTTCTCTGCATTGCAAGACAGAATAATCAAGAATTGGTAAGAAAAAAATAATCTCTGTAAAATTACTGGGGGTGCATTATAAAAGTGTTCGGTAACCGATCAAACTCACAATTTGGATTGAATGGCAAGTGACTTTTAAAATCTGGAACTCATTGTCAATTTTATTTCTTCATTGTGTCTTAAATGTGGAACAACAATGAGGTATTTCAAAGAGGTGAACCACAGATAGATTTCTCTAAGGGTGGGGTGAGGGCTACTCAAAAAGGAACTTGACAAGGCTTTTAAAGATATCGACAATCATTATAACATAACGTGACTGATTGTTACCGTGCTCTTAACTGGGAAAACACTTGTTGGCTTCCAAGATAGACTAACATAGTTGAGATGGTTCTAGCAGCCTTCTAGCACAGGGTCTCATGAGGCAGGGATTCTAGCCACTGGCTGTGCAAGGCATGAGGCCTGTTAGTGATTCTATTTTTTCCTCTGCAGAATGGGTCTTTCTACATTCCAGGTCCTTTCTACCCCAATAAATAATGCGGCGAATCTCTCAGTGAGTAGTACTTTTGGTTTAAACAGCCAACTGTCTCTTAAAAAGGACTTTTGTTTAAAGTCCTTTAAAAAAAAAAGTCCTTTCAAAAAAATCTTTTTTTTTTTATTTTTTATTTTTTAATCCCATATGTTTACTCTGATCCTGGAACTTTGTCATTTTGACCTTCTCTGCTGATTAAAATATTCTTCATCATCAGCACCTACTGCTCTCCTCTCCTGGTGGTCTCTCCGGAAGGGGTCTTCTCTAACTCTTCTAGCAGGAGATGGGTACTTCCCCTCTACCCCTGTTTCCAGACCAACCTAACCTAACCTGCAGGGTCACGTCGTCCTGGCCTTTTATCTGTTGTTCTCTACTGAGTGGTTAGTTTTTCATAGATACTGTGCTTTGCTTTTGGCTGGATTTACCCTGGACTATCAAAACCCTTTTCTTGTGCTAGCGAAGCCTAAGAAACAGTCCTGATGAGAGAAGAGGAACTCGAACAGATCATATTTATCCTGAATATTCCGTCCAAAATGAAAAATACATTTCTGAGGAGCCTCAAGATCTCTGAGAAGGGAAGTTTCACCAACTCTGTCATGTAGGGGCATCAATTCCGATTCTGTGTCAATTTTCCTACTTTCCTAGCTAGTAATTCTCTACCTCAGAAGGCCCACTCTCAACCGTTTCCTCTATCAAATGCAGTTGCTCTTAGAGTCTGCACATGGCACTTGGGGCCTGCTGGTCGTTGGCTACTGCCCTCTGTACCTTGGGTCTAACAGCTGCGGGGCATCAAGATGAGAACGTCTCTTGTTCTAAGACTTAATATAGTTTGGGGCACATGGGAAGCAATAATCACTTTTTTTTGTTGATCCAAGTGTTTGAACTTTTTTAATTATTCTAGTACCACAGTTTACTTGTTCTAAGATTTGTCCCCCCCCATTTTAATATCTCTTAAGGTGGCACTCGCCTTGCACTTGAGGACATATCCTAGTTTAACTGACAGCATTTCTCTTTCTTAGTTGAACATAAACTATAGTGCATCTTACCCTTGATGAAAGCTAGGATGCAATGAAATACTCTATTATGGTTACGATTCTGATATTTGAAATCCTCCGGTAGCTCCCTGTGCCCCCACTGTGTAGTACCTCACCTCCTCAGCATAGTATACAAACCATCTCAGCCCCAGTGTTAACCCCGGGGCTCAGCCTCCATCCCCAGGTGATGCTGTGAGATCAGCTGTCGGTGGACATGAACTTGCTGTAGTTTCCCGAATGCACTGTGCTGCCACGTGGCACTTTGAAACTTGACACACTCATCCTCATTCTTCGCATTGCCCTTGTCTATCAACTCCCCTGAAAATCTGTTCCTAAGTGGCTTTTTTCCAGCTCCAACCTACCCTTGGCAGTCTTTTATCTCCCTGTGATAAAACCTGTCACACTGCACCATGGACATGCCCGTTGTCCCCCTGAGAAGAGAAAAGGGACAGTGAAGGCCCCCCAGCATTTGCAGCTCTAGTGCAGAGCCCCATGCCTGGCTTGCAGGAAAATGCCAGATCATGAAGACAAACAGAGATCATCCTCTGGCTAAAACCAGCTCGTCTTTACCTACCGCAAGCTCTGGATCAATAAAGAGCAGCCAGTTATTATTGCTGTTTTTCTAGGGATTTTTTTCCCCATATATTCCCCAGGTCTTTATTCTTTTTATAGCACTTTAATTCAGGCTTCAAGCACTTCCTAGTCAGATCAGGTGAAATCATTTTCCTTCCCATACCCCCGATGTATTTCACACCTAGTAATTGTTTTTTTTTAAGGATTTTATTTATTTATTTGACAGAGAGAGATCACAAGTATGGAGAGGCAGAGAAAGAGAGAGAGAAGAGGAAGCAGGCTCCCTGCTGAGCAGAGAGCCCGATGCGGGACTCGATCCCAGGACACTGAGATCATGACGTGAGACGAAGGCAGAGGCCTAATCCACTGAGCCCCCCAGGAGCCCCCATATCTGGTAATTTTTAATCAACGTGGATTTGCTGCATCAAATAGTTCCTTCTTCTTCAAAATATATATATAAATATATTGATCAAGTCACGCACATGTCTTAGGAGAATGTCATACCTTTAGTAGCAAACTTGAAATCTTGGCCAATGGTTTTGATTTTTGTTTTGGTTTGATTTGGTTCGTTTTTTGTAATTTTAAAAATCCCTCCAGCCCTTGGCTCTGTCTGACCTGATTGCTTTCAGCTGTTTCTGCAACAAAGTTGTCCCAGCAGCGATAACTCTCATCGTTTACAGTGGCACCCCTTTCTGAACAATTTGTTAATAAAAAGCTTTTTTTTTTTTTTTTGGCTATGGTAAATGTGGAACAACAATGAGGTATTTCAAAGAGGTGAACCACAGATAAATTTCTCTAAGGTTGGGGTGAGGGTTACTCAAAAAGGAACTTGACAAGGCTTTTAAAGATATCGACAATCATTATAACATAACGTGACTGATTGTTACCGTGCTCTTAACTGGGCAAACACTTGTTGGCTTCCAAGATAGACTAACATAGTTGAGATGGTTCTAGCGGCCTTCTAGCACAGGGTCTCATGAGGCAGGGATTCTAGCCACTGGCTGTGCAAGGCATGAGGCCTGTTAGTGATTCTATTTTTTCCTCTGCAGAATGGGTCTTTCTACATTCCAGGTCCTTTCTACCCCAATAAATAATGCAGCGATTCTTTCAGTGAGTTGTACTTTTGGTTTAAACAGCCAACTGTCTCTTAAAAAGGACTTTTGTTTAAAGTCCTTTAAAAAAAAAAAGTCCTTTCAAAAAAATCTTTTTTAAAATTTTTTATTTTTTAATTCCATATGTTTACTCTGATCCTGGAACTTTGTCATTTTGACCTTCTCTGCTGATTAAAATATTCTCTCCAAAATGTCAGTTATTTGCAGGTACTTGCACTGTAGACATTCTTTACATATTTTTAAAAAATCCATTCACGATTCTTAGTGAAAATCCCGGGAATCTGAAATACTACCATTTGCTATTCATCAAACAGTTACTGTCTCCATCAAGTGACAGGGTTTCAGAGAACGTGAGCTCACAAGAGATGTAACCTTTTTTCCACTTTCTGCTACCATGTTCATTTCTATGTTACTCAGAGGAGCCTTCTTTGTAGAACATATTATCCAATCTTTTATAAAGCTGAATTTAAATTCTGTCCCTTAATTCCCCACAAAGCTTAAAAAGCCAAGCAAATTTTGTTCCATTTTTTAAGAGCCCATAGATGGCATTTTTTTAATGTTGCATTTTTGAGTTTTCATCACTCTTTATGTTACTTCTACTTCACAGATAAACAATTGCTAATGACAATGTGAACTTCCTACAAATGTGCAATCAAAATCCCTAGGTACACATTACTGAAGTTCTTCATTCCCTTTAAACATTATTTCTCTCTTGATATGCATTCTTGTTTTGTATTATATTGCATTATAAAGTTTTTTTTAACAGACTGCATTTTTTAGAGTAGTTTGGGGATCAAAGTAAAATTCCCTTTCCCCACATACACACAGCCTTCCCCATTATCCACATCCTGTACCACGGTGATAATTTTTTCACGCTCACTGACCCTACACTGACACATCATTATCACCCCAAAGTCCACAGTTTACATTAGAGTTCACTCTTGGTGGGGCACCAGGGTGGCTCAGTGGGTTAAGGCTTCTGCCTTCGGCTCAGGTCATAATCTCACGGTCCTGGCATCGAGCCCCAGACCACACTCTCTGCTTGGCAGGGAGCCTGCTTTCCCCCAACCCCTGCTTTCCCCGCCTGCCTCTCTGCCTGCTTTGTTGCCTGTCAAATAAATAAATAAAATCTTAAAAAAACCTTTTCTCATAGAGTTCACTCTTGGTATAGTATCTTATGCATTTTGACAACTGTGTAGCGATATATATCTAAAATATCATACATGTCATACAGAACATTTTTACTGGCCTAAAAATCCTCTGTGCTCTGCCTGTTCATCCTCCTCCTCTCCTAACTGCTACAAACCGCTGACCTTTATACCATTTGCATAGTTCTGCCTTTTCTAGAAGGTTATATAGTTGGAACCTTGCAACATGAAGCTTTTTCAAATTGACTTCTTTCACTTATTATGACGGATTTTAAGTTTGTTCTATGTCTTTTCATTGCTTGATAGCCATTTCTCTTTATCGCTGAATCATATCCCATTGTTTCAATGGACCACAGTTTATCTATCCATTCTCCTCCTGAAGGACATCTTGGTTACTTCCAACTCTTGGCACTTATGGGTAAAGCTGTTACAAACACAGGTTTATATGCAGGATTCTGTGTACACAAAGTTTTCGCTCTTTTGGGTGAGTACCAAGGAGCACGATTGCTGGATCATATGGTAAGAATATGTTTAGTTTTGTAAGAAACTGCCCAACTGTCTTCCAAAGTGGTAGCACCATTTTGGTGTTCTCACCAGAATGAATGAGAGTTTCTCTTGTTCCTCATCGTCAAAAGCATTTTATGTTGTCAGTATTTTGGATTTTAGCCATTCTAATAGATGTGTAGTGATATATCATTGTTTTATTTATTTATTTTTTTTAAAAAAGATTTTATTTATTTATTTGACAGAGAGAGATCACAAGAGACGGAGAGGCAGTCAGAGAGAGAGAGAGAAAGGGAAGCAGGCTTCTGCTGAGCAGAGAGCCCAACGTGGAACTCGATCCCAGGACCCTGAGATCATGACCTGAGCCAAAGGCAGCGGCTTAACCCACTGAGCCATCCAGGCGCCCCTCTTTTTATTTTAATTTACAATTCCTTAATTAGACATGCTGTGGATCATCACAGCATCTTTTCATATCATTATTGCCATCTCATTATTATCTTCAGTGAGGTGTCTGTTCCAGTCCTTGCCAATTTTTTCAATCAGGTCATTCATTTTCTTGTGTTTGAGTTAATAAAGAAATACATAATAATAATAAATAAATAAATAATAAATGAATGAATGAATTTACTATATATTATATATGTTATATATGTTACATATAGTATATTATATATATTATTATATATTAAATAATAATTTCTAAAAAATAAATTTACTAATGAGGCCAAGAATTCAGAATCACAAATACTTCAGAACTAATAATAACTGCCTTCACTTGATGTTATTCTATAAGATAAATCCTACGATCAAGTTTCAATTTTAAATTCTTAAATCCTTACGAAGAAGCATCATTTGGAGGGAGCAGTTTTCATAATTTAGCATCCATCAGCCTTTTTTTAAAGATTTTATTTATTTATTGGACACAGAGAGAGAGAGAAAGAGATCACAAGTAAGCAGAGAGGCAGGCAAGCAGGGAGGGAAGCAGGCTTCCTTTTAAGCAGAGCCCGATGTGGGGCTGGATCCCAGGACCCAGAGACCATGACTTGAGATGAAGGCAGAGGCTTAACCCACCACCCACGTGATGAGAGAGCCCCTCAGGTGCCCCTCATCCATCAGTCTTAATTGTTTGGAGGAAAATGTGTGGATGAATAATGCCTTAGGGAGCTAATCTCTCTGAAGAATTTTCAAGTCTTTACCCCTTCAAGGTTTTTGTACAGTTCTGATCACCTCTAAACATCCAGCTGATTTCTACAGTGACAGGCCTGTTAAAAACTGTCCTCAAACCAGGAATAGAGCTTGAAACATACCAGTCAAGAGCAACTTTGAGTCTTTTAAGGAATTTATTATCATTTCCTGGTTTTTGGTTAATATCTAAAATAGTTTCCTATTACACTTGCATAATTTCTCCAGAGCTGACTTTGAAGGAGGCATTCAGTTCCAGCTAGTTCCATATTTTGGCAAGAACTATAATTCTATATATAAAATAAAAAAAACCTATTTTAGGGCACCAGGGTGGCTCAATGGGTTAAAATCTCTGCCTTCGGCTCAGGTTATGATTCCAGGTTCCTGGGATTGAGTCCCACAGTGGGCTCTCTTCTCAGCAGGGAGCCTGCTTCCATTCCTCTCTCTCTGCCTGCCTCTCTGCCTTCCTGTGATCTCTGTCAAGTAAATAAATAAAATTTTTTAAAAAACATATTTTATACCAGTTATTCGTGTTTATTAACTAAGATATCACAATACAAATAATACAAACAGTTGCTCTTTATTAATACCTTCAACCCAGATCAAAAAAATAAGTCATATTTTCTCCAAAAATTTTATATCATCTGATAGGTCAGATATATATAAAATTACATTTAAAGTTTTAAAAATATCAGCAAATATTTTCATTTAAACGCAAATTTCAAAGAAAATCTACTTTTCGAAACATGACTTTTTATCCTATTTTTTTTGAATTTTGTCGACAACTGATAAAATGTTTAGTGACACTATAAATGTTAGATCGAAAAAAATGATTAATAAATGTAGGTTCAAATTATTATGTTCCATTAAAAATGATTTAGTCTTTGATGAACATCTGTTAGGTAATGTGTTGTATCCAGATATAGTAAATTAATGACATTTATAAAATTATAGGGAAATGACACCTTCCGTTCCATTATGAGTAGAGCTTTAAAATGCTATTTGTCACAACCTGTCATCTTGTCATTACGTATCATTATGTAGCATTTAAAAATGTATACTTTTCACTTTGAAGTCTTTTAGAAATCTAAAATATGACTTTCTATGATTTGTGTTTCCATATTCCTTTATTGCCAGTTTGAACAAATCCACATGCTTTGATTCAAAGGTAATAAATTCCTCTTATTTGGAAAAATGATGTTTATTTTTGTTCTCTCACCCTTAGCAGGTGGTTTCATTTTAGCACACTTCAGAGTTATAATTTCATGCTTATTAAAAACATTTATTATGATCTACATAGATGAATGAAACTTTTATTTTATTAAATTATTTGCCAAAAAATCTGTTATTTTAAAAATGTATTTCCTTTGAAGGGTTATTTTAGAGCATTCAGAGAGGATCTAGGAGTGTGGTATTATGCAATTTTTAAGTAGGTTTGAAATGGTTATTTATATGATTGTTTCTTTAAGGCTTTTGTCTTATTTTGTTTTTTTTTGTCTTATTTTTCCATTATATGCTATAATATATTTTGAAAGTAAATTTAAGGTATGTTTTACGTAGTTTATTTTTTGGAAAAAAATATTGAAATGACTTATGAAATTCAGTATACTCTCAACATTAATTTTTTCTGAAATTTACCAATTGTGTATTGAACCTATTATATGGCAGATATTACTTCAGACTACACTGGTAAATGAAATACATGGCTTTGTAGAACGTTTATTTTAATGGGTGAGACAATTAAAAGCTATAAACCTTAATAGAACTTGCATAGTGCATTCAAAAATGATGAGTACAATGGGGAAAAAAATTAGATCAGGTTGAGAAAAATAAAGGTTGCTAGGCAGGGGATGGGGAGTTAAAAATTTTAATAGGAAGATCAGGGTAGTTACAATGAAGCTGACAATTGAACAAAGGTATGGAAAGGTGATGAATTTGCCCAGAACTATCAGCAACAAGGTCACTCCAGACAAAGGAATTGGCTATCTTGAAGGCCATAAGGTTGGATCGTGCCTGGCATATCTGAGGAATAGCAAGGAGGCCACTGTGAGGGACTGAAGAGTAGCAGGGAAAGAGGTCACAGAGGTTAAATGAGTGGCTAGATCATGTAAAAGCTTAGAAGTCATTGTAAAATTCTGGCTTTTATATTTGGAAACTTACTGTGTGATAGAATTTCTGCTAATAACTGAGAGTTCAAATGTCCATAAAATTTCAAGGATTCTTATTCTAGTAAGACAGAATAAAGAAAAAGAGTTCATATTTTCACATGGTGTAAAAAATGCTCGGAGATCCAAGTGTAGGAAGCTATGGGAGCACAGAAGAAGGCACTAAAATCACACCAATATATTTGATGACTGTGACTATATATAAATTTGTATTTTCTAGATTTTTTTATAGTCATGGAATCACACAGTATATACTCTTCATTGCCTGGCATTTCTTTTCTCAGCACCATTACTTTGAGAATCTCCAGTTGTAAATAGTTCATTTTGATGTTGAATAGTAATCTCTTTAATGAATAGATCATAATTTGTCTTTGCTCTATTGATGGACTTTGATGAACATTTCCACTGTTTTCAATTCTTAAAAATAAAGCTGCTATGTAATTCATAAACAAGTCCTTGTATGAACATAGGGTTTGTTTCTCTTGGTTAAATGCCTAGAATTAAAATGGCTATTCGTGTAACTGCAACATATTTTGCATTTAAAAAAAAAATTTCCAAACTATTTTCCAAAGTGGTGGTATCATGATATATGCCAACAACAGTTTAGATTTTTTGTTGCTTCTCAATCTAGCTCAGACGAAGTACAATTAGCCTTTATAATTTTAGCCATTCTAATAGATATGTAAGCATGTCTCATTATGATTTTAATTTGTATTTCTTTAATGTCTAAATGTTGAGAAATTTGTCATGTGCTTTATAAGCTATCCATATCCTTTTGCTGACATGTCTCTTCAATAATTTTCTTCACATGTAAAATTGGATACTCTGTTTGGTTATTAGTAAGTTTTTTTTATTTTTATTCATTTTTTAATAATCAGAGGAGATGTCCATTATCAGATATATAATTTGCAAATCCCTTCTACATCTTTACGGTTTCTCAATGGAGCTTTGATAGCTGTGTCTTTCAAGAAATATGCTACTTCTTTCCTGGTACACGGAGGTATGACTAGAACATTATTAATGTTGACCTTTGCAAAGAAAATCATGGCTTAAGATATATGTAGTCTGCGGTTGTTGGGAGTGTTCTGTAATATCAAGCATATCTAGTTAGTTGATAATTTTGTTCAAGTCTTACATATCTTACCAATTTGATGACCATTTGTCTATATAATCTTAAAATAAAGGTGTTGAAATTTTTTTCCATTTCTCTTCTAAGGTAGAAGTTATGATTTTTGTTCTTAGTTTTTCCCTATATATCCCCAAATCTGTTATTAAGTATTAAAAGTCAAGAATTATTATACTCCCTGAGGAATTCATCCATTTACTCTTCTGTAATTTTGACTTGATCTTTATGTCTAATAATGAAATTTGCTTTAAAATCACTTTTCATTATCTTGATATAACCACCAAAGTTATAGTGTGATTAGTGTTAATATAGCATATTTTTTCCTTTACTTTATAAAGCACTTCTATATTTAATCCTGAAAAAAACCCAGCTTTTTAGCTCTGGAAGCATCTTTCTAAATTATCTTTTCTTTTTTTTTTTTTCATGAATCAGTAGCAATTTTTGTTAAGGGACCTAAACTGAAAGTAGGTTTAGAACTTTATTTATTTATTTATGTATTTAGCAAAAGATTTTATTTTGTTTATTGACAGAGAGAGAGAGAGAGAGAGAGAGAGAGAGGAAGCGCACAAGCGGGGTAAATCACGAGCAGAGGGAGAGGAAGAAGCAAGCTCCTTGTGGGTGCAAGTAGTCCCATGCAGGGCTGGATCCTTGTACACTGGAATCATGACCTCAGCCAAAGAAAAACATCTGCTTAAACAACTGAGTCATCCAGGCACCCATAGAAAATTAAAAAAAAAAAAAGACATTTTAAAAACATTTGTTTTTTTTTTTTAAATATTTTATTTATTTGACAGACAGAGAGACAGGAAGAGGAAGTATAAGCAGGGCAGAGGGAAAAGGAGAAGCAGGTTTCCCACTGGGCAGAGAGCCTGATGTGGGGCTCCATCCCAGGACCCTGGGATCATGACCTGAAAAGAAGGGACACTTATGGAGGAAGCCACCCAGACACCTCTTTTCTTTGTTTTTAATATATGGCAACTGATGCTTCCCAGCCACGAGGAGCATATTACCCATTGATTAAATCCTTGATAACAACCTATTTACAAAGGTGTGTAAATATATACTTACTCAGATTTATACACTTCGTGTTTTCTTCATAGTTTGGGGCTGGACCCCATGGTCACAACACTGCTTCCAGTCTTTGCCTTCCCATCTTTTGATACCAGGTATTTGGTCAGCAAAGCAAATTAGTATCAAAATTAATAAGCCCTTGGCACCATATCTCTGGAGCAGGGGTTGCTCTTAGCCAAGGCCCAGAGCAGTTGACCTCCCCTCGCTAGAGCTATAGCCCCAAGGACTAGGTCCCTGCCACCAGAACTCAGTCTTACATGTTATGCTAAGCAGACAAAACCAAAACAGGAAAGCTCCGACAGCTTTCACTGGCATGCCTCATCTCCCACTCCCTCCCTCGATGTCCAGGCAGTACCAGATGCCAAGGAGGGGTCTTGGTCCAACATATGGGAGGGAAGGAAGTAGCCACGAGCAAGTACCTGCCTCTCTGTGCCTTTCTTTCATGAGCAGGTTGTAAGGAGGAGGAAGAGGAAGGGGAAGAGAGGTGAACTTCAAGGGGTGAAGGACTCAGGTAGGCAGCTGGCTCCTGCCAGTAGGAAAGGGACAAAGGAGAAGGCAGTGAGTCTTTCAGGGAGGGTGGGGGGTAAGGGTTACAGCTTATGACGGAATCTGGACAGGAGTAATAGGAATACTAGTCATTTGAGTCCACCATTGGCAAGCTGGGCTGGGTGTCATGGCAGATAGGCCTCCCTGAGCAACGGCACATGAGAGAAGGTGGAATTCTTCTCTGAGGAGCAGGTGGAGCTTTGGGTGTTGGGAAAGCATAGACAGTATTGTACCAGGGCCAAGGACAGGTCCGGGTACTCATGGTTGGAGGTCAAGGACACAGTATGATCCAGGTCTTCTACCAGCAGCTTGAAGGAACCACATGCCAGCCACCCCTCATTATTGTGTATAACTCCCTGGTGCACTTATTGGCTTATCCATCAAATGACTCCTTCAGCAGCTGAAAAAACCACCTCCACAGGCACTCCAGGATATGGGAGGCTTCCAGAGTGAAAATTTTGCACAGGATCACCCCAAAAGACCAGAAGTCACTCTGGTGGATGTAGATCTGGTCAAACATGGCCTTAGGGACCATCCACTTCACAGGCAGTCCACTGTTGGTTGTCTTTTTATAGTAACTGATGTGGTGATATCTCTGGCAAGGCTGAAGTCTGAGATCTTCATCATGCTGTCCTTTGTCACCAGCACTTCCCTGGTGGCCAGGTCTTGGTGTATGCACTTCTTGGAGGCAAGGTACTCCATGCCTCAGGCTACATGATAGGCACAGGATACCAGGTCCTTGGAGGAGAGCTGCTCTGCTGCATTGTGGCTGATATTGTAACAGTACTCCAGGTCAGGAGGCCTCTGGGCCTGCAGGTACTCCTGTATGTTGTCTTTGGAGGCATATTCCATGAGAGTGTACAAAGGACGGTCCTGTGTGCAGGACCCAGCAGGTTGATGGTGTCCTTGTGCTGTCCAATCATCTTCATCATCTCCATTTCTGAGATTAGGTTTGACAGGCCTTTCTCTGTTGCATCTGACTTCAACATCTTCACAGACACTTTAGTCAAATGGTTGGATTTGTTTTTGTCCAGCCCAATGGCCTCCTCCAACACCACCTGCCCAAAGTAGGCCTGTCTTAGGGGTCTGCCTAAACTACCTACAACCAGCCTGCCTCAAGGCAGTTATGAACTCTAGATTATCCTCAAAAACATTAAACCAGAAGCTAAAAGTTCTCTTCACTAGATCTCTGTCGCAGGTCTAATTTTCTTATCTTTCATCATTTATCTTTTTCCTAATTCTTATTTTCAGTATAGTTCATTTTGCTTCCAGGTGATTCCACTGGTTTCTGTATGCCTTTTCATAGGGAAGAGTTATCCTGTCATAAAATTATTTCTTGAGCATTCATTACATCTCTCAGTTAAAATGGGTTCTTTTATGGTAATGATTCATTTGAGTTTTCTCAAAATGGGAAGAATTTTCAAAATGGTGTTTTCCTCAAGGTTCAGAGTATGTCTTAGCCTCATCTTTACTCTTTTCGAAATTCACTTTTCAAATTCTTGTCCCTCTTTTTATCTTTTCAAATTAAAATGTTTTATTTTTACTATTCTTTTATTTGAGTATAGTTGATATTCAGTGTTACATTGGTTTCAGGTTTTCAATATCTCCATACATTATTCTATGATCACTACAAATATAGCCACCATCTGTCACCATATAACACTATTATGATATCATTGACTATATTCTCTACACTGTCCCATATCTCTTTTTAAAATCTCTGATATTTATGTTTTCTGTTATTCCAATTTTCGACCATCATTTTACTTGGTTACTTTAATAAAATATGCCTGATTACACACTCTTTGCTGAAAACCATAGCATTTGATTTATAGTAGTCTTCTTCTTCTTCTTCTTTTTTTTTTTTTAATTAACATATAATGTATTATTAGCCCCAGGGGTACAGGTCTGTGAATCACCAGGTTTACACACTTCACAGCACTCACCACAGCACATACCCTCCCCAATGTTCATAACCCCACCACCCTCTCCCTCCCCTCCCCACCCCCCCCCCCTGGCAACTCAGTTTGTTTTGTGAGATTAAGAGTCTCTTATGGTTTGTCTCCCTCCCGATCCCAACTTGTTTCATTTACTCTTTTCCTGTCCCCCATATTGCACTTGCATTTCCTCATATCAGCGAGATCATATGATAGTGTCTTTTTCTGGTTGACTTATTTTGCTAAGCATAATACCCTCTAGTTCCATCCATGTCATCGCAAATGGCAAGATTTCATTTCTTTTGATGGCTGCATAGTATTCCATCATATATATATACCATTCATTTGTTGATGGACATCGAGGTTCTTTCCATAGTTTGGCTATTGTGGATATTGCTGCTATAAACATTTGGTGCACGTGCCCCTTTGGATCATATAGTAGTCTTCTTTACCTCTATCAGAACCCCAGGAAGCTTTATTTATTTATTTACTCACATAAACAGATGATCCAACACAACGTTTTTTGATGTTCAAATGTATTATAATGTCTTACCGCTTAACACTATGCTTACTGCTCTCTTTCACTGTCTGACTAAATCCTCATCATCACTATGCCATTTAATCAGAAAGAACATTTGAACTCAGAGTTCTCTCCATATCAGGGAATGAAGACTCCACCCTTCTGTTTGTGCAGGTAAAATAAATGTTGATATTGTCTGTCCTGCACATACTCCATCCTGTTCACCAGAATATTCACCATCCAAATATATACAAAATAAAAACCATACCTCACCACTTCTATTACCACCCAGCATGCTAAAATCACCATCATATGTTCCTCAATTATTGACTTGATTGATAACCCCACTTCCACACGTACTGCACTGCTTTCTCCCTGCAAATTTATTTTGGTACAGCAACTTAACCTAAAAATCAAGTCAGATGATTTTATTCTGCTGTCGAACGTCTTTTGGTATCTACCCCTTTCATATTAAATAAAAACTGAAGGCGTTTCAATGTACTAGAAGGTCACGCATCAATACGTTCTTACCTCTCTCCACCACTATGAACTCCTCATTGGCCTCCTTGCTTTTCCTCAAGAGTAACAGACCAGTTGTTCACACAAAGTCTATATACTTACTTGCTCTGCCTAGAGCAATCTTTTCCTTTAATATGTGTATAACACCCTCCCGCACTTCCTGGGTCTTTGTGGAAATAACATCTCATAAATGAGATATAACCACCCAACACAAAATAAAATTAACTTTCCTCCCAGCATTCTCCAATGGCTTTTACCTTTCTTGTATTTCTTTGTAACACTTATCACCATCAACCATCAATCATTATTCTATTACTGGTTTATTTTCTTATTGGAGACAGAGAGAGAGAGAATTGGGAGGGGGCGCAGCAGAGAAGAAGAAAACACCCCACTGCCTAGAAAGCCTGCTGGGGAGTTACATCCCAGGACCCTGAGATCATGACCCAAGCCAAAGGCAGTCACTCAATGGACTGAGCCACCGAGGTGCCCCTCTATTATTGGCTTATTTCACTATTGTATTTCAAAAGAATATAAGCTCTTTGTGGTCAGGTATTTTATATGTTTTATTAATTGAAGTATTTTCAGAAAGGTAGCTGGCAGATTGTAAGGGCTCACTAAACTGTATTTTGTTGTTATTATTGGGCTCCTTTGTGGGCTTTACCTCTTACGCTAGACGTCTATCCTTCAGATGTAAGCAATAAGAATAGAACCCTGCTGCCTGTTCAAATGAGTAAAAAGCCTGTATTAAGTGGATATTTTAAAAGCTAAATGAATGGCTTAATAGTTGTATATAGGGGGAAAGGGAACATATTTTCCACGGTTTAGAAGTGGAGTTCTTTTTTAGAGTTCTTGTACAAGCCTACACTATTGAACGATAATGGGCAGTTTTACATTCCAATTATACAAACACTTTGGTAATTTATATCCTTTTTTTGTAATTCATGACTGGATCATTTAATTCCTTAGGAGCATTATAGCATTTCAACTTTTCCTGTTCAATAAACTTATTGGGGGGTTGCTACCTTTTTTATTCAAATGGAGAAATAGTCATGATTTCATCTAAATAAAGTGTTATTGATTGTGTTGTTTTCTAGGAATGAGTCGCACATGCTAGTTTAAAAGTTTTGTTAAATTCCCAAGTCTGTCACCGATAAAAGCCTTTTAGTAGATTAGTAACTTGATCAAAACAGAAAAGTTATGTAACACTCAATTGTTATACTATCTTTGTTTCCATCTTGCATTGTAATAACACCCATCTTAACTCTATTTAAGACAAGTCATCGCCAGATGGCTTTCTGGCATTGATTGCATGATATGAAATCTAATATAACTAAAAGTTTTTGGTTTTAGTAGCATATAAATCAATTTAGAAAAATATATGTATTTGAATATAAGGTAAAGTTTTAAATTATTTGGCAATAGTAAACTAAACTTTTTTTTGTAAATTTTTATTTTCTAAAATTTCATTGAGCTCTTTTGCAATAAGAAACAAGTTACAAAAAATTAAGGTTTATTTACCCCAATTCAAAATTATTAGGAATATAATCATAGAGGTTGAAGTATTTAAAATATTGAACCCAAAACATTTTATTAGGTAAATTCGTGAATGCTGAGCATTCACTGTTAAAATATACTAATACTATTGATAGACTGGTAGAAGCCTAAATCAAATATTTATTAAATATTTATATCCATATCTTTTCATGGCGTGGTAATTCATTTAGTTAGCATTAAATAATATTCCATTATTTGCATGTACTACACTTTATTTTTTTTTTTTTGCATGTACTACACTTTATTTGACCTTTCACCTATGGAAGGATATCTTGGTTGCTTCCAAGCTTTTGTCAGTTATGAATAAAACTACTATAGACATCTTTGTGGGTATAGATTTCATCTTCTTTGGATAAATACCAAGAACTGCTACTGCTGAATCATCTGGCAAGAATCTGTTTAGTTTTGTAAGAAACTGCCAAGTGGTTTTCCATTCTTTATTCTCAATAGACATGGAAGAACATTCCTGTTGCTCCACATCCTCACCAACATTTCATGTTCTGTTGTCAGTGTTCTGGATTCTGGGTATGTACTGGTGTCTCTTTTTTGTTTTAATTTGCATTTTCCTGATGACATATGATGTGAAGCATCTTTTTATATGCTTATTTGCCATCTGTAATATTTTCTTTTGTGAGGTATCGGCTAAGGACTTTGGCTCATTTTTAATCAGGTTTTTCCCCCATTGTTGAGTTTTTAAGGGGTCTTTGTGTATTTTTGATTAACAGTCCTTTGCCAGATGTGTATTTGGCAAATTTTTTTCTCATAGTCTGTGCTTTGCCTTTTCATTTCTCTTGGCATTGTGTTTCACAAGGTAGACATTTTTAAATTCAGTGCTTGTGCTTTTGAAGCTAAAGTTATTTCCAAAACCAAGGTCATTTAAATTTTCTTCTATATTACCTTCTACATTTTTCATGTTTAGGTTTATAATCCAATCTGAGTTAATTTTTGTGAATAGTGTATATCTGTCTGGATTTATTTTATTTTATTATTTTTTTTTATTTTTATTTTATATTTTTTACATTTAGCTTCACCATTACTCCAGAACCATTTGTTTAAAAGATTGTATTTTGCTCTCTTTGTATTGCTTTTGCTTTTTATATTAAATATAAAATATAATTGATAATATATATTCCGTTTCTTTAGTCTTTCTGTGGTATTACAATATCTTGCTTACAATTATCATTATGGTATACTTTTCTTAAGATTTTATTTATGTATTTGACAGAGAGAGAGATCACAAATAGGCAGAGAGACAGACAGAGAGAGAGAGATGAGGAGAAGCAGGCTCCCTGCTGAGCAGAGAGCCCAATGTGGGACTCGATCCCAGGCCCCTGGGATCATTACCTGAGCCGAAAGCAGAGGCTTAACCCACTGAGCCACCCAGGCGCCCCATCGTTATGGTAAACTTTGAAGTCAGTCCTCAGTCTTTGTTCTCCTTCAACACTATGTTGAATATTGTGAGTCTTTGCCTCTCCATATAAACTTTAAAATAAGTTTGTTAATAGTAAAAAAAAAAAAAGAACTTGCTGGAATGCATTAATTGTATAGATAAACTTGGAAGCCAGTGATCTCTTGAGCTTAGCAGGAGATAGACCATGGACATCAGTTGTCACAGTGGTGCCTCTGGCAGAACCTATTGCAAATCCCTAGGCAAAATGAGACCTCAAGGATCTGAGAGAATGTCTAAGAAGTACTTGATACATCCCTTGGGTATGGTTTATTGAAGTATCCACCTGTCTGAAAGCTGGGGAATCTAGATAAGGGAGGGAAAATTAGTTATGATAAAACATATCAACAAACATCAATAAATTTTGTAAAACTAATTGTCATGGCTCATATACAATATGACCAACAGAGGGACCATCGAAAGGAAAGTGTCCATTATGTTTATAGTGAATTTTTTTTTATTCAAAATAAAGCAATGAGAGGGGAAGACACAATGAGAAAATTACCATTTTTTAAATGGTAAACTTCTTACAAAATGGATTAGGTTTTATATTCTAAGTAGTATATTGAAAAGTAAAACATTGGGGCGCCTGGGTGGCTTAGTGTTTTGGGCTGCTGCCTTCGGCTCGGGTCATGATCTCAGGGTCCTGGGATCGAGCCCTGCATCGAGCTCTCTGCTCAGAAGGAAGCCTGCTCTCTCTCTCTCTCTCTCTCTCTCTGCCTGCCACTCTGCCTACTTGTGATCTCTGTCTGTCAAATAAATAAATAAAATCTTTTTAAAAAAAAGAAAAGAAAAGTAAAACATTAAAAAATAAAATTTTAATTTAAAAAAATTATGTAATTTTAAAAAAAGTTTTAAAAATAGCAGAACCATTTTTCTTATAACTGGAAAATACATTGTATATATATCTATCAAAAATAACTTGTCGGGCTCCTGGGTGGCTCAGTGGGTTAAGCCGCTGCCTTCCGCTCAGGTCATGATCTCAGGGTCCTGGGATGGAGCCCCACTTCGTGCACTCTGCTACCTCCTCTCTATCTTTGCCTGCCTCTCTGCCTACTTGTAATCTCTCTCTGTCAAGTAAATAAATAAAATCTTTAAAAAAAAAATAACTTGTCATGGGGGCACCTGGGTGGCTCAGTGGGTTAAAGCCTCTGCCTTCGGCTCAGGTCATGATCCCAGGATCCTTGGATCGAGTCTCACATCGGGCTCTCAGCTCAGCAGGGAACCTGCTTCCCCCCCTCTCTCTGCCTGATTCTGCCTACTTGTGATCTCTGTCAAATAAATAAATAAAATCTTTTATAAAAAAAATTAAAAAAAATAACTTGTCATGTCTGGAATCAGGAGCATATGGAAAAAAATAATATCTGAGGACAATACTTCTGCCATGTTTTGTGCCTTGTTAATATTTTTAAACATTCAGGCAACTTTTAGCTTTATTGAAATACCTGCTAAGATACCAGCAGTGCCTTTTGGAGCCCTATGTGTATAAAAATTAATTGCAAATATTCAAAATGTTTACTATGGTGTCACTATTTAGGGCCACCACCAAGCATGTTTCAGAAGTAAGCATAACTGTTACTCTTCTGTAAGGCAAAAGGGCATGTTTTTCAGGAGTTCCATCTGCTGTACCAGGAGGTGAATCAAGTAATGATTTTTTTGTCTATAAAATAATTCACTTTTCAATCTAACATTCCTCATTCCACATTATAATAATAAAAGCTAGGAGGAGACTAAAATAAAAACAAACAACTACAACAACCAGCTTTACCTTCAGTGGTAAAGTAAATAGAACCTTATGAGTAGCCTGAAATTTATTTTTAAATATTTTTAAGATAAGCGTTTTTGTTAGAAAACCATATATTTTATATTATTAAGAAATAACAGGCAAAGTTTTAGTAACTTCTAAAAAAGTCTAGTTACTTCTATTTATCTATTAACTCATCTCTTTATGAAGTAGAACATGATCACAACTATTGTATCTACCCAAGTTTGTATGCTTTGGTTATTTCATGTTTGCTACTTCCTTGCTTAATTTTTACAATATTTGATACATAATAGTATCTTTAAGTCCATCTATGGTTTCACAGAATTTGTTTGAACTTCATAAAAATGTACCATACTTTCGCACTGTCCTTGTTTTACTTCTCTATTAACTTTTCCAAGATTTATTCACTTTAGAGTGTGTAGCTATCATTTATTTTTATTTTTATTCCTCCATAATGCTATGTTTACAAATTTGTACTTATCTGTACTTTAAAAAAATCTTAATTATAAACCATTTCTCACCTCACGTAACACTCAGCAACAATATAGCACCATTTTTCAAAATTAAATGGCTACCAGAATTCTTTAATTCTATCCTTTATTTGTATTAGATGACCCTTTATTCTGGTATTTGGCATTGTTCATATGCAGGAAAGCTTATAAGTTGATATTCCATAAATAGAATAGAATAGAATAGAATGCATAGAATATGGTTGATTTAATATTTCTTTCTTACTCTCTGCCTGGAACATAGTGCTATCTATGTAATAGCCACTAAAATATTAAGTTAATTACCTAGACTTTAAACTTCATATGAATAGGAATAACATACAGAACTCTTCTCAGATGGGAGACCTGGGTGGCTCAGTCAGTTAAACGCCTGAGCCTTTAGCTCAGGTCATGATCTTAGGGTCCTGGGACTCAGTTCTGCAACAGATTCCCTGCTTAGCCGGGAGTTTGCTTCTCCCTCACCCTGCTGCTCCCCCTGCTTGTGCTCTCTCTCTCTCTCACTCTCTCTCTTACAAATAAATAAAATTAAAAAAATAAATTCTTCTTAGATAGCTAATATAGAATATCGTCTTTGTATTCATCAAAGGGAAAGTGCCATATAATAATGAAATTCAGACTACTTCAAATTCATTTTTTAACCAGTAAGAAAGTACTGGAAACAAGCCAAAAATGTCTTTAATGAATTAAAGAAATAGATTGATTTTCAATATCTTAATGTTTCTAAAATAAATTGCAAGATTTTTTATACTAGATATCAGTGTAAATATTCATTATACAAGGATATTCTAAAAATAAACCTGAGAAAACTACTTGACATATATGATGACAAAAACGAGTTTGACAAAAGTCAGTTTGGGTAAAACTTACAACACCTACCACCTGAAACTCTTGTTCTATAATTTAATTATTTTAATTTACAAAAATACAAAAATAACATATCAGAGTAAGTCTATTGATAGCTTTGAAGGTATGCTCTGGTTGTGCACTGTTTACAATTGAAAGGGGAATCAAATATGTGATGTTTATGGTGGGGACTATATTAAAATTCAACAAGTTCAGAAGCATACGAGGAATAGAATAAAGACAAAAGATGACCCTTACTTATCCTAAAGATAGACAATGGTATATATGTGCTAGTTGGGGAGAGAATCCAGTCAGCAGATGGAGGATGTGGTAGTGGAAAAAAAAAAAAGACACAACGTTTTTGGTTGAACGTTTAGCAGTATATTTAACAAAGTGAAATTGTGTGTTAATAGCCTTGAATAAAATCCAAAAATATTTTCAATTCATTGAAGATTATTTAGGAAAAACTTGAAAAATACAACTTTATAAGGATTCCAATAAAAGATTCATAAGCAATACAAGTTTCAGAATTTTTAGTATATTTTCCCTAAAAAGCCATTTGATTTAAATTAAAAAGAATTCTATTTACCTGCCACTTAAATAAGAGGAAATTATTTGGTTTTGTAATAAGTCAATCAAATAAATTAACATATCTTTAGAAAACAGATATGCACACTAAGTTAAAAATAATAGTGCTTAAGCTGTTCAGCAAACATTTGCAAAATTCCTTGCCATCAGCTAGCTCTGAAATTCTGCTGGGTGAGTAAGGCCATGTATGTTACTGCTCAGAGTACTGACGCAAAGCAATTGTCCCCTTCACATCCATTTTTTGCCGTTGATATGTCATGCTATGTTGTTTAGAGATACATAGATGGCCCTACATGAAGGCCTTTTTTTGTGTGTATATGGGTGACTGTGATTTAACTTTCAAATCAGATGGCTCCTGATTTACAATGATTCAACTTACGATATATTTGGCAATGATGTGAAAGTGAAAGTGATTCAGTAGAAACTGTACTTTGAATTTTGTATTTGGGTCTTTATAAAAAGGGCCAGTGACATGTGGTATGGTGCCGTCTTGTGATGCTGGCAGGGGCAGTGAGCCACAGCTCCCAGTCAGCTAGAGGATTACAGGGGTGAACACCTGATATTCTTACAACCATTCTATATATAACCATACTTCTTTTTTTAAGTGTAATATTTAATAAATTGCATGTGATATTTGATACTTTGTTATAAAATAGGCTTTGCTTAAGATGATTTTGCCCAAATGCAGGCAAATGTAAGTGTTCTGAGTATGTTTAAATAAGCTTAAGGTAAGCTATGATATTTGATAGTTTAGGGGTATTAAATGCATTTTCAATTTTGTATGTGTTTCTCTGTACATATCCCCCTTGTAAGCTGTGGAATATCTCTATATGTATATGTAGCCTTGGTATGGCTTACATATTATTGGCATGAAACATCTAGAACAGTACGTGTGCCCTATAATTGTCTACAACATCAAACAAGTTTCTTGAAAACTTGTGCCAAAGGGGTTATGTCTTTAAGGATTCTTATTTCAGAAGGGTTCCCTCAAACATAAGATTTTTCAGAAGTTAAGTGAAAATCTGACCAAACTAAACATTTTTCCATTTTCCCTAGTGAGCAAAGATAGCTAAAATCTTTCTGCCATTTTCAACACTGTACTCAACGACTGTAATTCTAATTTAAGAACAGATTATTTATATCAAAACCACATGTTGGCCTAATCTTACACAAAATTTATAAATCTCACTCAGAGCCTTGGACACTTTTATTTGTTGAGTCTATATGGTACTATGGACATTCATCTTTTTTGACCTCATAGCTTCATGTATGTCTATACTTTTGAAAATACATGCATCATAGTTCCATTGTAAAATGTCTGGGTTATAAAATGTGCTATGCTATCAAAATGGTAATAAGAACATACAAATGACCTGATGTAATGAACTGGACCAGATTGCCAGATATCACATTTCATACCAGAAAGATTCAGTGGTAAGGTTTAAAATGGCCAGCTATAATTCAACTGATTTATAACTCATTTAACTTCTTTCTTTGTGTCCAGTATTATACATTAGTCAGTATTATAGTAAATAAGTACTTTGGACAGATGTAAATATGCTGTAATAAAAAATGTTTTTTTTCTTCTTTATTTTAGTCCTTTTTACTTGTAAGACTAGCCACAAATACCTTGCCTCCTCCAAAATAATTTACAATCCAAATTTATCTCTAAATGAATTTATTGCACAGAAAAATATATATATATATACACTTACAGTAGACATGTTCAAAAATAGTTACACAACAGCAGGGCCCTAAATGTAAGCTGTATATAGTTGTTTTGTTTTGTTTTCTTTAAATAAAAAGAGGTTATGTGAAATACTGGAATTTTATTTCCAGGCCTAGTATTTCAAGACAGTTAACTACACTTACAGTGTCAACAGCCTCTTGTTGGCAGTATGATTTTATTGGCTCCATGGAATAACAGCAATAATTTACTATTGCTTCTTTCTTTTATGATACACACAGAAAAAAAAAATTGACACATTTGCTCAAGACCAACCAGAATCATTTTAACCTATCAAAATTGATGGGAGGCCTTCACTGCCAAAGTCACTGCTGGGTTTTTCACAATTCATTGCAGACAATCTGCTACTCCCATTATGATAAAGGAGAGAAGAGTCACAAACAGGTAAGAAAGCTAGATTAATACTTGTAATTATCATTGAATTATTTAGCCTGCTATAGGATTATTTATATTGTTAGTGTCATTTGATAATTTTCTCTCATTTTATTAAACACAACTGTGAGTAATTACCCTACCTAATATTTCTCTGTATTGGCTGACTAGCTAGCAAACATTCATGAAAATATCTGGTAGCCACACATATAAAATGCTGCATTATGATGCTGTTGAATCAGAACATACCACTACATGATCCTGTAGCTCTTTGAGGATTTGCAAATCAATTAATTCTATGTTTATTGGATTCTTCCCCTACAATTAGAAAATTTATAATAGAGTCCATGAACACTATAAGTTTTACCATTTTAAGCCAGCAATCACACTTTGATTTTTACAACAAAAGCAGAAATATAAACACACACATTTGGATCAGTTTTCTATTAGTCTGTCTGGACTTCAAAATCCTATTCCTCAAGATAATGCACACCAAAGTTCTGGATTAAACAAGAAATTAGATGGCACCTGAACACTTGGTTTAATATTCTCCAAAGGACTATGCAACTTATTTCTTACATTATGACATTGTTTTTACAAAGATCCATACTTTTATAATTTTAGTATTTTTAATAATCAATAAAGTCAATTAATCATGATTAAAAATCAAACATAAAAATTTCTACTTTTTTTTGCTTTTGCCCCCTCTATTTAGAACTTATTTATAGCCTGATAATTCAAAGGTCCCTATGTTTATGAAAATCTGGACAGAAATAGCTCTAAGATCCCATTCAGAACTTGATATTAATCTAAGTCTTTTGGCTCCATTTATCCTGAGAGCAAAGAGTAGGACAAAGGATTTGAGTACTGTTAGTTTATCTGGGAGATTATCCAAGGTAGAAAAGAATGGGAAAGTGAGACAGTGAAGAAGCAACTTTGTCAAAGAGGTACATTGTTGATATAATTGTTGTGGATAGAAAATGAAGGCTTGCATTTACTGAAAGGTCCTGAGAAACTTCTTTAAGTTGTCCTCATGAAGACCAGAAAACTGACAATTTTATCTATGGTTCTTATTTTTCCACTTCACTGAGAGCTGTCCTCAGAGGACATTAACTCTCCTACACTTTTGGGTTGTGTTGGAGACATTCTAAAATGAGAGAGAGAGAACACGAGATACTATCAGTGTTAAGTAACTGCAATTTCCCATGGAACTATCCAACACAGGTTTGGCTATAATCAGGTGTTGGGCCTTGATATCAGAGGGATTTGAGGCAGTATCATTTTAGGTTAATCATTATATCTGAAATTTCCAAAAACTTCAACTGATGAAACTTTGATTATAAATCTATAAAAATATAACAATAAATCTACAGTATTCCAATTATTTTCCTAGAAATACACAGACAAAGCATCAATTGATTAATATTTAAATGTTACAAAATACTGAACTGAAAGAATTTGGTCATATAACAACGTGTAAGAAGTAGAACTTAGGTTTAGGTTAGAACTCAGGATGCATTTGATACTCAGTTAAGAAATTGAATGGAGGGACGCCTGGGTGGCTCAGTGGGTTAAGCCACTGTCTTTGGCTCAGGTTATGATCCCAGGATCCTGGGACCGAGCCCCAAATCGGGATCTCTGCTCAGCAGGGAGCCTGCCTGCTTCCTCCTCTCTCTCTGCCTGCCTCTCTGCCTGCTTGTCAACTCTCTCTGTCAAATAAATAAATAAAATCTTAAAAAAATTAATTGAATGGATGTCTGACTATCTTATAGGTTTGCTAAAAATTAGTGACTTTGTGTTCACGTGTGGCTATGCAGGAATTTTTAACTTTCTCTAAGAAGTTATTAGATTTGATTATATAATGGCAGTAAAGGATGGGGAAAAGCAAAGTACAAACCCCATAAAGACAAAGACTCTGAGTATGAGAAAAGAGTAATAGATAAGAAGAATCAATGCATTTGAGGAAAATGGGAATTGAAATACACAATGATTGTTGATTTTTTTAGATGGAAAACACAAAACTAGCTTGCAAGAAGGAAATAACAGAAGACATGTTGTGATGTGAGACAGAATCCTGGAAAAGGCATTAACGTGGAATAAAGGAGTAGGGAGAGCATATCAGGTAATTTGGATAGGAATTAGTTAGGAGGTAATTGCTTGATAAATTTTATATGGCCCACTTAAATGCACAGATTTCTCTTCTTTAATTTATGTGGAGAACAGGGTGTCCTTTCTCTTCCCTTTCAGAGCACCAGAGGTGTACTCTTTCAGACTGAAAACCTGAAAAGCTCAGGACTCAGTTGCTTAAGCACAGCTGAGAGGACATATTTCAATTAAGATTTACATTTTGCTGTATGTAGTAGACTGTCAAAAGTGGTTTAACCATATTTTTTCATTTAACAAGAAGACTACAGAGAGTGTTTTCTGGTGTTGGTTCAGAGTGTCCATCCCTCTGAACAGATTTTTTTTCTCTGAAAGTCTGGGGCAAGAAATCAATTGTTACATATGTATTCACTAAAAAAGCAGCTGGAAGATGCTGAACACTGTGGCCCATGAGATCAAGGCACCAGCACACACTTGTGAGTGGTGAGCTCCCAAGGCTGGAGGAAAATTCTAGAATAAAGTGCTTATTAGAGAGCCATACCTTTTCTCCTGTTTCCTTACCTCTCTGCACTACCCTCTTGTATCCACAGCATTGGAAATGCTTTTTAGCAACACAACACACTGAATCACCACAAATTATGTGATTCTCTTGGTGGAAAACCAAACACTGTGTAAAAACTGTGGTTTTCTAGTTCATGCTTCTGGATTGAAAATAATTCAGAATAAGCTGATAGGAGTAGCCAAGAGAGATTTAATCTTCTGTTTGGAAAAGGGCTTCTCTATAAGTGAGTAGAGGAACCTTTAGGAATTATTAATGTTTAGGGGCACCTGGGTGGCTCAGCGGGTTAAGCCTCTGCCTTTAGCTCAGGACATGATCTCAGGGTCCTGGGATCGAGTCCTGCATTTGGCTCTCTGCTTGGCAGGGAGCCTGCTTCCTCCTCTCTCTGCCTTCCTCTCTGCCTACTTCTGATCTGTCTCTGTCAGAGGAATAAATAAAATCTTAAAAAAAAAAAGAATTATTCATGTTGAGGGGCACCTGGGTGGCTCAGCGGGTTACGCCTCTGCCTTTAGCTCAGGTCATGATCTCAGGGTCCTGGGATCAAGCCCCACATCAGGTTCTCTGCTCAGCGGGGAACCTTTCCCCCCCCCACTTTCTGCCTTTGTCTGCCTACTTGTGATCTCTGTCAAATAAATAAATAAAGATTTTTTAAAAAGATAATTATTCATGTTTACATATATGCACCAGAATGCTATGTCCCTTGTCAGATAGGCTTCAAATCAACAGAAATGATAATATTTTACTTAATAAGTTTTTTAATTCCTCTGTTAACATTTTGGAATACATCATTTTAATGCACATCTGCAAATTTGTAATCACTTCATGTGAGACAAGGAATGCTTAAAAAGGCAACCAGGGGCACCGGGGTGGCTCAGTGGGTTAAGCCTCTGCCTTTGGCTCAGGTCATAATTTCAGGGTCCTGGGATCGAGCCTCATCATTCTCTAGGCTCAGCCGGGAGCCTGCATCTCTCTCTATCTTTCTGCCTGCCTCTCTGCCTGATTGTGATCTCTCTCTGTGTCATATAAATAAATACAATCTTTAAAAAAAAAAGGCAACCAAAAAACATTTACAGTTTTGGACAGGAGTTTCCCTTACGTTTTGAATAAGAATGCAAATTCAACTTCATAATAAATTACACTGCATCATAAAGATTAAATGCACTTGGGATTGCGTTCTCTCCTCCCTCCATCCTATCGTAGACACAGCTGCCCGACTAATCTTCCAAAAAAACACACATTTTCATGTGCTGCTTTTCAAAACTAGCTTCCTGTTGCCTGAAAAAATAGTCTCAAATGCTTTTGTCTGGCATTCAGGGCTCTCTAGGATGGGCACTCTGGCCAACACATCACTGCTCGTTTGTTCCACCACACACAAGTGGATCTCGGGCTAGTTATTCAGAGACCCACCTCCTCACTGACCCAGCAAAGGTCTCGTGCATCTACTAAACTCACGGCTCACTCAGTGATGTTCTCAAAGGCCATTAGTGGGTGACATGCCACTGCTAGAGTCAGGAGCCAGTGTGAAGTTGCCGCTGCCTAAGTGCATGGACTGAAAGCGAGAACGTTGATTCTCCAGGAGAAAACTGGGGCATTGTTATGAGAAGGCAGACGGCAAAACCACCCAGGTCCCCTATGACTGCTTTAACATACTCTGGACAAAATTTAAGGAGACAAGTGAACGTATTAACTCCCACTTAGGCTGTAGAAGGCAAATGCAACGGAGGAAGGCGTTATCTTCTTCTGAAACAAACCACTTAGCTCCAGCTACTTTTATAAATAGATCAGACCCTGTCCAGGAGCCCACTTAGCTGGGTTCATTTGTATACAATGTCCATACCCTCAGGAATATTAACATTTTATCTCAGATTGCATTAATTTAAATAAAACTTAACAAAAATGGTGTGAAATGAACAAAAACACCATATTCTGTGATGAATCAAATGAAATACATTTTCAGTTGCTGTTTTCCCCATTTAAAGATAAAATTTCTGATAACTGTCATTATTTGTGAAAAGATACAAGACCAACAGTTTGTGTGTATATGTGTTTTGGTTTTTGGTTTTTTTTTTTCTTCCCCTTAAGGCCATATTGTCACTAATAAAGATCTCAAATTTGCCTGGAAGCTTTCATGGCAAATTGTCAGTCTGAGGGTAGTCACCATGCAGCCAAATGGCTTTAAACATCATCAGTGCCTTTCTTCCACACACATTCTCTTCCTGGTTTAAACATTAGTTACCCTGGTTCTATACTGACACGGTATTTGCATCTCTCTCCTGTCCATAACTCCTAAAAGTTGGGGACCTCTCACTTTGGTTTCCCCAGAGCATGACATTTTATTTGTTGCTTGGGGGGCAATGGGCAGTTCAAGAAGTATGTTAATACTATCACTCAATGTATTGATCCATGCTATGCACCAACAGTGTAGTAAATATCATTCATTTCTTGTAACAAAGGCAGTAGGAACTTCTCCCAAGGGACGGAATTCCAAGGACAGAATGAAGGCAGGAAGGGAGCTGGTCTATTTGGACCTACTTTGTGAGAGACACTGGTTTAGGTATTTTTATGTATATATTATACCACTGAACTGTCACAATCCTGCAAATTCTTACATGCTTTGGGTTTCTATGTAGCAAGTTTAGCAAGCCACCCAAATTCACAGTGACAGGCCCGTGAGTCAAATCCAGCATGCTTGACTCCATGATTGTCAAGTCCACTAGCCCCATATATCATGAATCTGAGATTCATGAGTGTGTAGGTGCTATCAGGAAATGTCAAAAATGACCATTTCAGGGACACATGTATGGCTCAGTTGGTTAATTGTCTACCTCCAGCTCAGGTTATAATCCCAGCATCCTGGGATCGAGTCCCCCATCAGGCTTCTTGCTTACCAGGAGCCTGCTTCCCACTCTGCCTGCCTCTCCCTCTGCTTGTGCTATCTCTCTGACAAATGAATAAATTAAATCTTTTGTAAAAATCTTGTTTAAAAAGGCCCATTTAAAAGAATGTTTTAAAACATTGTTTGGACAGCAATAGAAGCGAAAGCAGAATGACATAATGTAACGACAGATAGTTTATGTGGGAGCCCTTTGGGTACTCTGGTGGATGAATGTTTTTAAATTAGTTTTTCGTGGACATGGGGAGTTAGAGAGGAGAAGGGAGGTGGGAGAAATTGGAAGGGGAGCTGAACCATGAGAGACTATGGACTCTGAAAAACAATCTGAGGGTTTTGAAGAGGGCGGGGGGTTGGGAGGTTGGGGTACCAAATGGTGGGTATTATAGAGGGCACTGCTTGCATGGAGCACTGGGTGTGGTGCAAAAAGAATGAATACGGTTATGCTGAAAATAAATAAAAAATAAATTTAAAAATTAGTTTTTTTGTAAACTGCCAAAAAAGAAAAGCACTCCCATTTATAGCGTACACTTTATGGTTCACAAAGCACGTGCCAACAATAAAAATAATGATGGGTTACCGTTACAATTCATAGAAAAGAAGGTACAGGGAAATTGAATGAAAGGGAATAACAAAGTAGGTTCATAAGTCCATCTTCCCTGTAAAAAAAATTAACCTGAAAGTGCGTTTTTCTGCCACCTCTCTCCCCTTTTGATCTGATAAAGAATGACCACGTAACATGAATTATAGTTCGGGGTTTTGAAAAGCATAATAGCTTTATACCAACACTTGAGCTTTTATTTATTTATTTATTTATTTATTTATTTATTGCTAACAAGATAGCTCGATTTGATATGTGGTTCCTGACAACCAACCTCAGAAGTAATTCCATCTTCATGAGAATTCAGAAAGAACCACAAACCAAACCTCAAAATAGATTCAAAGAGAAAATACTCTTAAAAAAATTTCCCTTCCTGGGGCACCCGAGTGGCTCAGTGAGTTAAAGCCTCTGCATTCAGCTCAGGTCATGAATCTAGGGTCCTGGGATTGAGCCCAATGTCTGGCTCTCTGCTCACCGGGGAGCCTGCGTCCACTTCTCTCTGCTTGCTCTCTGCCTATTGCTGATCTATGTCTGTCAAATAAATAAATAAAATCTCTTTAAAAAAATTTCCCTTCCTATCAGAAGCAGACCAAACCACTAACAAATTCCCCAGATAGCTTCATCTAAAAGGTTGTACTTTCCTCAGTCACCCAGCAGGACCTTCTTCTCTGGGCCTGGTATTTCTTCAATGGCCTATTCCAGAGAATAAGACACTAAACTACTGAGCACCAAGGGCCTCAGAACCACAAAAGACATGATGAGGGGCACAAAGCACGCCTCTGGTCACCAAGAGGGTATGTAAACGTTTGCTGCTTTTCTGCATTTTTCAAAGCTGAGTTTTTAGCTGGAGGCCGTTCCTTTATGATAAATTGCTGATACCATATAGTAATAGCCATTATATGATCTTTTACAAACCATTTCCTATCTTTGCATTCTCATGTGCCAAGACAGACACGGATTATTTAAAACCCTGAAGAGAGTGCTATTGCATTTAAATTGCCTGTAACCTTCGTGCAATAGATTTATGATTGATGATAGATTTAGTTAAAATATAACTGTTTTAAATATTTATTCTCAGTAAACGATTTCAAACTATGCTCATTTAAGTAAGTGGGTGCATATTCCCTTTTCTATTAAACCATAGTGCAAGGACCAATGCCGCGCTTCCGCGAGAACCCCAAGCTCTTTTTCTAGAATGGCCATATGCGTATGTATCAGGTGTCCTCTTTTCAATCCCTTTGTGGAGCACCTACCATGGAGGTCATGTAATAACCAATGACCAAAAAACAAACAAAAAACCCAAACATCCAGGTCGAAGTTATTCGCGCCTGCCATCATGCAAAGGCAGACCCTGCCTGGAGACCAGGGGACTGCTCAAATAGGAGGCAGGCATCTCAGCCCAGGCCTGTGCTGGGGAAGTTGGTTTCGGGCTTCTGGCGCAATCAGAAGCCAGCGAAGTGACCTGAGAGTGCAGCCGGGTTTAGGGCTGATGATCTTTTTCCAGCCAGGCTGCACCCGGACACCCGCTCAGGGAGCCAGGCTAGGAGGCCGCTTAGCGCGGGCGTTGGCCACGCTCGCAGGCCCCCGGGGCTTCACCCAGTGCCCAGGCCCAGGCCTCCGCCTCAGGAAGGAGGGGAGCGGGGGCGGGGGCAGCCCGGAGAAGGGGCTTTGCTAATTGCCGAAGCGGGAAGTGAGCACGCAGAGGACATGGAGGAGAGTCTGGGAGGAGGTGGAGGGGCTGGCGGAGGAGGGGCGTGCAGCGCCCCGGTGCTGTGCTGCGGCCCAGTCGGGACTGGAGGACCCACAGGACTCGCCGCCCATGCGCTCCTCTGCTCCAGCCCAGCCCTGGAGTCCCGCGCTGCCCCTCCCAGCCCCAAGGCTTCTCCAGACTACCCTCTGCTGACAGGTAAATTGAATCCGCGCTGCGCCCTCACCTGGAGCAGAAAGCGCAGGCCGCGAGCTCGCGGTGGTGTGGGGACCCAGCCTCCCGCGACCCCCGGGGCACCGGGACCACCCCGGATGCCACGCCGCACCCGGGTCCGCACGGGGTCGGGCCAGGGATGGCGCCGCCCGAGGTTCCCCCCGCCAGTGGGGCGCGCTAGCCCCCATTGTTCGACACCCCCATGCCTGCATGCCAAGGTCCCCCTTCCCTCGTCTCCCGCCATGGCCCCACCGCTTTTGTTCTGGACTTGGGATCCTAGGTGGAAACTAGTCCCTCAGACCTCCCTGGCAGCAAGGAGCACAGGGAGGGATTCTCGGGTTTTTTCCACCCTGGCTCTTCCTCTCTCCACATTCACATGCCTTCTTGTGTCCTTTCCTCTCCTCTTTGTCACTTTTATTAAATGGTTTTGTTCTGCATGTTGACCCGCAGAGCGATTTCATGAATGAATATATAGGAAACTAAGTCGGAGCCCACCTGTGAGAGCCCACCTGTGGAGGCCTTTCATTAGAATGGTCTCTGGTTCTAGCCTCAGTTCAGAATACTGCGTGTACCTGAGGATCGAGTCCAGATGTTTCTTTCCTCTCTGACTTGAATTTGAAATCCTCCTCAGACTTCAGCTTCCAGGATTGCTCCCGTCCTTGCTCTCCCACTGTCTCGGTGGGGATCCGCCATGAGTGTTGAACACAGGAATGAATGAATGATATATATCCCCAGGTCGCTGGGGATTTTTCTTGTTTTGCTGAGGTTGGAAAGGCTTGGGAGAGACCCCCTGTATGCAGATACAGAGCTGCATGCAATTGCTTAGATAAACGTGTTCCCCACTTAATTGCTTGGGCATTGAACATTTTGCCTTTAACCTGTGGCTTGAGCAGTTAGGAGGAGACAATCTGGAGGTGAATCAGAAGATGGCTGAATCCACATGGTGGTGGGCTGGGGTTTGGGAGATTTTCCTGGAGATTCTAAAGAAAGATCTAAATTCTTCCAATGGGGAGTGGTAAACATCTTATCAATGGGAGATGGAAAATAAATTGTCTGGTTAACCTTTCCCTCCCCTTCAAAACCCATTATTTGAAAAAACAAAAAAGGAAGTGAAGGGAGAAATCCTCCCACTCCCATCCCCACTCACCTCCATAGCCACCTCCTCTTCCAAGAACTAACAGACAAGGTGCCAAGAAGTGTTAGGTACCAGCAGTGGTCTCAGAGCTCATTCAAGGATCATGGTGAAAGTCATTCAAAGAGATTGTGGGGGCACAGGGATCCAATTAAGGGGGACAAGTTTAAGGTTTGCCTGGTCCCCTAAAAATTAATGGCACTAGAGAAGATGAGCTTTGGGAAGTATAGCTTAATGGATACAACGTGTAAAAAGCTTCAGTGAGTCATGGTGGGAAGAGGCTATGAGGGCAGCAAAGACAGTCTTAGATGATGTTATTAATAGCACTACAGGCTCTAGATTTCCTGTGGTGGTGTTCTTGGCAAGACCAGCCCGGCCAAAGTGGATCCTCACAACCTGGAACAGAGGGTCATGGAGATCCCAGCAAGTGTGGTATGATGAGAGCGTAAAATTATAGGAGGTGTCCTTTGGAAGGACTGTCTTCTTGACTTTAAAAGGGAGAACCCAAATCTGTAGGTGAAATCTTCTTGGCTACAAAGAAGGCCGAGGCCTTCTAAGGTCAAGGTCTCCTCGTCATTTTAAAAGATGTCAAAGAACATATTCAGACATTTCAAAGATATCCTCATGTCCATCCGTTCCCACTCTGGAATTCTATCAATAAGGTGAGAGTTCCTCTAGTTGGAAAAAAGATCTAAAAAGACTTCCCTTTCTCATGTAATTTCTGTAACCTCCAGGACACACCCACCTACCCCTTCCAGCGCTGTAATGAAGCTACAGCTGGTGCCAATTTGTGGAACTCCTTAAAGGCTATTTTCCCTTATATACCCCCGGACCAAGTTCCCATGCTCCCTCACCTGATTTCCTGCACTCACCTCCCACCTGGGTGTGTTCACACCTGCACGTGCTTTTTTACCAACCCCTTTGCCAAAAGGCAGCCAGAGTGACCTTTCAAAGACCTATCAGTTCCTGGCCTTTGTCTCCATAGAAATCTGCACTGATCTTCTAACAAATTCTCAGTCCTCCAAAGGCATCCATAATCCTCCCATCCATCTCTTCCTACCCTTCCAACTGACTGATGCCTGTTCTGCCCTGTCTTTCTGCCCTTCAACCACGCTGCCTCCCTCTTCCTGTGGAGACCCCACATGGTGCCTGCCTCCAAGCACAGGTGATTCCCATTGATGGGAAGACCCTCTTCCTCTCCCCCCGTCTCCCCACTCCAGTTACTCCCACTTATTCGTGAGCTCACAAGCCCCATGGTACACACTCTCTCCATGCAGCCTGCTCTCTCTTTTCTAGCACTGGCCTCCGTTTCTAGCTGTGGTTGTGTCACGGATGTCCCTCCCCAGCCTGCCTCCAAGCTCTCCGTCCGTTTAGCTCCAACACCTGACACAGTGCCTGGCACGTAGTAAGCCCTGGCTAGCTTCTAAGAGCCTCACTGAGGGACTGAAAGCGTTTTTAAAAATGTCACCACGTAGGCTCCAAACTGTAGGCAGAAAAAGCTTTGCCTGGATTGACATTTTAGAGACGTATTCGTCATGTTAGATGTGTTCACTGACTTTACCCTTGTAAAATTAAAAAAAAAAAAGGACCTCTGTATCACTTCACATCTAACGAAGGCACATGTATACTATTAGACCACGTTATGAGCTTAATGGAAGGAGACAAGATTTTTTCGCTAAGAAAATGTATAAGACTGTTGAGGTCACGTGGGAGGAAATAGTCCATTTGTTGGAGCATTGCTATCTTACTCTATCACAGCCACTAATAAAAATCTGACACGGGGTGAGTCAGAATTGTCTGTCAGAGATGAGTTAGATCTGGCTCATGTTCGTACAGACATGAAAGCCAGGAACGAAGAAGCAGGCTTTGAAAGCCTGGGTTGAGGAGGCGGTGTGGTTCACTGCGATGAGCTAAGTGCCCAGGGTCACTGGCAGACACGCGGGCCTGTGTCCTTCCTTTGGTCTGGGGTCCCTCTTGCACCATGTGGTGAGGCTAGCAGCTGGGAGCAGCTCAGGACAGGACCCGGTGGCATCTTACCTCTCCCACCCTCCTGTGGGCTCCAGTGGGCTCCCGTGGGCTCCAGTGGGTCCCAGGGGACAGCCTGCCTTCCTTGCAAAGCCCAGTAGCACTGGGAGCAGAAACTGGGACCAAAGAGTGAGCACCCTGTTTGACAAGCTGGACCAGCCACCTCTTCTTCAGATGCTGGGGGAGCCCTGGCGTGCTGACTCCTCCCTTCTTCCTTTCCCCTTTCCTCCCTCCCTCCCTCTTCCCTTCCCCTCTCTCCTTCCCTGGTGCTGCGCTTTCATGATGCCCACTTCATCCCTTTTCCTTTCTTACATGCCTGTCTTCTAGAGTTTCTTCTCTCCTCCCAATTACTTCCCTTCGTCTGAATCTCCTCTTTGGTCCCTTTGTTCCCGCTCTCTGCTCCTCCTCCCCTTCCCTGGCCCCTGTTCAGCTCCATCCAGACTGCAGGCAGATGTGGACTAACACTCTCACTCACTAGCTCAGCCACCCTCCAGAAAAGTCACTCTTCGGTGGCCACCTTCCTGACCCCCTGGACCTTTCCCCGCTTATTCAGCTATTGCTCTGAAGTCTGTGGAGGACAGAGCGGGGCTGCCACAGAATCAGGCCAGAGGAGAAACCAAATCATGTGTCCACACTGTCCCCCAGTACTGCTTCTCTGAGAGCTTTCTGAGTCCTCAACAGGGTTAGGATTTAGGGGCTTCTTCAGAACTGGGAGTGAAAACAGCCATAGGTCAAAAGAAAAGCTATGGCCCCCCCACACAAAATAATAATCACAAATGAAAACTAAGTTAACTCTGAAGTCCCAAAGTCAAAAAATTGCCTTGAATCTGTCACTAGAAAGCACCCAAGGCCTCATTATCTGGGTTCTGCGTGCCCTGGGAATGGCAGGAGGCTTTGACCCCCTTCCCTCTTCATCCACTCCCAAAGAAAGTCCTCGGAGGTGGTCTTCAAACTTCCTCTGAGAAACTGTCTCTGGGAACTGTAGGCTCTTGGCTCCTGGGACAAATGAGGGTGATGTCAGTACCTGATGGGAAGCTTTACCAGGAGACTGTGGCTTCTGGTTGCAGTCCTCAGGTCTCATGGTCTGGGTGAGATCAGGGTCTTTCAGTGGAGGCGGACAGATAAGATTTCAGATTTTGAGTTGATTTTGGGATGATTAGTGCTTTGGAGGGCATTGGGTGAAGGTATTTTGCACACGGGAAGGACACGAATTTGGGGAGCCAGAGAGTGGACTGTTAAGAGCTGACTTGCATTTCCCCCAGAAACCTTGCTGCTGTCCTTACCTCTGGTACCACAGAACGTGACCTTATTTGGAACTAGAGTCCTTACAGATGCAATCACATTACAGTGAGGTCGTTAGAGTGGGCCCTAATCTCCTGTAACTGACCTCCTTATGTAAAGGGAAAATCTGGACAGAGAGATGCCCCTACTGTCAGTGGTGGGCAGTGTATGAACTTCTAGAACCCTGACAGTAGTGGAAAACAGACTCAGGCTGGGCACTAGGTAAATGGGAGCTCTAGTGGAATTTCAGATGAAGATACTGTGGACCTTGGCTTCCCAGGTCATAGTGACGTTAGGATTTCAAATTCAAGTCAGAGATGAAAGAAACATCTGGACTCGGTCCTCAGGTACATGCAGTATTCTGAACTGAGGCTAGAACCAGAGACCATTCTAATGAAAGGCCTCCACAGGTGGGCTCTCACAGGTGGGCTCTGACTTAGTTTCCTGTATATTCATTCATGAAACCGCTCTGCGGGTCAACATGCAGAACAAAACCATTTAATAAAAGTGACAATGAAGTGAGGAAAGGGAGGCCAGAAGGCATGTGAATGTGGAGAGAGGAAGAGCCAGGGCGGGGCTGAAAACCCGAGAATCCCTCCCTGTGCTCCTTGCTGCCAGGGAGGTCTGAGGGACTAGTTTCCACCTGGGATCCCAAGTCCAGAACAAAAGTGGCGGATACAAGGCTCGGGATGAAGGAAGGGGGTCCTCGGCACCCAGCATGGGGGTGCAAAACGATGGGTGCTATTGCGCTCGGTGCGGGGGGGCACCTCGCCAGGCTCCGTCCCCGGCCTGACCCCATGGGGTCCCGGGTGTGGCGTGTCATCAGGGGTGGTCCCGCTGCCCCGGGGGTCGTGGGAGGCTGGGTCCCGACACCCCTGCGAGCTAGCGGCCCACGCTTTCTGCTCCAGGTGAGGGCGCGGCGCTGTGTCACTTTACCTGCTTGCAGAGGGTCCTCCGGAGAAGCCATGGGGGGGGGGGCAGCGGGCCCCGGGAGCGGGACAGCGAGGCCACAGGGGCTGGGCGGGAGCGCGGGAGTGCGGGGGTCCTGCAGTGCTGACTGGGCCCCAGCAGAGCACCGTGGCACTGCCCGGCCCTCGTCCGCCAGCCCCTCAACCTCCTCTCAGACTCTCCGCCACGTCCTCCAAGAGCTCACTTCCAGATTCCGCAATTAGCAAAGCCCCTTCTCCGGGCCGCCCCAGCCCACCGCCCCTCCCCCTCCGTCCTGAGGCGCGGGCCCAGGGCAGGGGCGCCGGCGAAGCCCCGGGGGCCTGCGAGTGTGGCCAGCGCCAGCGCTGAGCGGGCTCCTAGCCTGGCTCCCCGAGCGGGTGTCCGCGCGCTGCCTGGCTGCAAAAAGATCATCAGCCCTAAACCCTGGCTGCACTCTTGGGTCACTTCGCTGCCTTCCTGATTGTGCCCAAAGCCGGGAACCAGCTTCCCCAGCACAGGCCTGGGCTGAGATGCCTGCCCGCGATCTGTTTGAGCAGTCTCCTAGTCTCCAGGCAGGGTCCGCCATTGCATGATGGCACCCGCAAATCACTTCGACCTGGATGTTTGGGTTTTTTGTTTGTTTTTTGGTTATTGGTTATTACATGACCTCCATGGTAGGTGCTCCACAAAGGGAGTGAAAAGAGGACGCCTGATACATACGCATATGGCCATTCTAGAAAAAGAGCTTGGGGTTCTAGCGGAATCACGGCATTGGTCCTTGCACTATGGTTTAATAGAAAAGGGATTATGCACCAACTTACTTAAATGAGCATAGTTTGAAATCGTTTACTGAGAATAAATATTTAAAACAGTTATATTTTAACTAAATCTATCATCAATCATAAATCTATTGCACGAAGGTTACAGGCAATTTAAATGCAATAGCACTCTCTTCAGGGTTTTAAATAATCCGTGTCTGTCTTGGCACATGAGAATGCAAAGATAGGAAATGGTTTGTAAAAGATCATATAATAGCTTTAACTATACGGTATCAGCAATTTATCCTAAAGGAGCGGCCTCCAGCTAAAAACTCAGCTTTGAAAAATGCAGAAAAGCAGCAAACGTTTACATACCCTCTTGGTGACCAGAGGCGTGCTTTGTGCCCCTCATCATGTCTTTTCTGGTTCTGAGGCCCTTGGTGCTCAGTAGTTTAGTGTCTTATTCTCTGGAATAGGCCATTGAAGAAATACCAGGCCCAGAGAAGAAGGTCCTGCTGGGTGACTGAAGAAAGTACAACCTTTTAGATGAAGCTTTCTGGGGAATTTGTTAGTGGTTTGGTCTGCTTCTGATAGGAAGGGAAATTTTATTTTTAAAGATTTTATTTATTTATTTGATAGAGATCACAAGTAGGAAGAGAGGCAGGCAGAGGGAGAAGAAGAAACAGGCTCCCTGCTGAGGAGTGAGCCTGATGTGGGGCTCGATCCCAGGACCCTGGAATCATGACCTGAGCCGAAGGCAGAGGCTTTAACTCACTCTGCCACCCAGTGCCCAAGGTAAATTTCTTTTTAAAGATTTTATTTATTTATTTGACAGGCAGAGATCACAAGTAGGCAGAGAGCAGGCAGAGAGAGAAGTGGATGCAGGCTCCCTGCTGAGCAGAGAGCTAGACATGGGGCTCAATCCCAGGACCCTAGGATCATGACCTGAGCCGAACGCAAAGGCCCAGTGAGCCAAACTCACTGAGCCACTCGGGTGCCCCAGGAAGGGAAATTTTTTTAAGAGTATTTTCTCTTTTAATCTATTTTGAGGTTTGGTTTGTAGTTCTTTCTGACTTCCATTGAAGATGGAATTACTTCTGAGGTTGGTTGTCAGGAACCGCATATCAAATCGAGCTATCTTATTAGCAATAAATAAATAAATAAATAAATAAATAAAAGCTCAAGTGTTGGTATAAAGCTATTATGCTTTTCAAAACCCCAAAGTATAATTCATGTATCGTGGTCATTCTTTATCAGATCAATCAGGAGAGAGGTGGCAGAAATGCACTTTCAGGTTAATATTTTTACAAGGAAGATTGACTTATGAACCTACTTTGTTATTCCCTTTCACTCAATTTCCCTGTACCTCCTTTTCTATGAATTGTAACGGTAAACCATCATTATTTTTATTGATGGCACGTGAGAATTAGAGATCAATGCCCAAAGTGAAAGCAGAAGGCAGGTTTATTAAAGCAACGGCACATTATCGCAGGGAGAGCAGGTGGTATTCCATGAGGTGGAGCTGGCCCTTACTTTATTTTGGGATTGGATGAAGAATATTTTAATCAGCAGTGAAGGTCAAAATGTCATAGCTCCAGGATCAGAGTAAACATATGGGATTAAAAAATAAAAAATAAAAAAAAAAGATTTTTTTGAAAGGACTTTTTTTTAAAGGACTTTAAACAAAAGTCCATTTTAAGAGACAGTTGGCTGTTTAAACCAAAAGTACAACTCACTGAGAGAATCGCTGCATTATTTATTGGGGTAGAAAGGACCTGGAATGTAGAAAGACCCATTCTGCAGAGGAAAAAATAGAATCACTAACAGGCCTCATGCCTTGCACAGCCAGTGGCTAGAATCCCTGCCTAATAAGACCCTGTGCTGGAAGGCCGCTAGAAACATCTCAACTATGTTAGTCTATCTTGGAAGCCAACAAGTGTTTTCCCAGTTAAGAGCATGGTAACAATCAGTCACGTTATGTTATAATGATTGTCGATATCTTTAAAAGCCTTGTCAAGTTCATTTTTGAGTAACCCTCACCCCACCCTTAGAGAAATTTATCTGTGGTTCACCTCTTTGAAATATCTCATTGTTGTTCCACATTTACCATACCAAAAAAAAAAAAAAAAAAAAAAAAAAAAAAAAAAAAAGCTTTTTATTAACCAAGTGTTCAGAAGGGGGCGCCAATGTAAACAATGAGAGTTTTCCCTGCTGGGACAACTTTGTTGCAGAAACACCTGAAAGCAATCAGGTCAGACAGAGCCAAGGGCAGGAAGGATTTTTAAAATTACAAAAACCGAACCAATCAAACCAAAACAAAAATCAAAACCAATGGCCAAGGGCTCCTGGGTTGCTCAGTGGGTTAAGCCGCTGCCTTTGGCTCAGGTCATGATCTCAGGGTCTGGGGATCGAGTCCCTCATCGGACTCTCTGCTCAGCAGGGAGCCCGCTTCCCTCTCTCTCACTCTGCCTGCCTCTCCATCTACTTGTGATTTCTCTCTGTCAAATAAATAAATAAAATCTTAAAAAAAAAAAAAACCAATGGCCAAGATTTCATGTTTGCTACTAAAGTTAGGACATCTCCTAAGACATGTGCGTGACTTGATCAATATATTTATATATATATATATTTGAAGAAGAAGGAACTATTTGATGCAGCAAATCCACGTTGGCTAAAAATGACCAGATATGGAGTCTCCTGGGTGGCTCAGTGTTTGAGGCCTCTGCCGTCAGCTCAGGTAATGATTTCAGGGTCCTGGGATGGAGCCCCACATCAGGCTATCTGCTCAGCGGGGAGCCTGCTACCCCCTCTTTCTCGGCCTGCCTCTCTACATACTTGTGATCTGTCAAATGGGTAAATAAGATGTTTAAAAAAAGAATTACTAGGTGTGAAATACATTGAGGGTATGGGTAGGAAAATGATTTCAACTGATCAGACTTGGAAGTGGTTGAACCTGAATTGAAGTGCTATAAAAAGAGTAAAGACCTGGGAAATATATGGGGAAAAAATCCCTAGAAAAACAGCAATAATAACTGGCTGCTCTTTATTGATCCAGATCCTGCGGTAGGCAAAGAAGAGCTGGTTTTAGCCAGAGGATGATCTCCGTTTGTCTTCATGATCTGGCATTTCCTGCAAGCCAGGCATGGGGCTCTGCACTAGAGCTGCAAATGCTTGGGGGCCCTCACTGTCCCTTTCCTCTTCTCAGGGGGACAACGGGCATGTCCATGGTGCAGTGTGACAGGCTTTACCACAGGAAGATAAAAGACTGCCAAGGGTAGTTTGGAGCTGGGAAAAGCCACTTAGGAACAGATTGTCAGGGGAGGTGATAGACAAGGGCAAAGCGAAGAATGAGGATGAGAGGGTGAGTGCGTCAAGTTTCAAAGTGCCAGGAGGCAGCACAGTGCATCGGGGGAAACTATAGCAAGTTCATGACAACCGACAGCTGATCTCACAGCATCACCTGGGGATGGAGGCTGAGCCCCGGGGTTAACACTGGGGGTGAGATAGTTTGTATACTATGCCGAGGAGGTGAGGTAGGTCACACTGTGGGGGCACAGGGAGCTACCGCAGGATTTCAAATATCAGAATCGTAAACATAATAGAGTATTTTAATTGCATCCTAGCCTTCATCAAGGGTAAGATGCACTATAGTTTATGTTCGACTAAGAAAGAGAAATGCTGTCAGTTAAACTAGGATATGTCCTCAAGTGCAAGGTGAGTGCCACCTTAAGAGATATTAAAATGGGGGGGGGGAGGACAAATCTTAGAACAAGTAAACTGTGTTACTAGAATAATTAAGAAAGGTCGAACACTTGGATCAACAAAATAAGTGATTATTGCTTCCCATGTGCCCCAAACTATATTAAGTCTTAGAACAAGAGACGTTTCTCATCTTGATGCCCCGCAGCTGTTAGACCCAAGGTACAGAGGGCAGTGGCCAACGACCAGCAGGCCCCAAGTGCCATGTGCAGACTCTAAGAGCAACTGCCTTTGAGAGAGGAAACGGTTGAGAGTGGGCTTTCTGAGGTAGAGAATTACTAGCTGGGAAAGGAGGAAAATTGACACAGAATCGGAATTGATGTCCCTACAACACAGAGTTGGTGAAACTTCCCTTCTCAGAGATCTTGAGGCTCCTCAGAAATGTATTTTTCATTTTGGATGGAACATTCAGGATAAATATGATCTGTTCGAGTTTCTGGTTCTCTTATCAGGACTGTTTCTTAGGCTTCACTGGCACAAGAAAAGGGTTTTGATAGTCCAGGGTCAATCCTGACAAAAGCAAAGCACAGTATCTATGAATAACTAACCACTCAGAAGAGAACAACAGATAAAAGGCCAGGCTGACCTGACCCTGCACGATAGGTAAGGTTGGTCCGGCAACAGGGGTAGAGGGGAAGTGCCCATCCCCTGCAAGAAGAGCTAGAGAAGACCCCTGCCGGAGAGACCACCAGGAGAGGAGAGCAGTAGGTGCTGATGATGAAGAATATTTTAATCAGCAGAGAAGGTCAAAATGACAAAGTTCCAGGATCAGAGTAAACATATGGGATTAAAAAGTAAAAAAAATTAAAAAAAAAAAGTTTTTTTTGAAAGGACTTTTTTTTTTTTTTAAAGGACTTTATACAAAAGACCTTTTTAAGAGACAGTTGGCTGTTTAAACCAAAAGTACAATCAACTGAGCGAATCGCAGCTTTATTTATTGGGGTAGAAAGGACCAGGAATGTAGAAAGACCCATTCTGCAGAGGAAAAAATAGAATCACTAACAGGCCTCATGCCTTGCACAGCCAGTGGCTAGAATCCCTGCCTCATGAGACCCTGTGCTAAAAGGCCGCTAGAACCATCTCAACTATGTTAGTCTACCTTGGAATCCAACAAGTGTTTTCCCAGTTAAGAGCACGGTAACAATCAGTCACGTTATGTTATAATGATTGTCGATATCTTTAAAAGCCTCGTCAAGTTCCTTTTGGAGTAACCCTCACCCCACCCTTAGCGAAATTTATCTGTGGTTCACCACTTTGAAATACCTCACTGTTGTTCCACAGTTACCATAGCTAAAAAAAAAAAAAAAAAGATACAAAAGAAAAAGAAAAAGAAAAAGCTTTTTATTAGCAAAGTGTTCAGAAGGGGGCGCCACTGTAAACAATGGGAGTTTTCGCTGCTGGGTCAACTTGTTGCAGAAACAGCTGAAAGCAATCAGGTCAGACAGAGCCAAGGGCTGGAGGGATTTTTAAAAAAATTACACAAAAAACCGAACCAAATCAAACCAAAACAAAAATCAAAAACAATGGCGAAGGGCGCCTGGGTGGCTCAGTGGGTTAAGTCGCTGCCTTCAGCTCAGGTCATGATCTCAGGGTACTGGGATCGAGTCCCGCATCGGGCTCTCTGCTCAGCAGGGAGCCTGCTTCCCTCTCTCTCTCTCTCTGCCTGCCTCTCCATCTACTTGTGATTTCTCTCTGTCAAATAAATAAATAAAATCTTTAAAAAGAAAAATCCAATGGCCAAGATTTCATGTTTGCTACTAAAGTTATGACATCTCCTAAGACATGCGCGTGACTTTATCAATATATTTATATATTCATATTTTGAAGAAGAAGGAACTATTTGATGCAGCAAATCCATGTTGATTAAAAATTACCAGATATGGGGTCTCCTGGGTGGCTCAGTGTTTTAGGCCTCTGCCTTCGGCTCAGGTCATGATTTCAGGGTCCTGGGATGGAGCCCCACATCAGGCTATCTGCTCAGCGGGGAGCCTGCTTCCCCTCTTTCTCGGCCTGCCTCTCTACATACTTGTGATCTGTCAAATGGGTAAATAAGATTTTTAAAAAAAGAATTACTAGGTGTGAAATACATCGAGGGTATGGGAAGAAAAGTGTTTTCACCTGATCAGACTTGGAAGTGGTTGAACCTGAATTGAAGTGCTATTAAAAGAGTAAAGACCTGGGAAATATATGGGGAAAAAATCCCTAGAAAAACAGCAATAATAACTGGCTGCTCTTTATTGATCCAGATCCTGCGGTAGGCAAAGAAGAGCTGGTTTTAGCCAGAGGATGATCTCCGTTTGTCTTCATGATCTGGCATTTCCTGCAAGCCAGGCATGGGGCTCTGCACTAGAGCTGCAAATGCTTGGGGGCCCTCACTGTCCCTTTCCTCTTCTCAGGGGGACAACGGGCATGTCCATGGTGCAGTGTGACAGGCTTTACCACAGGAAGATAAAAGACTGCCAAGGGTAGTTTGGAGCTGGGAAAAGCCACTTAGGAACAGATTGTCAGGGGAGGTGATAGACAAGGGCAAAGCGAAGAATGAGGATGAGAGGGTGAGTGCGTCAAGTTTCAAAGTGCCAGGAGGCAGCACAGTGCATTCGGGAAACTATAGCAAGTTCATGACAACCGACAGCTGATCTCACAGCATCACCTGGGGATGGAGGCTGAGCACCGGGGTTAACACTGGGGCTGAGATGGTTTGTATACTATGCCGAGGAGGTGAGGTACTACACTGTAGGGGCACAGGGAACTACCGGAGGATTTCAAATATCAGAATCGTAAACATAATAGAGTATTTAATTGCATCCTTGCTTTCATCAAGGGTAAGATGCACTATAGTTTATGTTCGACTAAGAAAGAGAAATGCTGTCAGTTAAAATAGGATATGTCCTCAAGTGCAAGGTGAGTGCCACCTTAAGAGATATTAAAATGGGGGGGAGGACAAATCTTAGAACAAGAAAACTGTGTTACTAGAATAATTAAGAAAGGTCGAACACTTGGATCAACAAAATAAGTGATTATTGCTTCCCATGTGCCCCAAACTATATTAAGTCTTAGAACAAGAGACATTCTCATCTTGATGCCCGGCAACTGTTAGACCCAAGGTACAGAGAGCAGTGTCCAACGACCAGCAGGCCCCAAGTGCCATGTGCAGACTCTAAGAGCAACTGCCTTTGAGAGAGGAAACGGTTGAGAGTGGGTTGTCTGAGGTAGAGAATTACTAGCTAGGAAAGGAGGAAAACTGACACAGAATCGGAATTGATGCCCCTACAACACAGAGTTGGTGAAACTTCACTTCTCAGAGATCTTGAGGCTCCTCAGAAATGTATTTTTCATTTTGGATGGAACATTCAGGATAAATATGATCTGTTCGAGTTTCTGGTTCTCTTATCAGGACTGTTTCTTAGGCTTCACTGGCACAAGAAAAGGGTTTTGATAGTCCAGGGTCAATCCTGACAAAATCAAAGAACAGTATCTATGAAAAACTAACCACTCAGTAGAGAGAACAACAGATAAAAGGCCAGGCCTACCAGAACCTGCAGGATAGGTAAGGTTGGTCCGGCAACAGGGGTCGAGGGGAAGTGCCCATCTCCTGCTAGAAGAGCTAGAGAAGACCCCTTCCGGAGAGACCACCAGGAGAGGAGAGCAGTAGGTGCTGATGATGAAGAATATTTAATCAGCAGAGAAGGTCAAAATGACAAAGTTCCAGGATCAGAGTAAACATATGGGATTAAAAAGTAAAAAAAATAAAAAAAAAAAAGATTTTTTTGAAAGGATTTTTTTTTTTGAAAGGACTTTATACAAAAGACCTTTTTAAGAGACAGTTGGCTGTTTAAACCAAAAGTACAATCAACTGAGCGAATCGCAGCTTTATTTATTGAGGTAGAAAGGACCAGGAATGTAGAAAGACCCATTCTGCAGAGGAAAAAATAGAATCACTAACAGGCCTCATGCCTTGCACAGCCAGTGTCTAGAATCCCTGCCTCATGAGACCCTGTGCTAGAAGGCCGCTAGAACCATCTCAACTATGTTAGTCTATCTTGGAAGCCAACAAGTGTTTTCCCAGTTAAGAGCACGGTAACAATCAGTCACGTTATGTTATAATGATTGTCGATATCTTTAAAAGCCTTGTCAAGTTCCTTTTTGAGTAAGCCTCTCCCCACCTTTAGAGAAATTTATCTGTGGTTCACCTCTTTGAAATACCTCATTGTTGTTCCACATTTACCATAGCATAGAAAAAAAAAAAAAAAAAGCTTTTTTTTTATAAACAAAGTGTTCAGAAGGGGGCGCCACTGTAAACAATGAGAGTTTTCGCTGCCCGGACACCTTTGTTGCAGAAGCAGCTGAAAGCAGCATCAGGTCAGACAGAGCCAAGGGCTGGAGGGATTTTTAAAATTACAAAAACCGAACCAAATCACACCAAAACAAAAATCAAAACCATTGGCCAAGATTTCAAGTTTGCTACTTAATGTTTGACATTCTCCTAAGACATGCACGTGACTTGATCAATATATTTACATATTTATATTTGAAGAAAAAGGAACTATTTGATGCAGCAAATCCATGTTGATTATAAATTACCAGATATGGGGCTCCCGGGAGGCTCAGTGCTTTAGGCCTCTGCCTTCGGATCAGGTCAAGATTTCAGGGTCCTGGGATGGAGCCCCACATCTGGCTCTCTGCTCAGCGGGGAGCCTGAATCCCCCCCTCTGTCTTTCTCTCTACCTACTTGTGATCAGACAAATGGGTAAATAAGATTTTAAAAAAAAGAATTACTAGCTGAGAAATACATCGAGAGTATGGGAAGGAAAATGATTTCACCTGATCAGACTAGGAAGTGGTTGAAGCGTGAATTAAAGTGCTATAAAAAGAGTAAAGACCTGGGAAATATATGGGGAAAAAATACCAAGAAAAACAGCAATAATAACTGGCTGCTCTTTATTGATCCAGATCCTGCGGTAGGTAAAGAAGAGCTGGTTTTAGCCAGAGGATGATCTCCGTTTGTCTTCATGATCTGGCATTTCCTGCAAGCCAGGCATGGGGCTCTGCACTAGAGCTGCAAATGCTGGGGGGCCCTCACTGTCCCTTTTCTCTTCTCAGCGGGACAACGGGCATGTCTACGGTGCAGTGTGACAGGCTTTACCACAGGGAGATAAAAGACTGCCAAGGGTAGGTTGGAGCTGGGAAAAGCCACTTAGGAACTGATTTTCAAGGGAGGTGATAGACAAGGGCAAAGCAAACAATGAGGATGAGAGTGTCAAGTTTCAAAGTGCCAGGAGGTAGCACAGTGCATTCGGGAAACTACAGCAAGTTCATGACAACCGACAGCTGATCTCACAGCATCACCTGGGGATGGAGGCTGAGCACCGGGGTTAACACTGGGGCTGAGATAGTTTGTATACTATGCCGAGGAGGTGAGGTACTACACTGTAGGGGCACAGGGAACTACCGGAGGATTTCAAATATCAGAATCGTAAACATAATAGAGTATTTAATTGCATCCTTGCTTTCATCAAGGGTAAGATGCACTATAGTTTATGTTCGACTAAGAAAGAGAAATGCTGTCAGTTAAACTAGGATATGTCCTCAAGTGCAAGGTGAGTGCCACCTTAAGAGATATTAAAATGGGGGGGGAGGACAAATCTTAGAATAAGTAAACTGTGTTACTAGAATAATTAAGAAAGGTCGAACACTTGGATCAACAAAATAAGTGATTATTGCTTCCCATGTGCCCCAAACTATATTAAGTCTTAGAACAAGAGACATTCTCATCTTGATGCCCGGCAGCTGTTAGACCCAAGGTACAGAGAGCAGTGGCCAACGACCAGCTGGCCCCAAGTGCCATGTGCAGACTCTAAGAGCAACTGCCTTTGAGAGAGGAAACGGTTGAGAGTGGGTTGTCTGAGGTACAGAATTACTAGCTAGGAAAGGAGGAAAACTGACACAGAATCGGAATTGATGCCCCTACAACACAGAGTTGGTGAAACTTCCCTTCTCAGAGATCTTGAGGCTCCTCAGAAATGTATTTTTCATTTTGGATGGAACATTCAGGATAAATATGATCTGTTCGAGTTTCTGGTTCTCTTATCATGACTGTTTCTTAGGCTTCACTGGCACAAGAAAAGGGTTTTGATAGTCCAGGGTCAATCCTGACAAAAGCAAAGCACAGTATCTATGAATAACTAACCACTCAGAAGAGAACAACAGATAAAAGGCCAGGCTGACCTGACCCTGCACGATAGGTAAGGTTGGTCCGGCAACAGGGGTAGAGGGGAAGTGCCCATCCCCTGCAAGAAGAGCTAGAGAAGACCCCTTCCGGAGAGACCACCAGGAGAGGAGAGCAGTAGGTGCTGATGATGAAGAATATTTTAATCAGCAGAGAAGGTCAAAATGACAAAGTTCCAGGATCAGAGTAAACATATGGGATTAAAAAGTAAAAAAAATTAAAAAAAAAAAGTTTTTTTTGAAAGGACTTTTTTTTTTTTTAAAGGACTTTATACAAAAGACCTTTTTAAGAGACAGTTGGCTGTTTAAACCGAAAGTACAATTCACTAAGCGAATCGCTGCATTATTTATTGGGGTAGAAAGGACCTGGAATGTAGAAAGACCCATTCTGCAGAGGAAAAAATAGAATCACTAACAGGCCTCATGCCTTGCACAGCCAGTGGCTAGAATCCCTGCCTCATGAGACCCTGTGCTAAAAGGCCGCTAGAACCATCTCAACTATGTTAGTCTACCTTGGAATCCAACAAGTGTTTTCCCAGTTAAGAGCACGGTAACAATCAGTCACGTTATGTTATAATGATTGTCGATATCTTTAAAAGCCTCGTCAAGTTCCTTTTGGAGTAACCCTCACCCCACCCTTAGCGAAATTTATCTGTGGTTCACCACTTTGAAATACCTCACTGTTGTTCCACAGTTACCATAGCTAAAAAAAAAAAAAAAAGATACAAAAGAAAAAGAAAAAGAAAAAGCTTTTTATTAGCAAAGTGTTCAGAAGGGGGCGCCACTGTAAACAATGGGAGTTTTCGCTGCTGGGTCAACTTGTTGCAGAAACAGCTGAAAGCAATCAGGTCAGACAGAGCCAAGGGCTGGAGGGATTTTTAAAAAATTACAAAAACCGAACCAAATCAAACCAAAACAAAAATCAAAAACAATGGCGAAGGGCGCCTGGGGTGGCTCAGTGGGTTTAAGTCGCTGCCTTCAGCTCAGGTCATGATCTCAGGGTACTGGGATCGAGTCCCGCATCGGGGCTCTCTGCTCAGCAGGGAGCCTGCTTCCCCCTCTCTCTCTCTCTCTGCCTGCCTCTCTCCATCTACTTGTGATTTCTCTCTGTCAAAATAAATAAATAAAATCTTTAAAAAAAGAAAAATCCAATGGCCAAGATTTCATGTTTGCTACTAAAGTTATGACATCTCCTAAGACATGCGCGTGACTTTATCAATATATTTATATATTCATATTTGAAGAAGAAGGAACTATTTGATGCAGCAAATCCATGTTGATTAAAAATTACCAGATATGGGGTCTCCTGGGTGGCTCAGTGTTTTAGGCCTCTGCCTTCGGCTCAGGTCATGATTTCAGGGTCCTGGGATGGAGCCCCACATCAGGCTATCTGCTCAGCGGGGAGCCTGCTTCCCCTCTTTTCTCGGCCTGCCTCTCTACATACTTGTGATCTGTCAAATGGGTAAATAAGATTTTTAAAAAAAGAATTACTAGGTGTGAAATACATCGAGGGTATGGGAAGAAAAGTGTTTTCACCTGATCAGACTTGGAAGTGGTTGAACCTGAATTGAAGTGCTATTAAAAGAGTAAAGACCTGGGAAATATATGGGGAAAAAATCCCTAGAAAAACAGCAATAATAACTGGCTGCTCTTTATTGATCCAGATCCTGCGGTAGGCAAAGAAGAGCTGGTTTTAGCCAGAGGATGATCTCCGTTTGTCTTCATGATCTGGCATTTCCTGCAAGCCAGGCATGGGGCTCTGCACTAGAGCTGCAAATGCTTGGGGGGCCCTCACTGTCCCTTTCCTCTTCTCAGGGGGACAACGGGCATGTCCATGGTGCAGTGTGACAGGCTTTACCACAGGAAGATAAAAGACTGCCAAGGGTAGTTTGGAGCTGGGAAAAGCCACTTAGGAACAGATTGTCAGGGGAGGTGATAGACAAGGGCAAAGCGAAGAATGAGGATGAGAGGGTGAGTGCGTCAAGTTTCAAAGTGCCAGGAGGCAGCACAGTGCATTCGGGAAACTATAGCAAGTTCATGACAACCGACAGCTGATCTCACAGCATCACCTGGGGATGGAGGCTGAGCACCGGGGTTAACACTGGGGCTGAGATGGTTTGTATACTATGCCGAGGAGGTGAGGTACTACACTGTAGGGGCACAGGGAACTACTACCGGAGGATTTCAAATATCAGAATCGTAAACATAATAGAGTATTTAATTGCATCCTTGCTTTCATCAAGGGTAAGATGCACTATAGTTTATGTTCGACTAAGAAAGAGAAATGCTGTCAGTTAAAATAGGATATGTCCTCAAGTGCAAGGTGAGTGCCACCTTAAGAGATATTAAAATGGGGGGGAGGACAAATCTTAGAACAAGAAAACTGTGTTACTAGAATAATTAAGAAAGGTCGAACACTTGGATCAACAAAATAAGTGATTATTGCTTCCCATGTGCCCCAAACTATATTAAGTCTTAGAACAAGAGACATTCTCATCTTGATGCCCGGCAACTGTTAGACCCAAGGTACAGAGAGCAGTGTCCAACGACCAGCTGGCCCCAAGTGCCATGTGCAGACTCTAAGAGCAACTGCCTTTGAGAGAGGAAACGGTTGAGAGTGGGTTGTCTGAGGTAGAGAATTACTAGCTAGGAAAGGAGGAAAACTGACACAGAATCGGAATTGATGCCCCTACAACACAGAGTTGGTGAAACTTCACTTCTCAGAGATCTTGAGGCTCCTCAGAAATGTATTTTTCATTTTTGGATGGAACATTCAGGATAAATATGATCTGTTCGAGTTTCTGGTTCTCTTATCAGGACTGTTTCTTAGGCTTCACTGGCACAAGAAAAGGGTTTTGATAGTCCAGGGTCAATCCTGACAAAATCAAAGAACAGTATCTATGAAAAACTAACCACTCAGTAGAGAACAACAGATAAAAGGCCAGGCCTACCAGAACCTGCAGGATAGGTAAGGTTGGTCCGGCAACAGGGGTCGAGGGGAAGTGCCCATCTCCTGCTAGAAGAGCTAGAGAAGACCCCTTCCGGAGAGACCACCAGGAGAGGAGAGCAGTAGGTGCTGATGATGAAGAATATTTAATCAGCAGAGAAGGTCAAAATGACAAAGTTCCAGGATCAGAGTAAACATATGGGATTAAAAAGTAAAAAAAATAAAGAAAAAAAAGATTTTTTTGAAAGGATTTTTTTTTTTGAAAGGACTTTATACAAAAGACCTTTTTAAGAGACAGTTGGCTGTTTAAACCAAAAGTACAATCAACTGAGCGAATCGCAGCTTTATTTATTGGGGTAGAAAGGACCAGGAATGTAGAAAGACCCATTCTGCAGAGGAAAAAAATAGAATCACTAACAGGCCTCATGCCTTGCACAGCCAGTGTCTAGAATCCCTGCCTCATGAGACCCTGTGCTAGAAGGCCGCTAGAACCATCTCAACTATGTTAGTCTATCTTGGAAGCCAACAAGTGTTTTCCCAGTTAAGAGCACGGTAACAATCAGTCACGTTATGTTATAATGATTGTCGATATCTTTAAAAGCCTTGTCAAGTTCCTTTTTGAGTAAGCCTCTCCCCACCTTTAGAGAAATTTATCTGTGGTTCACCTCTTTGAAATACCTCATTGTTGTTCCACATTTACCATAGCGAAAAAAAAAAAAAAAGCTTTTTATAAACAAAGTGTTCAGAGGGGGGGGGCGCCACTGTAAACAATGAGAGTTTTCGCTGCCCGGACACCTTTGTTGCAGAAGCAGCTGAAAGCAATCAGGTCAGACAGAGCCAAGGGCTGGAGGGATTTTTAAAATTACAAAAACCGAACCAAATCACACCAAACCAAAACAAAAATCAAAACCATTGGCCAAGATTTCAAGTTTGCTACTTAATGTTTGACATTCTCCTAAGACATGCACGTGACTTGATCAATATATTTACATATTTATATTTGAAGAAAAAAGGAACTATTTGATGCAGCAAATCCATGTTGATTATAAATTACCAGATATGGGGCTCCCGGGAGGCTCAGTGCTTTAGGCCTCTGCCTTCGGATCAGGTCAAGATTTCAGGGTCCTGGGATGGAGCCCCACATCTGGCTCTCTGCTCAGCGGGGAGCCTGAATCCCCCCCTCTGTCTTTCTCTCTACCTACTTGTGATCAGACAAATGGGTAAATAAGATTTTAAAAAAAAAGAATTACTAGCTGAGAAATACATCGAGAGTATGGGAAGGAAAATGATTTCACACCTGATCAGACTAGGAAGTGGTTGAAGCCTGAATTAAAGTGCTATAAAAAGAGTAAAGACCTGGGAAATATATGGGGAAAAAATACCAAGAAAAACAGCAATAATAACTGGCTGCTCTTTATTGATCCAGATCCTGCGGTAGGTAAAGAAGAGCTGGTTTTAGCCAGAGGATGATCTCCGTTTGTCTTCATGATCTGGCATTTCCTGCAAGCCAGGCATGGGGCTCTGCACTAGAGCTGCAAATGCTGGGGGGCCCTCACTGTCCCTTTTCTCTTCTCAGCGGGACAACGGGCATGTCTACGGTGCAGTGTGACAGGCTTTACCACAGGGAGATAAAAGACTGCCAAGGGTAGGTTGGAGCTGGGAAAAGCCACTTAGGAACTGATTTTCAAGGGAGGTGATAGACAAGGGCAAAGCAAACAATGAGGATGAGAGTGTCAAGTTTCAAAGTGCCAGGAGGTAGCACAGTGCATTCGGGAAACTACAGCAAGTTCATGACAACCGACAGCTGATCTCACAGCATCACCTGGGGATGGAGGCTGAGCACCGGGGTTAACACTGGGGCTGAGATAGTTTGTATACTATGCCGAGGAGGTGAGGTACTACACTGTAGGGGCACAGGGAACTACCGGAGGATTTCAAATATCAGAATCGTAAACATAATAGAGTATTTAATTGCATCCTTGCTTTCATCAAGGGTAAGATGCACTATAGTTTATGTTCGACTAAGAAAGAGAAATGCTGTCAGTTAAACTAGGATATGTCCTCAAGTGCAAGGTGAGTGCCACCTTAAGAGATATTAAAATGGGGGGGGAGGACAAATCTTAGAACAAGTAAACTGTGTTACTAGAATAATTAAGAAAGGTCGAACACTTGGATCAACAAAATAAGTGATTATTGCTTCCCATGTGCCCCAAACTATATTAAGTCTTAGAACAAGAGACATTCTCATCTTGATGCCCGGCAGCTGTTAGACCCAAGGTACAGAGAGCAGTGGCCAACGACCAGCTGGCCCCAAGTGCCATGTGCAGACTCTAAGAGCAACTGCCTTTGAGAGAGGAAACGGTTGAGAGTGGGTTGTCTGAGGTACAGAATTACTAGCTAGGAAAGGAGGAAAACTGACACAGAATCGGAATTGATGCCCCTACAACACAGAGTTGGTGAAACTTCCCTTCTCAGAGATCTTGAGGCTCCTCAGAAATGTATTTTTCATTTTGGATGGAACATTCAGGATAAATATGATCTGTTCGAGTTTCTGGTTCTCTTATCAGGACTGTTTCTTAGGCTTCACTGGCACAAGAAAAGGGTTTTGATAGTCCAGGGTCAATCCTGACAAAATCAAAGAACAGTATCTATGAAAAACTAACCACTCAGTAGAGAACAACAGATAAAAGGCCAGGCCTACCAGACCCTGCAGGATAGGTAAGGTTGGTCCGGCAACAGGGGTCGAGGGGAAGTGCCCATCTCCTGCTAGAAGAGCTAGAGAAGACCCCTTCCGGAGAGACCACCAGGAGAGGAGAGCAGTAGGTGCTGATGATGAAGAATATTTAATCAGCAGAGAAGGTCAAAATGACAAAGTTCCAGGATCAGAGTAAACATATGGGATTAAAAAGTAAAAAAAATTAAAAAAAAAAAAGATTTTTTTGAAAGGATTTTTTTTTTTGAAAGGACTTTATACAAAAGACCTTTTTAAGAGACAGTTGGCTGTTTAAACCAAAAGTACAATCAACTGAGCGAATCGCAGCTTTATTTATTGGGGTAGAAAGGACCAGGAATGTAGAAAGACCCATTCTGCAGAGGAAAAAATAGAATCACTAACAGGCCTCATGCCTTGCACAGCCAGTGTCTAGAATCCCTGCCTCATGAGACCCTGTGCTAGAAGGCCGCTAGAACTGAAAGACCCCCCCCCAGTCTTTAAATAATTAACTGATCTTTTGTTGTGTAAGAGTACCCCTCCTCCCCTTGCAGTGAAAAGACCCTTCCCCCAGGGTTGAATTCAATGTAACTGCTCTTTTGCCTTTCTGTAACAGCTTGGCTACTAAGGCATGACACTTAACTCCTGTTTGAACAAGATACCCTCTCCTAATAGCAGGGGCATGGTCATGTAGGCAAGGGGGCTGCATGGCCACATAGTCACGTAGACAGGATGTCTTTCTGCTGAGTAGTAAGGTCTAACTTCCCCTCTTTGTTTCCCCCTTCCCGCCGCTCTCTTCGCATGCGTGGGCTAACTGGCCAGTTCTGCTTCTGTAAGATTGCTTTGTCTGCTTTCACATGTGGGTCCCCTGATCCACTCCACTAACACCAAGTATGCCTTTTTCAAAAGTTCAAACTGTCCACCAATCAGTTGCGCCCCACCCAAAACTTGTTTGTACCTGTCTATAAAAACCCGGCACCACCCCAGCCTGGTGTGCTCAGCTAGCAGGAGCTGCTGACCACCCGCAGGCGCGCGCTGACCACCCGCAGGCGCCTGTGTAACAATAAAGAACCTCTTGCTGATTGCATCCAGTGGCAGTGTTGGATTCTTGGGTAAGGGGATCCGCGGGTCTTTCAGAACCATCTCAACTATGTTAGTCTATCTTGGAAGCCAACAAGTGTTTTCCCAGTTAAGAGCAGGGTAACAATCAGTCACGTTATGTTATAATGATTGTCTATATCTTTAAAAGCCTTGTCAAGTTCCTTTTTGAGTAAGCCTCTCCCCACCTTTAGAGAAATTTATCTGTGGTTCACCTCTTTGAAATACCTCATTGTTGTTCCACATTTACCATAGAGAAAAAAAAAAAAAAAAAAGCTTTTTATAAACAAAGTGTTCAGAAGGGGGCGCCACTGTAAACAATGAGAGTTTTCGCTGCCCGGACACCTTTGTTGCAGAAGCAGCTGAAAGCAATCAGGTCAGAAAGAGCCAAGGGCTGGAGGGATTTTTAAAATTACAAAAACCGAACCAAATCACACCAAAACAAAAATCAAAACCATTGGCCAAGATTTCAAGTTTGCTACTTAATGTTTGACATTCTCCTAAGACATGCACGTGACTTGATCAATATATTTACATATTTATATTTGAAGAAAAAGGAACTATTTGATGCAGCAAATCCATGTTGATTATAAATTACCAGATATGGGGCTCCCGGGAGGCTCAGTGCTTTAGGCCTCTTCCTTCGGATCAGGTCAAGATTTCAGGGTCCTGGGATGGAGCCCCACATCTGGCTCTCTGCTCAGCGGGGAGCCTGAATCCCCCCCTCTGTCTTTCTCTCTACCTACTTGTGATCAGACAAATGGGTAAATAAGATTTAAAAAAAAAGAATTACTAGCTGAGAAATACATCGAGAGTATGGGAAGGAAAATGATTTCACCTGATCAGACTAGGAAGTGGTTGAAGCCTGAATTAAAGTGCTATAAAAAGAGTAAAGACCTGGGAAATATATGGGGAAAAAATACCAAGAAAAACAGCAATAATAACTGGCTGCTCTTTATTGATCCAGATCCTGCGGTAGGTAAAGAAGAGCTGGTTTTAGCCAGAGGATGATCTCCGTTTGTCTTCATGATCTGGCATTTCCTGCAAGCCAGGCATGGGGCTCTGCACTAGAGCTGCAAATGCTGGGGGGGGCGCCCTCACTGTCCCTTTTCTCTTCTCAGCGGGACAACGGGCATGTCTACGGTGCAGTGTGACAGGCTTTACCACAGGGAGATAAAAGACTGCCAAGGGTAGGTTGGAGCTGGGAAAAGCCACTTAGGAACTGATTTTCAAGGGAGGTGATAGACAAGGGCAAAGCAAACAATGAGGATGAGAGTGTCAAGTTTCAAAGTGCCAGGAGGTAGCACAGTGCATTCGGGAAACTACAGCAAGTTCATGACAACCGACAGCTGATCTCACAGCATCACCTGGGGATGGAGGCTGAGCACCAGGGTTAACACTGGGGCTGAGATAGTTTGTATACTATGCCGAGGAGGTGAGGTACTACACTGTAGGGGCACAGGGAACTACCGGAGGATTTCAAATATCAGAATCGTAAACATAATAGAGTATTTAATTGCATCCTTGCTTTCATCAAGGGTAAGATGCACTATAGTTTATGTTCGACTAAGAAAGAGAAATGCTGTCAGTTAAACTAGGATATGTCCTCAAGTGCAAGGTGAGTGCCACCTTAAGAGATATTAAAATGGGGGGGAGGACAAATCTTAGAACAAGTAAACTGTGTTACTAGAATAATTAAGAAAGGTCGAACACTTGGATCAACAAAATAAGTGATTATTGCTTCCCATGTGCCCCAAACTATATTAAGTCTTAGAACAAGAGACGTTCTCATCTTGATGCCCCGCAGCTGTTAGACCCAAGGTACAGAGGGCAGTGGCCAACGACCAGCTGGCCCCAAGTGCCATGTGCAGACTCTAAGAGCAACTGCCTTTGAGAGAGGAAACGGTTGAGAGTGGGCTTTCTGAGGTAGAGAATTACTAGCTGGGAAAGGAGGAAAATTGACACAGAATCGGAATTGATGTCCCTACAACACAGAGTTGGTGAAACTTCCCTTCTCAGAGATCTTGAGGCTCCTCAGAAATGTATTTTTCATTTTGGATGGAACATTCAGGATAAATATGATCTGTTCGAGTTTCTGGTTCTCTTATCAGGACTGTTTCTTAGGCTTCACTGGCACAAGAAAAGGGTTTTGATAGTCCAGGGTCAATCCTGACAAAAGCAAAGCACAGTATCTATGAATAACTAACCACTCAGAAGAGAACAGCAGATAAAAGGCCAGGCTGACCTGACCCTGCACGATAGGTAAGGTTGGTCCGGCAACAGGGGTAGAGGGGAAGTGCCCATCCCCTGCAAGAAGAGCTAGAGAAGACCCCTGCCGGAGAGACCACCAGGAGAGGAAGCAGCAGTAGGTGCTGATGATGAAGAATATTTTAATCAGCAGAGAAGGTCAAAATGACAAAGTTCCAGGATCAGAGTAAACATATGGGATTAAAAAGTAAAAAAAATTAAAAAAAAAAAGTTTTTTTTGAAAGGACTTTTTTTTTTTTTTAAAGGACTTTATACAAAAGACCTTTTTAAGAGACAGTTGGCTGTTTAAACCAAAAGTACAATTCACTAAGCGAATCGCTGCATTATTTATTGGGGTAGAAAGGACCTGGAATGTAGAAAGACCCATTCTGCAGAGGAAAAAATAGAATCACTAACAGGCCTCATGCCTTGCACAGCCAGTGGCTAGAATCCCTGCCTCATGAGACCCTGTGCTAAAAGGCCGCTAGAACCATCTCAACTATGTTAGTCTACCTTGGAATCCAACAAGTGTTTTCCCAGTTAAGAGCACAGTAACAATCAGTCACGTTATGTTATAATGATTGTCGATATCTTTAAAAGCCTCGTCAAGTTCCTTTTGGAGTAACCCTCACCCCACCCTTAGCGAAATTTATCTGTGGTTCACCACTTTGAAATACCTCACTGTTGTTCCACAGTTACCATAGCTAAAAAAAAAAAAAAAAGAAACAAAAGAAAAAGAAAAAGAAAAAGCTTTTTATTAGCAAAGTGTTCAGAAGGGGGCGCCACTGTAAACAATGGGAGTTTTCGCTGCTGGGACAACTTGTTGCAGAAACAGCTGAAAGCAATCAGGTCAGACAGAGCCAAGGGCTGGAGGGATTTTTAAAAAATTACAAAAACCGAACCAAATCAAACCAAAACAAAAATCAAAAACAATGGCGAAGGGCGCCTGGGTGGCTCAGTGGGTTAAGTCGCTGCCTTCAGCTCAGGTCATGATCTCAGGGTACTGGGACCGAGTCCCGCATCGGGCTCTCTGCTCAGCAGGGAGCCTGCTTCCCTCTCTCTCTCTCTCTGCCTGCCTCTCCATCTACTTGTGATTTCTCTCTGTCAAATAAATAAATAAAATCTTTCAAAAGAAAAATCCAATGGCCAAGATTTCATGTTTGCTACTAAAGTTATGACATCTCCTAAGACATGCGCGTGACTTTATCAATATATTTATATATTCATATTTGAAGAAGAAGGAACTATTTGATGCAGCAAATCCATGTTGATTAAAAATTACCAGATATGGGGTCTCCTGGGTGGCTCAGTGTTTTAGGCCTCTGCCTTCGGCTCAGGTCATGATTTCAGGGTCCTGGGATGGAGCCCCACATCAGGCTATCTGCTCAGCGGGGAGCCTGCTTCCCCTCTTTCTCGGCCTGCCTCTCTACATACTTGTGATCTGTCAAATGGGTAAATAAGATTTTTAAAAAAAGAATTACTAGGTGTGAAATACATCGAGGGTATGGGAAGAAAAGTGTTTTCACCTGATCAGACTTGGAAGTGGTTGAACCTGAATTGAAGTGCTATTAAAAGAGTAAAGACCTGGGAAATATATGGGGAAAAAATCCCTAGAAAAACAGCAATAATAACTGGCTGCTCTTTATTGATCCAGATCCTGCGGTAGGCAAAGAAGAGCTGGTTTTAGCCAGAGGATGATCTCCGTTTGTCTTCATGATCTGGCATTTCCTGCAAGCCAGGCATGGGGCTCTGCACTAGAGCTGCAAATGCTTGGGGGCCCTCACTGTCCCTTTCCTCTTCTCAGGGGGACAACGGGCATGTCCATGGTGCAGTGTGACAGGCTTTACCACAGGAAGATAAAAGACTGCCAAGGGGTAGTTTGGAGCTGGGAAAAGCCACTTAGGAACAGATTGTCAGGGGAGGTGATAGACAAGGGCAAAGCGAAGAATGAGGATGAGAGGGTGAGTGCGTCAAGTTTCAAAGTGCCAGGAGGCAGCACAGTGCATTCGGGAAACTATAGCAAGTTCATGACAACCGACAGCTGATCTCACAGCATCACCTGGGGATGGAGGCTGAGCACCGGGGTTAACACTGGGGCTGAGATAGTTTGTGTATACTATGCCGAGGAGGTGAGGTACTACACTGTAGGGGCACAGGGAACTACCGGAGGATTTCAAATATCAGAATCGTAAACATAATAGAGTATTTAATTGCATCCTTGCTTTCATCAAGGGTAAGATGCACTATAGTTTATGTTCGACTAAGAAAGAGAAATGCTGTCAGTTAAAATAGGATATGTCCTCAAGTGCAAGGTGAGTGCCACCTTAAGAGATATTAAAATGGGGGGGAGGACAAATCTTAGAACAAGAAAACTGTGTTACTAGAATAATTAAGAAAGGTCGAACACTTGGATCAACAAAATAAGTGATTATTGCTTCCCATGTGCCCCAAACTATATTAAGTCTTAGAACAAGAGACATTCTCATCTTGATGCCCGGCAACTGTTAGACCCAAGGTACAGAGAGCAGTGTCCAACGACCAGCAGGCCCCAAGTGCCATGTGCAGACTCTAAGAGCAACTGCCTTTGAGAGAGGAAACGGTTGAGAGTGGGTTGTCTGAGGTACAGAATTACTAGCTAGGAAAGGAGGAAAACTGACACAGAATCGGAATTGATGCCCCTACAACACAGAGTTGGTGAAACTTCACTTCTCAGAGATCTTGAGGCTCCTCAGAAATGTATTTTTCATTTTGGATGGAACATTCAGGATAAATATGATCTGTTCGAGTTTCTGGTTCTCTTATCAGGACTGTTTTCTTAGGCTTCACTGGCACAAGAAAAGGGTTTTGATAGTCCAGGGTCAATCCTGACAAAATCAAAGAACAGTATCTATGAAAAACTAACCACTCAGTAGAGAACAACAGATAAAAGGCCAGGCCTACCAGACCCTGCAGGATAGGTAAGGTTGGTCCGGCAACAGGGGTCGAGGGGAAGTGCCCATCTCCTGCTAGAAGAGCTAGAGAAGACCCCTTCCGGAGAGACCACCAGGAGAGGAGAGCAGTAGGTGCTGATGATGAAGAATATTTAATCAGCAGAGAAGGTCAAAATGACAAAGTTCCAGGATCAGAGTAAACATATGGGATTAAAAAGTAAAAAAAATAAAGAAAAAAAAGATTTTTTTTGAAAGACTTTTTTTTTTTTTTGAAAGGACTTTATACAAAAGACCTTTTTAAGAGACAGTTGGCTGTTTAAACCAAAAGTACAATCAAACTGAGCGAATCGCAGCTTTATTTATTGGGGTAGAAAGGACCAGGAATGTAGAAAGACCCATTCTGCAGAGGAAAAAATAGAATCACTAACAGGCCTCATGCCTTGCACAGCCAGTGTCTAGAATCCCTGCCTCATGAGACCCTGTGCTAGAAGGCCGCTAGAACCATCTCAACTATGTTAGTCTATCTTGGAAGCCAACAAGTGTTTTCCCAGTTAAGAGCACGGTAACAATCAGTCACGTTATGTTATAATGATTGTCGATATCTTTAAAAGCCTTGTCAAGTTCCTTTTTGAGTAAGCCTCTCCCCACCTTTAGAGAAATTTATCTGTGGTTCACCTCTTTGAAATACCTCATTGTTGTTCCACATTTACCATAGCGAAAAAAAAAAAAAAAAAAAAAAAAAAAAGCTTTTTATAAACAAAGTGTTCAGAAGGGGGCGCCACTGTAAACAATGAGAGTTTTCGCTGCCCGGACACCTTTGTTGCAGAAGCAGCTGAAAGCAATCAGGTCAGACAGAGCCAAGGGCTGGAGGGATTTTTAAAATTACAAAAACCGAACCAAATCACACCAAAACAAAAATCAAAACCATTGGCCAAGATTTCAAGTTTGCTACTTAATGTTTGACATTCTCCTAAGACATGCACGTGACTTGATCAATATATTTACATATTTATATTTGAAGAAAAAGGAACTATTTGATGCAGCAAATCCATGTTGATTATAAATTACCAGATATGGGGCTCCCGGGAGGCTCAGTGCTTTAGGCCTCTGCCTTCGGATCAGGTCAAGATTTCAGGGTCCTGGGATGGAGCCCCACATCTGGCTCTCTGCTCAGCGGGGAGCCTGAATCCCCCCCTCTGTCTTTCTCTCTACCTACTTGTGATCAGACAAATGGGTAAATAAGATTTAAAAAAAAAGAATTACTAGCTGAGAAATACATCGAGAGTATGGGAAGGAAAATGATTTCACCTGATCAGACTAGGAAGTGGTTGAAGCGTGAATTAAAGTGCTATAAAAAGAGTAAAGACCTGGGAAATATATGGGGGAAAAAATACCAAGAAAAACAGCAATAATAACTGGCTGCTCTTTATTGATCCAGATCCTGCGGTAGGTAAAGAAGAGCTGGTTTTAGCCAGAGGATGATCTCCGTTTGTCTTCATGATCTGGCATTTCCTGCAAGCCAGGCATGGGGCTCTGCACTAGAGCTGCAAATGCTGGGGCGCCCTCACTGTCCCTTTTCTCTTCTCAGCGGGACAACGGGCATGTCTACGGTGCAGTGTGACAGGCTTTACCACAGGGAGATAAAAGACTGCCAAGGGGTAGGTTGGAGCTGGGAAAAGCCACTTAGGAACTGATTTTTTCAAGGGAGGTGATAGACAAGGGCAAAGCAAACAATGAGGATGAGAGTGTCAAGTTTCAAAGTGCCAGGAGGTAGCACAGTGCATTCGGGAAACTACAGCAAGTTCATGACAACCGACAGCTGATCTCACAGCATCACCTGGGGATGGAGGCTGAGCACCAGGGTTAACACTGGGGCTGAGATAGTTTGTATACTATGCCGAGGAGGTGAGGTACTACACTGTAGGGGCACAGGGAACTACCGGAGGATTTCAAATATCAGAATCGTAAACATAATAGAGTATTTAATTGCATCCTTGCTTTCATCAAGGGTAAGATGCACTATAGTTTATGTTCGACTAAGAAAGAGAAATGCTGTCAGTTAAAACTAGGATATGTCCTCAAGTGCAAGGTGAGTGCCACCTTAAGAGATATTAAAATGGGGGGGGAGGACAAATCTTAGAACAAGTAAACTGTGTTACTAGAATAATTAAGAAAGGTCGAACACTTGGATCAACAAAATAAGTGATTATTGCTTCCCATGTGCCCCAAACTATATTAAGTCTTAGAACAAGAGACATTCTCATCTTGATGCCCGGCAGCTGTTAGACCCAAGGTACAGAGAGCAGTGGCCAACGACCAGCTGGCCCCAAGTGCCATGTGCAGACTCTAAGAGCAACTGCCTTTGAGAGAGGAAACGTTGAGAGTGGGTTGTCTGAGGTACAGAATTACTAGCTAGGAAAGGAGGAAAACTGACACAGAATCGGAATTGATGCCCCTACAACACAGAGTTGGTGAAACTTCCCTTCTCAGAGATCTTGAGGCTCCTCAGAAATGTATTTTTCATTTTGGATGGAACATTCAGGATAAATATGATCTGTTCGAGTTTCTGGTTCTCTTATCAGGACTGTTTCTTAGGCTTCACTGGCACAAGAAAAGGGTTTTGATAGTCCAGGGTCAATCCTGACAAAAGCAAAGAACAGTATCTATGAAAAACTAACCACTCAGTAGAGAACAACAGATAAAAGGCCAGGCCTACCAGACCCTGCAGGATAGGTAAGGTTGGTCCGGCAACAGGGGTCGAGGGGAAGTGCCCATCTCCTGCTAGAAGAGCTAGAGAAGACCCCTTCCGGAGAGACCACCAGGAGAGGAGAGCAGTAGGTGCTGATGATGAAGAATATTTAATCAGCAGAGAAGGTCAAAATGACAAAGTTCCAGGATCAGAGTAAATATATGGGATTAAAAAGTAAAAAAAATTAAAAAAAAAAAAAGATTTTTTTGAAAGGATTTTTTTTTTTGAAAGGACTTTATACAAAAGACCTTTTTAAGAGACAGTTGGCTGTTTAAAAAAAAAAACCAAAAGTACAATCAACTGAGCGAATCGCAGCTTTATTTATTGGGGTAGAAAGGACCAGGAATGTAGAAAGACCCATTCTGCAGAGAAAAAAAAAAATAGAATCACTAACAGGCCTCATGCCTTGCACAGCCAGTGTCTAGAATCCCTGCCTCATGAGACCCTGTGCTAGAAGGCCGCTAGAACTGAAAGACCCCCCCCAGTCTTTAAATAATTAACTGCTCTTTTGTTGTGTAAGAGTACCCCTCCTCCCCTTGCAGTGAAAAGACCCTTCCCCCAGGGTTGAATTCAATGTAACTGCTCTTTTGCCTTTCTGTAACAGCTTGGCTACTAAGGCATGACACTTAACTCCTGTTTGAACAAGATACCCTCTCCTAATAGCAGGGGCATGGTCATGTAGGCAAGGGGGCTGCATGGCCACATAGTCACGTAGACAGGATGTCTTTCTGCTGAGTAGTAAGGTCTAACTTCCCCTCTTTGTTTCCCCTTCCCCCTTCCCGCCGCTCTCTTCGCATGCGTGGGCTAACTGGCCAGTTCTGCTTCTGTAAGATTGCTTTGTCTGCTTTCACATGTGGGTCCCCTGATCCACTCCACTAACACCAAGTATGCCTTTTTCAAAAGTTCAAAACTGTCCACCAATCAGTTGCGCCCCACCCAAAACTTGTTTGTACCTGTCTATAAAAACCCGGCACCACCCCAGCCTGGTGTGCTCAGCTAGCAGGAGCTGCTGACCACCCGCAGGCGCGCGCTGACCACCCGCAGGCGCCTGTGTAACAATAAAGAACCTCTTGCTGATTGCATCCAGTGGCAGTGTTGGATTCTTGGGTAAGGGGATCCGCGGGTCTTTCAGAACCATCTCAACTATGTTAGTCTATCTTGGAAGCCAACAAGTGTTTTTCCCAGTTAAGAGCAGGGTAACAATCAGTCACGTTATGTTATAATGATTGTCTATATCTTTAAAAGCCTTGTCAAGTTCCTTTTTGAGTAAGCCTCTCCCCACCTTTAGAGAAATTTATCTGTGGTTCACCTCTTTGAAATACCTCATTGTTGTTCCACATTTACCATAGAGAAAAAAAAAAAAAAAAAGCTTTTTATAAACAAAGTGTTCAGAAGGGGGCGCCACTGTAAACAATGAGAGTTTTCGCTGCCCGGACACCTTTGTTGCAGAAGCAGCTGAAAGCAATCAGGTCAGAAAGAGCCAAGGGCTGGAGGGATTTTTAAAATTACAAAAACCGAACCAAATCACACCAAAACAAAAATCAAAACCATTGGCCAAGATTTCAAGTTTGCTACTTAATGTTTGACATTCTCCTAAGACATGCACGTGACTTGATCAATATATTTACATATTTATATTTGAAGAAAAAGGAACTATTTGATGCAGCAAATCCATGTTGATTATAAATTACCAGATATGGGGCTCCCGGGAGGCTCAGTGCTTTAGGCCTCTGCCTTCGGATCAGGTCAAGATTTCAGGGTCCTGGGATGGAGCCCCACATCTGGCTCTCTGCTCAGCGGGGAGCCTGAATCCCCCCCCTCTGTCTTTCTCTCTACCTACTTGTGATCAGACAAATGGGTAAATAAGATTTAAAAAAAAAAAAGAATTACTAGCTGAGAAATACATCGAGAGTATGGGAAGGAAAATGATTTCACCTGATCAGACTAGACTAGGAAGTGGTTGAAGCGTGAATTAAAGTGCTATAAAAAGAGTAAAGACCTGGGAAATATATGGGGAAAAAATACCAAGAAAAACAGCAATAATAACTGGCTGCTCTTTATTGATCCAGATCCTGCGGTAGGTAAAGAAGAGCTGGTTTTAGCCAGAGGATGATCTCCGTTTGTCTTCATGATCTGGCATTTCCTGCAAGCCAGGCATGGGGCTCTGCACTAGAGCTGCAAATGCTGGGGCGCCCTCACTGTCCCTTTTCTCTTCTCAGCGGGACAACGGGCATGTCTACGGTGCAGTGTGACAGGCTTTACCACAGGGAGATAAAAGACTGCCAAGGGTAGGTTGGAGCTGGGAAAAGCCACTTAGGAACTGATTTTCAAGGGAGGTGATAGACAAGGGCAAAGCAAACAATGAGGATGAGAGTGTCAAGTTTCAAAGTGCCAGGAGGTAGCACAGTGCATTCGGGAAACTACAGCAAGTTCATGACAACCGACAGCTGATCTCACAGCATCACCTGGGGATGGAGGCTGAGCACCAGGGGTTAACACTGGGGTTGAGATAGTTTGTATACTATGCCGAGGAGGTGAGGTACTACACTGTAGGGGCACAGGGAACTACCGGAGGATTTCAAATATCAGAATCGTAAACATAATAGAGTATTTAATTGCATCCTTGCTTTCATCAAGGGTAAGATGCACTATAGTTTATGTTCGACTAAGAAAGAGAAATGCTGTCAGTTTAAACTAGGATATGTCCTCAAGTGCAAGGTGAGTGCCACCTTAAGAGATATTAAAATGGGGGGGGAGGACAAATCTTAGAACAAGTAAACTGTGTTACTAGAATAATTAAGAAAGGTCGAACACTTGGATCAACAAAATAAGTGATTATTGCTTCCCATGTGCCCCAAACTATATTAAGTCTTAGAACAAGAGACATTCTCATCTTGATGCCCCGGCAGCTGTTAGACCCAAGGTACAGAGGGCAGTGGCCAACGACCAGCTGGCCCCAAGTGCCATGTGCAGACTCTAAGAGCAACTGCCTTTGAGAGAGGAAACGGTTGAGAGTGGGTTGTCTGAGGTACAGAATTACTAGCTAGGAAAGGAGGAAAACTGACACAGAATCGGAATTGATGCCCCTACAACACAGAGTTGGTGAAACTTCCCTTCTCAGAGATCTTGAGGCTCCTCAGAAATGTATTTTTCATTTTGGATGGAACATTCAGGATAAATATGATCTGTTCGAGTTTCTGGTTCTCTTATCAGGACTGTTTCTTAGGCTTCACTGGCACAAGAAAAGGGTTTTGATAGTCCAGGGTCAATCCTGACAAAATCAAAGAACAGTATCTATGAAAAACTAACCACTCAGTAGAGAACAACAGATAAAAGGCCAGGCCTACCAGACCCTGCAGGATAGGTAAGGTTGGTCCGGCAACAGGGGTCGAGGGGAAGTGCCCATCTCCTGCTAGAAGAGCTAGAGAAGACCCCTTCCGGAGAGACCACCAGGAGAGGAGAGCAGTAGGTGCTGATGATGAAGAATATTTAATCAGCAGAGAAGGTCAAAATGACAAAGTTCCAGGATCAGAGTAAACATATGGGATTAAAAAGTAAAAAAAATTAAAAAAAAAAAAGATTTTTTTGAAAGGATTTTTTTTTTTGAAAGGACTTTATACAAAAGACCTTTTTAAGAGACAGTTGGCTGTTTAAACCAAAAGTACAATCAACTGAGCGAATCGCAGCTTTATTTATTGGGGTAGAAAGGACCAGGAATGTAGAAAGACCCATTCTGCAGAGGAAAAAATAGAATCACTAACAGGCCTCATGCCTTGCACAGCCAGTGTCTAGAATCCCTGCCTCATGAGACCCTGTGCTAGAAGGCCGCTAGAACTGAAAGACCCCCCCCAGTCTTTAAATAATTAACTGCTCTTTTGTTGTGTAAGAGTACCCCTCCTCCCCTTGCAGTGAAAAGACCCTTCCCCCAGGGTTGAATTCAATGTAACTGCTCTTTTGCCTTTCTGTAACAGCTTGGCTACTAAGGCATGACACTTAACTCCTGTTTGAACAAGATACCCTCTCCTAATAGCAGGGGCATGGTCATGTAGGCAAGGGGGCTGCATGGCCACATAGTCACGTAGACAGGATGTCTTTCTGCTGAGTAGTAAGGTCTAACTTCCCCTCTTTGTTTCCCCCTTCCCGCCGCTCTCTTCGCATGCGTGGGCTAACTGGCCAGTTCTGCTTCTGTAAGATTGCTTTGTCTGCTTTCACATGTGGGTCCCCTGATCCACTCCACTAACACCAAGTATGCCTTTTTCAAAAGTTCAAACTGTCCACCAATCAGTTGCGCCCCACCCAAAACTTGTTTGTACCTGTCTATAAAAAAACCCGGCACCACCCCCAGCCTGGTGTGCTCAGCTAGCAGGAGCTGCTGACCACCCGCAGGCGCGCGCTGACCACCCGCAGGCGCCTGTGTAACAATAAAGAACCTCTTGCTGATTGCATCCAGTGGCAGTGTTGGATTCTTGGGTAAGGGGATCCGCGGGTCTTTCAGAACCATCTCAACTATGTTAGTCTATCTTGGAAGCCAACAAGTGTTTTCCCAGTTAAGAGCAGGGTAACAATCAGTCACGTTATGTTATAATGATTGTCTATATCTTTAAAAGCCTTGTCAAGTTCCTTTTTGAGTAAGCCTCTCCCCACCTTTAGAGAAATTTATCTGTGGTTCACCTCTTTGAAATACCTCATTGTTGTTCCACATTTACCATAGAAAAAAAAAAAAAAAAAAAAAAGCTTTTTATAAACAAAGTGTTCAGAAGGGGGCGCCACTGTAAACAATGAGAGTTTTCGCTGCCCGGACACCTTTGTTGCAGAAGCAGCTGAAAGCAATCAGGTCAGAAAGAGCCAAGGGCTGGAGGGATTTTTAAAATTACAAAAACCGAACCAAATCACACCAAAACAAAAATCAAAACCATTGGCCAAGATTTCAAGTTTGCTACTTAATGTTTGACATTCTCCTAAGACATGCACGTGACTTGATCAATATATTTACATATTTATATTTGAAGAAAAAGGAACTATTTGATGCAGCAAATCCATGTTGATTATAAATTACCAGATATGGGGCTCCCGGGAGGCTCAGTGCTTTAGGCCTCTGCCTTCGGATCAGGTCAAGATTTCAGGGTCCTGGGATGGAGCCCCACATCTGGCTCTCTGCTCAGCGGGGAGCCTGAATCCCCCCCTCTGTCTTTCTCTCTACCTACTTGTGATCAGACAAATGGGTAAATAAGATTTAAAAAAAAAAAGAATTACTAGCTGAGAAATACATCGAGAGTATGGGAAGGAAAATGATTTCACCTGATCAGACTAGGAAGTGGTTGAAGCGTGAATTAAAGTGCTATAAAAAGAGTAAAGACCTGGGAAATATATGGGGAAAAAATACCAAGAAAAAACAGCAATAATAACTGGCTGCTCTTTATTGATCCAGATCCTGCGGTAGGTAAAGAAGAGCTGGTTTTAGCCAGAGGATGATCTCCGTTTGTCTTCATGATCTGGCATTTCCTGCAAGCCAGGCATGGGGCTCTGCACTAGAGCTGCAAATGCTGGGGGCGCCCTCACTGTCCCTTTTCTCTTCTCAGCGGGACAACGGGCATGTCTACGGTGCAGTGTGACAGGCTTTACCACAGGGAGATAAAAGACTGCCAAGGGTAGGTTGGAGCTGGGAAAAGCCACTTAGGAACTGATTTTCAAGGGAGGTGATAGACAAGGGCAAAGCAAACAATGAGGATGAGAGTGTCAAGTTTCAAAGTGCCAGGAGGTAGCACAGTGCATTCGGGAAACTACAGCAAGTTCATGACAACCGACAGCTGATCTCACAGCATCACCTGGGGATGGAGGCTGAGCACCAGGGTTAACACTGGGGTTGAGATAGTTTGTATACTATGCCGAGGAGGTGAGGTACTACACTGTAGGGGCACAGGGAACTACCGGAGGATTTCAAATATCAGAATCGTAAACATAATAGAGTATTTAATTGCATCCTTGCTTTCATCAAGGGTAAGATGCACTATAGTTTATGTTCGACTAAGAAAGAGAAATGCTGTCAGTTAAACTAGGATATGTCCTCAAGTGCAAGGTGAGTGCCACCTTAAGAGATATTAAAATGGGGGGGGAGGACAAATCTTAGAACAAGTAAACTGTGTTACTAGAATAATTAAGAAAGGTCGAACACTTGGATCAACAAAATAAGTGATTATTGCTTCCCATGTGCCCCAAACTATATTAAGTCTTAGAACAAGAGACATTCTCATCTTGATGCCCGGCAGCTGTTAGACCCAAGGTACAGAGAGCAGTGGCCAACGACCAGCTGGCCCCAAGTGCCATGTGCAGACTCTAAGAGCAACTGCCTTTGAGAGAGGAAACGGTTGAGAGTGGGTTGTCTGAGGTACAGAATTACTAGCTAGGAAAGGAGGAAAACTGACACAGAATCGGAATTGATGCCCCTACAACACAGAGTTGGTGAAACTTCCCTTCTCAGAGATCTTGAGGCTCCTCAGAAATGTATTTTTCATTTTGGATGGAACATTCAGGATAAATATGATCTGTTCGAGTTTCTGGTTCTCTTATCAGGACTGTTTCTTAGGCTTCACTGGCACAAGAAAAGGGTTTTGATAGTCCAGGGTCAATCCTGACAAAATCAAAGAACAGTATCTATGAAAAACTAACCACTCAGTAGAGAACAACAGATAAAAGGCCAGGCCTACCAGACCCTGCAGGATAGGTAAGGTTGGTCCGGCAACAGGGGTCGAGGGGAAGTGCCCATCTCCTGCTAGAAGAGCTAGAGAAGACCCCTTCCGGAGAGACCACCAGGAGAGGAGAGCAGTAGGTGCTGATGATGAAGAATATTTAATCAGCAGAGAAGGTCAAAATGACAAAGTTCCAGGATCAGAGTAAACATATGGGATTAAAAAGTAAAAAAAATTAAAAAAAAAAAGAAAGATTTTTTTGAAAGGATTTTTTTTTTTTGAAAGGACTTTATACAAAAGACCTTTTTAAGAGACAGTTGGCTGTTTTTAAACCAAAAGTACAATCAACTGAGCGAATCGCAGCTTTATTTATTGGGGTAGAAAGGACCAGGAATGTAGAAAGACCCATTCTGCAGAGGAAAAAATAGAATCACTAACAGGCCTCATGCCTTGCACAGCCAGTGTCTAGAATCCCTGCCTCATGAGACCCTGTGCTAGAAGGCCGCTAGAACTGAAAGACCCCCCCCCAGTCTTTAAATAATTAACTGATCTTTTGTTGTGTAAGAGTACCCCTCCTCCCCTTGCAGTGAAAAGACCCTTCCCCCAGGGTTGAATTCAATGTAACTGCTCTTTTGCCTTTCTGTAACAGCTTGGCTACTAAGGCATGACACTTAACTCCTGTTTGAACAAGATACCCTCTCCTAATAGCAGGGGCATGGTCATGTAGGCAAGGGGGCTGCATGGCCACATAGTCACGTAGACAGGATGTCTTTCTGCTGAGTAGTAAGGTCTAACTTCCCCTCTTTGTTTTTCCCCCTTCCCGCCGCTCTCTCTTCGCATGCGTGGGCTAACTGGCCAGTTCTGCTTCTGTAAGATTGCTTTGTCTGCTTTCACATGTGGGTCCCCTGATCCACTCCACTAACACCAAGTATGCCTTTTTCAAAAGTTCAAACTGTCCACCAATCAGTTGCGCCCCCACCCAAAACTTGTTTGTACCTGTCTATAAAAAACCCGGCACCACCCCAGCCTGGTGTGCTCAGCTAGCAGGAGCTGCTGACCACCCGCAGGCGCGCGCTGACCACCCGCAGGCGCCTGTGTAACAATAAAGAACCTCTTGCTGATTGCATCCAGTGGCAGTGTTGGATTCTTGGGTAAGGGGATCCGCGGGTCTTTCAGAACCATCTCAACTATGTTAGTCTATCTTGGAAGCCAACAAGTGTTTTCCCAGTTAAGAGCAGGGTAACAATCAGTCACGTTATGTTATAATGATTGTCTATATCTTTAAAAGCCTTGTCAAGTTCCTTTTTGAGTAAGCCTCTCCCCACCTTTAGAGAAATTTATCTGTGGTTCACCTCTTTGAAATACCTCATTGTTGTTCCACATTTACCATAGAGAGAAAAAAAAAAAAAAAAAAAGCTTTTTATAAACAAAGTGTTCAGAAGGGGGCGCCACTGTAAACAATGAGAGTTTTTTCGCTGCCCGGACACCTTTGTTGCAGAAGCAGCTGAAAGCAATCAGGTCAGAAAGAGCCAAGGGCTGGAGGGATTTTTAAAATTACAAAAACCGAACCAAACCAAATCACACCAAAACAAAAATCAAAACCATTGGCCAAGATTTCAAGTTTGCTACTTAATGTTTGACATTCTCCTAAGACATGCACGTGACTTGATCAATATATTTACATATTTATATTTGAAGAAAAAGGAACTATTTGATGCAGCAAATCCATGTTGATTATAAATTACCAGATATGGGGCTCCCGGGAGGCTCAGTGCTTTAGGCCTCTGCCTTCGGATCAGGTCAAGATTTCAGGGTCCTGGGATGGAGCCCCACATCTGGCTCTCTGCTCAGCGGGGAGCCTGAATCCCCCCCTCTGTCTTTCTCTCTACCTACTTGTGATCAGACAAATGGGTAAATAAGATTTAAAAAAAAAAGAATTACTAGCTGAGAAATACATCGAGAGTATGGGAAGGAAAATGATTTCACCTGATCAGACTAGGAAGTGGTTGAAGCGTGAATTAAAGTGCTATAAAAAGAGTAAAGACCTGGGAAATATATGGGGAAAAAATACCAAGAAAAACAGCAATAATAACTGGCTGCTCTTTATTGATCCAGATCCTGCGGTAGGTAAAAAGAAGAGCTGGTTTTAGCCAGAGGATGATCTCCGTTTGTCTTCATGATCTGGCATTTCCTGCAAGCCAGGCATGGGGCTCTGCACTAGAGCTGCAAATGCTGGGGCGCCCTCACTGTCCCTTTTCTCTTCTCAGCGGGACAACGGGCATGTCTACGGTGCAGTGTGACAGGCTTTACCACAGGGAGATAAAAGACTGCCAAGGGTAGGTTGGAGCTGGGAAAAGCCACTTAGGAACTGATTTTCAAGGGAGGTGATAGACAAGGGCAAAGCAAACAATGAGGATGAGAGTGTCAAGTTTCAAAGTGCCAGGAGGTAGCACAGTGCATTCGGGAAACTACAGCAAGTTCATGACAACCGACAGCTGATCTCACAGCATCACCTGGGGATGGAGGCTGAGCACCGGGGTTAACACTGGGGCTGAGATAGTTTGTATACTATGCCGAGGAGGTGAGGTACTACACTGTAGGGGCACAGGGAACTACCGGAGGATTTCAAATATCAGAATCGTAAACATAATAGAGTATTTAATTGCATCCTTGCTTTCATCAAGGGTAAGATGCACTATAGTTTATGTTCGACTAAGAAAGAGAAATGCTGTCAGTTAAACTAGGATATGTCCTCAAGTGCAAGGTGAGTGCCACCTTAAGAGATATTAAAATGGGGGGGGAGGACAAATCTTAGAACAAGTAAACTGTGTTACTAGAATAATTAAGAAAGGTCGAACACTTGGATCAACAAAATAAGTGATTATTGCTTCCCATGTGCCCCAAACTATATTAAGTCTTAGAACAAGAGACGTTCTCATCTTGATGCCCCGCAGCTGTTAGACCCAAGGTACAGAGGGCAGTGGCCAACGACCAGCCGGCCCCAAGTGCCATGTGCAGACTCTAAGAGCAACTGCCTTTGAGAGAGGAAACGGTTGAGAGTGGGCTTTCTGAGGTAGAGAATTACTAGCTGGGAAAGGAGGAAAATTGACACAGAATCGGAATTGATGTCCCTACAACACAGAGTTGGTGAAACTTCCCTTCTCAGAGATCTTGAGGCTCCTCAGAAATGTATTTTTCATTTTGGATGGAACATTCAGGATAAATATGATCTGTTCGAGTTTCTGGTTCTCTTATCAGGACTGTTTCTTAGGCTTCACTGGCACAAGAAAAGGGTTTTGATAGTCCAGGGTCAATCCTGACAAAAGCAAAGCACAGTATCTATGAATAACTAACCACTCAGAAGAGAACAACAGATAAAAGGCCAGGCTGACCTGACCCTGCACGATAGGTAAGGTTGGTCCGGCAACAGGGGTCGAGGGGAAGTGCCCATCCCCTGCAAGAAGAGCTAGAGAAGACCCCTTCCGGAGAGACCACCAGGAGAGGAGAGCAGTAGGTGCTGATGATGAAGAATATTTTAATCAGCAGAGAAGGTCAAAATGACAAAGTTCCAGGATCAGAGTAAACATATGGGATTAAAAAGTAAAAAAAATTAAAAAAAAAAAGTTTTTTTTGAAAGGACTTTTTTTTTTTTTTAAAGGACTTTATACAAAAGACCTTTTTAAGAGACAGTTGGCTGTTTAAACCAAAAGTACAATTCACTAAGCGAATCGCTGCATTATTTATTGGGGTAGAAAGGACCTGGAATGTAGAAAGACCCATTCTGCAGAGGAAAAAATAGAATCACTAACAGGCCTCATGCCTTGCACAGCCAGTGGCTAGAATCCCTGCCTCATGAGACCCTGTGCTAAAAGGCCGCTAGAACCATCTCAACTATGTTAGTCTACCTTGGAATCCAACAAGTGTTTTCCCAGTTAAGAGCACAGTAACAATCAGTCACGTTATGTTATAATGATTGTCGATATCTTTAAAAGCCTCGTCAAGTTCCTTTTGGAGTAACCCTCACCCCACCCTTAGCGAAATTTATCTGTGGTTCACCACTTTGAAATACCTCACTGTTGTTCCACAGTTACCATAGCTAAAAAAAAAAAAAAAAAAGAAACAAAAGAAAAAGAAAAAGAAAAAGCTTTTTATTAGCAAAGTGTTCAGAAGGGGGCGCCACTGTAAACAATGGGAGTTTTCGCTGCTGGGTCAACTTGTTGCAGAAACAGCTGAAAGCAATCAGGTCAGACAGAGCCAAGGGCTGGAGGGATTTTTAAAAAATTACAAAAACCGAACCAAATCAAACCAAAACAAAAATCAAAAACAATGGCGAAGGGCGCCTGGGTGGCTCAGTGGGTTAAGTCGCTGCCTTCAGCTCAGGTCATGATCTCAGGGTACTGGGATCGAGTCCCGCATCGGGCTCTCTGCTCAGCAGGGAGCCTGCTTCCCTCTCTCTCTCTCTCTGCCTGCCTCTCCATCTACTTGTGATTTCTCTCTGTCAAATAAATAAATAAAATCTTTCAAAAGAAAAATCCAATGGCCAAGATTTCATGTTTGCTACTAAAGTTATGACATCTCCTAAGACATGCGCGTGACTTTATCAATATATTTATATATTCATATTTGAAGAAGAAGGAACTATTTGATGCAGCAAATCCATGTTGATTAAAAATTACCAGATATGGGGTCTCCTGGGTGGCTCAGTGTTTTAGGCCTCTGCCTTCGGCTCAGGTCATGATTTCAGGGTCCTGGGATGGAGCCCCACATCAGGCTATCTGCTCAGCGGGGAGCCTGCTTCCCCTCTTTCTCGGCCTGCCTCTCTACATACTTGTGATCTGTCAAATGGGTAAATAAGATTTTTTAAAAAAAGAATTACTAGGTGTGAAATACATCGAGGGTATGGGAAGAAAAGTGTTTTCACCTGATCAGACTTGGAAGTGGTTGAACCTGAATTGAAGTGCTATTAAAAGAGTAAAGACCTGGGAAATATATGGGGAAAAAATCCCTAGAAAAACAGCAATAATAACTGGCTGCTCTTTATTGATCCAGATCCTGCGGTAGGCAAAGAAGAGCTGGTTTTAGCCAGAGGATGATCTCCGTTTGTCTTCATGATCTGGCATTTCCTGCAAGCCAGGCATGGGGCTCTGCACTAGAGCTGCAAATGCTTGGGGGCCCTCACTGTCCCTTTCCTCTTCTCAGGGGGACAACGGGCATGTCCATGGTGCAGTGTGACAGGCTTTACCACAGGAAGATAAAAGACTGCCAAGGGTAGTTTGGAGCTGGGAAAAGCCACTTAGGAACAGATTGTCAGGGGAGGTGATAGACAAGGGCAAAGCGAAGAATGAGGATGAGAGGGTGAGTGCGTCAAGTTTCAAAGTGCCAGGAGGCAGCACAGTGCATTCGGGAAACTATAGCAAGTTCATGACAACCGACAGCTGATCTCACAGCATCACCTGGGGATGGAGGCTGAGCACCGGGGTTAACACTGGGGCTGAGATAGTTTGTATACTATGCCGAGGAGGTGAGGTACTACACTGTAGGGGCACAGGGAACTACCGGAGGATTTCAAATATCAGAATCGTAAACATAATAGAGTATTTAATTGCATCCTTGCTTTCATCAAGGGTAAGATGCACTATAGTTTATGTTCGACTAAGAAAGAGAAATGCTGTCAGTTAAAATAGGATATGTCCTCAAGTGCAAGGTGAGTGCCACCTTAAGAGATATTAAAATGGGGGGGAGGACAAATCCCTTAGAACAAGAAAACTGTGTTACTAGAATAATTAAGAAAGGTCGAACACTTGGATCAACAAAATAAGTGATTATTGCTTCCCATGTGCCCCAAACTATATTAAGTCTTAGAACAAGAGACATTCTCATCTTGATGCCCGGCAACTGTTAGACCCAAGGTACAGAGAGCAGTGTCCAACGACCAGCAGGCCCCAAGTGCCATGTGCAGACTCTAAGAGCAACTGCCTTTGAGAGAGGAAACGGTTGAGAGTGGGTTGTCTGAGGTACAGAATTACTAGCTAGGAAAGGAGGAAAACTGACACAGAATCGGAATTGATGCCCCTACAACACAGAGTTGGTGAAACTTCACTTCTCAGAGATCTTGAGGCTCCTCAGAAATGTATTTTTCATTTTGGATGGAACATTCAGGATAAATATGATCTGTTCGAGTTTCTGGTTCTCTTATCAGGACTGTTTCTTAGGCTTCACTGGCACAAGAAAAGGGTTTTGATAGTCCAGGGTCAATCCTGACAAAATCAAAGAACAGTATCTATGAAAAACTAACCACTCAGTAGAGAACAACAGATAAAAGGCCAGGCCTACCAGACCCTGCAGGATAGGTAAGGTTGGTCCGGCAACAGGGGTCGAGGGGAAGTGCCCATCTCCTGCTAGAAGAGCTAGAGAAGACCCCTTCCGGAGAGACCACCAGGAGAGGAGAGCAGTAGGTGCTGATGATGAAGAATATTTAATCAGCAGAGAAGGTCAAAATGACAAAGTTCCAGGATCAGAGTAAACATATGGGATTAAAAAGTAAAAAAAATAAAGAAAAAAAAGATTTTTTTGAAAGGATTTTTTTTTTTGAAAGGACTTTATACAAAAGACCTTTTTAAGAGACAGTTGGCTGTTTAAACCAAAAGTACAATCAACTGAGCGAATCGCAGCTTTATTTATTGGGGTAGAAAGGACCAGGAATGTAGAAAGACCCATTCTGCAGAGGAAAAAATAGAATCACTAACAGGCCTCATGCGTTGCACAGCCAGTGTCTAGAATCCCTGCCTCATGAGACCCTGTGCTAGAAGGCCGCTAGAACCATCTCAACTATGTTAGTCTATCTTGGAAGCCAACAAGTGTTTTCCCAGTTCTGGGTGGCCAGTTAAGGTCATGATCTCAGGGTCCTGGGTCGAGTCCCGCATCGGGCTCTCTGCTCAGCGGGGAGCCTGCTTCCTCTCTCTCTCTCTCTATGCCTCTCCGACTAATTTCTCTTGTCAAATAAATAAATATCTTTAAAGAGCCGGTAAACAATCAGTCACGTTATGTTTATAATGATTGTCGATATCTTTAAAAGCCTTGTCAAGTTCCTTTTTGAGTAAGCCTCTCCCCACCTTTAGAGAAATTTATCTGTGGTTCACCTCTTTGAAATACCTCATTGTTGTTCCACATTTACCATAGCGGAAAAAAAAAAAAAAGCTTTTTATAAACAAAGTGTTCAGAAGGGGGCGCCACTGTAAACAATGAGAGTTTTCGCTGCCCGGACACCTTTGTTGCAGAAGCAGCTGAAAGCAATCAGGTCAGACAGAGCCAAGGGCTGGAGGGATTTTTAAAATTACAAAAACCGAACCAAATCACACCAAAACAAAAATCAAAACCATTGGCCAAGATTTCAAGTTTGCTACTTAATGTTTGACATTCTCCTAAGACATGCACGTGACTTGATCAATATATTTACATATTTATATTTGAAGAAAAAGGAACTATTTGATGCAGCAAATCCATGTTGATTATAAATTACCAGATATGGGGCTCCCCGGGAGGCTCAGTGCTTTAGGCCTCTGCCTTCGGATCAGGTCAAGATTTCAGGGTCCTGGGATGGAGCCCCACATCTGGCTCTCTGCTCAGCGGGGAGCCTGAATCCCCCCCTCTGTCTTTCTCTCTACCTACTTGTGATCAGACAAATGGGTAAATAAGATTTTAAAAAAAAAGAATTACTAGCTGAGAAATACATCGAGAGTATGGGAAGGAAAATGATTTCACCTGATCAGACTAGGAAGTGGTTGAAGCGTGAATTAAAGTGCTATAAAAAGAGTAAAGACCTGGGAAATATATGGGGAAAAAATACCAAGAAAAACAGCAATAATAACTGGCTGCTCTTTATTGATCCAGATCCTGCGGTAGGTAAAGAAGAGCTGGTTTTAGCCAGAGGATGATCTCCGTTTGTCTTCATGATCTGGCATTTCCTGCAAGCCAGGCATGGGGCTCTGCACTAGAGCTGCAAATGCTGGGGCGCCCTCACTGTCCCTTTTCTCTTCTCAGCGGGACAACGGGCATGTCTACGGTGCAGTGTGACAGGCTTTACCACAGGGAGATAAAAGACTGCCAAGGGTAGGTTGGAGCTGGGAAAAGCCACTTAGGAACTGATTTTCAAGGGAGGTGATAGACAAGGGCAAAGCAAACAATGAGGATGAGAGTGTCAAGTTTCAAAGTGCCAGGAGGTAGCACAGTGCATTCGGGAAACTACAGCAAGTTCATGACAACCGACAGCTGATCTCACAGCATCACCTGGGGATGGAGGCTGAGCACCAGGGTTAACACTGGGGTTGAGATAGTTTGTATACTATGCCGAGGAGGTGAGGTACTACACTGTAGGGGCACAGGGAACTACCGGAGGATTTCAAATATCAGAATCGTAAACATAATAGAGTATTTAATTGCATCCTTGCTTTCATCAAGGGTAAGATGCACTATAGTTTATGTTCGACTAAGAAAGAGAAATGCTGTCAGTTAAACTAGGATATGTCCTCAAGTGCAAGGTGAGTGCCACCTTAAGAGATATTAAAATGGGGGGGGAGGACAAATCTTAGAACAAGTAAACTGTGTTACTAGAATAATTAAGAAAGGTCGAACACTTGGATCAACAAAATAAGTGATTATTGCTTCCCATGTGCCCCAAACTATATTAAGTCTTAGAACAAGAGACATTCTCATCTTGATGCCCGGCAGCTGTTAGACCCAAGGTACAGAGAGCAGTGGCCAACGACCAGCTGGCCCCAAGTGCCATGTGCAGACTCTAAGAGCAACTGCCTTTGAGAGAGGAAACGGTTGAGAGTGGGTTGTCTGAGGTACAGAATTACTAGCTAGGAAAGGAGAAAACTGACACAGAATCGGAATTGATGCCCCTACAACACAGAGAGTTGGTGAAAACTTCCCTTCTCAGAGATCTTGAGGCTCCTCAGAAATGTATTTTTCATTTTGGATGGAACATTCAGGATAAATATGATCTGTTCGAGTTTCTGGTTCTCTTATCAGGACTGTTTCTTAGGCTTCACTGGCACAAGAAAAGGGTTTTGATAGTCCAGGGTCAATCCTGACAAAATCAAAGAACAGTATCTATGAAAAACTAACCACTCAGTAGAGAACAACAGATAAAAGGCCAGGCCGACCTGACCCTGCAGGATAGGTAAGGTTGGTCCGGCAACAGGGGTCGAGGGGAAGTGCCCATCTCCTGCTAGAAGAGCTAGAGAAGACCCCTTCCGGAGAGACCACCAGGAGAGGAGAGCAGTAGGTGCTGATGATGAAGAATATTTAATCAGCAGAGAAGGTCAAAATGACAAAGTTCCAGGATCAGAGTAAACATATGGGATTAAAAAGTAAAAAAAATAAAAAAAAAAAAATTTTTTTTGAAAGGATTTTTTTTTTTGAAAGGACTTTATACAAAAGACCTTTTTAAGAGACAGTTGGCTGTTTAAACCAAAAGTACAATCAACTGAGCGAATCGCAGCTTTATTTATTGGGGTAGAAAGGACCAGGAATGTAGAAAGACCCATTCTGCAGAGGAAAAAATAGAATCACTAACAGGCCTCATGCCTTGCACAGCCAGTGTCTAGAATCCCTGCCTCATGAGACCCTGTGCTAGAAGGCCGCTAGAACTGAAAGACCCCCCCCAGTCTTTAAATAATTAACTGCTCTTTTGTTGTGTAAGAGTACCCCTCCTCCCCTTGCAGTGAAAAGACCCTTCCCCCAGGGTTGAATTCAATGTAACTGCTCTTTTGCCTTTCTGTAACAGCTTGGCTACTAAGGCATGACACTTAACTCCTGTTTGAACAAGATACCCTCTCCTAATAGCAGGGGCATGGTCATGTAGGCAAGGGGGCTGCATGGCCACATAGTCACGTAGACAGGATGTCTTTCTGCTGAGTAGTAAGGTCTAACTTCCCCTCTTTGTTTCCCCCTTCCCGCCGCTCTCTTCGCATGCGTGGGCTAACTGGCCAGTTCTGCTTCTGTAAGATTGCTTTGTCTGCTTTCACATGTGGGTCCCCTGATCCACTCCACTAACACCAAGTATGCCTTTTTCAAAAGTTTCAAACTGTCCACCAATCAGTTGCGCCCCACCCAAAACTTGTTTGTACCTGTCTATAAAAACCCGGCACCACCCCAGCCTGGTGTGCTCAGCTAGCAGGAGCTGCTGACCACCCGCAGGCGCGCGCTGACCACCCGCAGGCGCCTGTGTAACAATAAAGAACCTCTTGCTGATTGCATCCAGTGGCAGTGTTGGATTCTTGGGTAAGGGGATCCGCGGGTCTTTCAGAACCATCTCAACTATGTTAGTCTATCTTGGAAGCCAACAAGTGTTTTCCCAGTTAAGAGCAGGGTAACAATCAGTCACGTTATGTTATAATGATTGTCTATATCTTTAAAAGCCTTGTCAAGTTCCTTTTTGAGTAAGCCTCTCCCCACCTTTAGAGAAATTTATCTGTGGTTCACCTCTTTGAAATACCTCATTGTTGTTCCACATTTACCATAGAGAAAAAAAAAAAAAAAAAAGCTTTTTATAAACAAAGTGTTCAGAAGGGGGCGCCACTGTAAACAATGAGAGTTTTCGCTGCCCGGACACCTTTGTTGCAGAAGCAGCTGAAAGCAATCAGGTCAGAAAGAGCCAAGGGCTGGAGGGATTTTTAAAATTACAAAAACCGAACCAAATCACACCAAACACAAAAATCAAAACCATTGGCCAAGATTTCAAGTTTTGCTACTTAATGTTTGACATTCTCCTAAGACATGCACGTGACTTGATCAATATATTTACATATTTATATTTTGAAGAAAAAGGAACTATTTGATGCAGCAAATCCATGTTGATTATAAATTACCAGATATGGGGCTCCCGGGAGGCTCAGTGCTTTAGGCCTCTGCCTTCGGATCAGGTCAAGATTTCAGGGTCCTGGGATGGAGCCCCACATCTGGCTCTCTGCTCAGCGGGGAGCCTGAATCCCCCCCCTCTGTCTTTCTCTCTACCTACTTGTGATCAGACAAATGGGTAAATAAGATTTTAAAAAAAAGAATTACTAGCTGAGAAATACATCGAGAGTATGGGAAGGAAAATGATTTCACCTGATCAGACTAGGAAGTGGTTGAAGCGTGAATTAAAGTGCTATAAAAAGAGTAAAGACCTGGGAAATATATGGGGAAAAAATACCAAGAAAAACAGCAATAATAACTGGCTGCTCTTTATTGATCCAGATCCTGCGGTAGGTAAAGAAGAGCTGGTTTTAGCCAGAGGATGATCTCCGTTTGTCTTCATGATCTGGCATTTCCTGCAAGCCAGGCATGGGGCTCTGCACTAGAGCTGCAAATGCTGGGGCGCCCTCACTGTCCCTTTTCTCTTCTCAGCGGGACAACGGGCATGTCTACGGTGCAGTGTGACAGGCTTTACCACAGGGAGATAAAAGACTGCCAAGGGTAGGTTGGAGCTGGGAAAAGCCACTTAGGAACTGATTTTCAAGGGAGGTGATAGACAAGGGCAAAGCAAACAATGAGGATGAGAGTGTCAAGTTTCAAAGTGCCAGGAGGTAGCACAGTGCATTCGGGAAACTACAGCAAGTTCATGACAACCGACAGCTGATCTCACAGCATCACCTGGGGATGGAGGCTGAGCACCGGGGTTAACACTGGGGCTGAGATAGTTTGTATACTATGCCGAGGAGGTGAGGTACTACACTGTAGGGGCACAGGGAACTACCGGAGGATTTCAAATATCAGAATCGTAAACATAATAGAGTATTTAATTGCATCCTTGCTTTCATCAAGGGTAAGATGCACTATAGTTTATGTTCGACTAAGAAAGAGAAATGCTGTCAGTTAAACTAGGATATGTCCTCAAGTGCAAGGTGAGTGCCACCTTAAGAGATATTAAAATGGGGGGGGGGGGGAGGACAAATCTTAGAACAAGTAAACTGTGTGTTACTAGAATAATTAAGAAAGGTCGAACACTTGGATCAACAAAATAAGTGATTATTGCTTCCCATGTGCCCCAAACTATATTAAGTCTTAGAACAAGAGACGTTCTCATCTTGATGCCCCGCAGCTGTTAGACCCAAGGTACAGAGAGCAGTGGCCAACGACCAGCTGGCCCCAAGTGCCATGTGCAGACTCTAAGAGCAACTGCCTTTGAGAGAGGAAACGGTTGAGAGTGGGTTGTCTGAGGTACAGAATTACTAGCTGGGAAAGGAGGAAAACTGACACAGAATCGGAATTGATGCCCCTACAACACAGAGTTGGTGAAACTTCCCTTCTCAGAGATCTTGAGGCTCCTCAGAAATGTATTTTTCATTTTGGATGGAACATTCAGGATAAATATGATCTGTTCGAGTTTCTGGTTCTCTTATCAGAACTGTTTCTTAGGCCTCACTGGCACAAGAAAAGGGTTTTGATAGTCCAGGGTCAATCCTGACAAAATCAAAGAACAGTATCTATGAAAAACTAACCACTCAGTAGAGAACAACAGATAAAAGGCCAGGCCTACCAGACCCTGCAGGATAGGTAAGGTTGGTCCGGCAACAGGGGTCGAGGGGAAGTGCCCATCTCCTGCTAGAAGAGCTAGAGAAGACCCCTTCCGGAGAGACCACCAGGAGAGGAGAGCAGTAGGTGCTGATGATGAAGAATATTTAATCAGCAGAGAAGGTCAAAATGACAAAGTTCCAGGATCAGAGTAAACATATGGGATTAAAAAGTAAAAAAAATAAAAAAAAAAAAAGATTTTTTTTGAAAGGACTTTTTTTTTTTTTTGAAAGGACTTTATACAAAAGACCTTTTTAAGAGACAGTTGGCTGTTTAAACCAAAAGTACAATCAACTGAGCGAATCGCAGCATTATTTATTGGGGTAGAAAGGACCAGGAATGTAGAAAGACCCATTCTGCAGAGGAAAAAATAGAATCACTAACAGGCCTCATGCCTTGCACAGCCAGTGGCTAGAATCCCTGCCTCATGAGACCCTGTGCTAGAAGGCCGCTAGAACCATCTCAACTATGTTAGTCTATCTTGGAAGCCAACAAGTGTTTTCCCAGTTAAGAGCACGGTAACAATCAGTCACGTTATGTTATAATGATTGTCGATATCTTTAAAAGCCTTGTCAAGTTCCTTTTTGAGTAAGCCTCACCCCACTTTTTGAGAAATTTATCTGTGGTTCACCTCTTTGAAATACCTCATTGTTGTTCCTAATTTACCATAGCGGGAAAAAAAAAAAAAAAAGCTTTTTATAAACAAAGGGTTCAGAAGGGGGCGCCACTGTAAACAATGAGAGTTTTCACTGCCTGGCCACCTTTGTTGCAGAAGCAGCTGAAAGCAATCAGGTCAGACAGAGCCAAGGGCTGGAGGGATTTTTAAAATTACAAAAACCGAACCAAATCACACCAAAACAAAAATCAAAAACAATTGCCAAGGGCGCCTGGGTGGCTCAGTGGGTTAAGTCGCGGCCTTCAGCTCAGGTCATGATCTCAGGGTACTGGGATCGAGTCCCCCATCGGGCTCTCTGCTCAGCAGGGAGCCTGCTTCCCTCTCTATCTCTCTCTCTGCCTGCCTCTCCATCTACTTGTGATTTCTCTCTGTCAAATAAATAAATAAAATCTTTAAAAAAAAAAAACCAATGGCCAAGATTTCATGTTTGCTACTAAAGTTATGATATCTCCTAAGACATGCGCGTGACTTTATCAATATATTTATATATTTATATTTGAAGAAGAAGGAACTATTTGATGCAGCAAATCCACGTTGATTAAAAATTACCAGATATGGGGTCTCCTGGGTGGCTCAGTGTTTTAGGCCTCTGCCTTCGGCTCAGGTCATGATTTCAGGGTCCTGGGATGGAGCCCCACATCAGGCTATCTGCTCAGCGAGGAGCCTGCTTCCCCTCTTTCTCGGCCTGCCTCTCTACATACTTGTGATCTGTCAAATGGGTAAATAAGGTTTTTAAAAAAAGAATTACTAGGTGTGAAATACATCGAGGGTATGGGAAGGAAAATGATTTCACCTGATCAGACTTGGAAGTGGTTGAACCTGAATTGAAGTGCTATAAAAAGAGTAAAGACCTGGGAAATATATGGGGAAAAAATCCCTAGAAAAACAGCAATAATAACTGGCTGCTCTTTATTGATCCAGATCCTGCGGTAGGCAAAGAAGAGCTGGTTTTAGCCAGAGGATGATCTCCGTTTGTCTTCATGATCTGGCATTTCCTGCAAGCCAGGCATGGGGCTCTGCACTAGAGCTGCAAATGCTGGGGGGCCCTCACTGTCCCTTTTCTCTTCTCAGGGGGACAACGGGCATGTCCATGGTGCAGTGTGACAGGCTTTACCACAGGGAGATAAAAGACTGCCAAGGGTAGTTTGGAGCTGGGAAAAGCCACTTAGGAACAGATTGTCAGGGGAGGTGATAGACAAGGGCAAAGCGAAGAATGAGGATGAGAGGGTGAGTGCGTCAAGTTTCAAAGTGCCAGGAGGCAGCACAGTGCATTCGGGAAACTATAGCAAGTTCATGACAACCGACAGCTGATCTCACAGCATCACCTGGGGATGGAGGCTGAGCCCCGGGGTTAACACTGGGGGTGAGATAGTTTGTACATATGCCGAGGAGGTGAGGTTCTTCACTGTGGGGGCACAGGGAGCTACCGCAGGATTTCAAATATCAGAATCGTAAACAAAATAGAGTATTTAATTGCATCCTAGCCTTCATCAAGGGTAAGATGCACTATAGTTTATGTTCGACTAAGAAAGAGAAATGCTGTCAGTTAAACTAGGATATGTCATCAAGTGCAAGGTGAGTGCCACCTTAAGAGATATTAAAATGGGGGGGGGGACACATATCTTATAACAAGTAAACTGTGTTACTAGAATAATTAAGAAAGGTCGAACACTTGGATCAACAAAATAAGTGATTATTGCTTCCCATGTGCCCCAAACTATATTAAGTCTTAGAACAAGAGACGTTCTCATCTTGATGCCCCGCAGCTGTTAGACCCAAGGTACAGAGGGCAGTGGCCAACGACCAGCCGGCCCCAAGTGCCATGTGCAGACTCTAAGAGCAACTGCCTTTGAGAGAGGAAACGGTTGAGAGTGGGCTGTCTGAGGTACAGAATTACTAGCTGGGAAAGGAGGAAAATTGACACAGAATCGGAATTGATGCCCCTACAACACAGAGTTGGTGAAACTTCCCTTCTCAGAGATCTTGAGGCTCCTCAGAAATGTATTTTTCATTTTGGATGGAACATTCAGGATAAATATGATCTGTTCGAGTTTCTGGTTCTCTTATCAGGACTGTTTCTTAGGCTTCACTGGCACAAGAAAAGGGTTTTGATAGTCCAGGGTCAATCCTGACAAAAGCAAAGCACAGTATCTATGAAAAACTAACCACTCAGAAGAGAACAACAGATAAAAGGCCAGGCCTACCAGACCCTGCAGGGTAGGTAAGGTTGGTCCGGCAACAGGGGTCGAGGGGAATTGCCCATCTCCTGCAAGAAGAGCTAGAGAAGACCCCTTCTGGAGAGACCACCAGGAGAGGAGAGCAGTAGGTGCTGATGATGAAGAATATTTAATCAGCAGAGAAGGTCAAAATGACAAAGTTCCAGGATCAGAGTAAACATATGGGATTAAAAAGTAAAAAAAATAAAGAAAAAAAAGATTTTTTTGAAAGGATTTTTTTTTTGAAAGGACTTTATACAAAAGACCTTTTTAAGAGACAGTTGGCTGTTTAAACCAAAAGTACAACTCACTGAGCGAATCGCAGCTTTATTTATTGGGGTAGAAAGGACCTGGAATGTAGAATGACCCCTTCTGCAGAGGAAAAAATAGTATCACTAACAGGCCTCATGCCTTGCACAGCCAGTGGCTAGAATCCCTGCCTCATGAGACCCTGTGCTAGCAGGCCGCTAGAACCATCTCAACTATGTTAGTCTATCTTGGAAGCCAACAAGTGTTTGCCCAGTTAAGAGCACGGTAACAATCAGTCACGTTATGTTATAATGATTGTCGATATCTTTAAAAGCCTTGTCAAGTTCCTTTTTGAGTAAGCCTCACACCACTTTTTGAGAAATTTATCTGTGGTTCACCTCTTTGAAATACCTCACTGTTCTTTCACAGTTACCATAGCCAAAAAAAAAAAAAAAAAGAAAAAGAAAAAGCATTTTATTAACAAAGTGTTCAGAAGGGGGCGCCACTGTAAACAATGGGTGTTTTAGCTGCTGGGACAACTTGTTGCAGAAACAGCTGAAAGCAATCAGGTCAGACAGAGCCAAGGGCTGGAGGGATTTTTAAAATTACAAAAACCGAACCAAATCAAACCAAAAAAAAATCAAAAACAATGGCCAAGGGCGCCTGGGTGGCTCAGTGGGTTAAGTCGCTGCCTTCAGCTCAGGTCATGATCTCAGGGTACTGGGATCGAGTCCCCCATCGGGCTCTCTGCTCAGCAGGGAGCCTGCTTCCCTCTCTCTCTCTCTCTGCCTGCCTCTCCATCTATTTGTGATTTCTCTCTGTCAAATAAATAAATAAAATCTTTAAAAAGAAAAAACCAATGGCCAAGATTTCATGTTTGCTACTAAAGTTATGACATCTCCTAAGACATGCGCGTGACTTTATCAATATATTTCTATATTTATATTTGAAGAAGAAGGAAATATTCGATGCAGCAAATCCACGTTGATTAAAAATGACCAGGTATGGGGTCTCCTGGGTGGCTCAGTGTTTTAGGCCTCTGCCTTCGGCTCAGGTCATGATTTCAGGGTCCTGGGATGGAGCCCCACATCAGGCTATCTGCTCAGCAGGGAGCCTGCTTCCCCTCTTTCTCGGCCTGCCTCTCTACATACTTGTGATCTGTCAAATGGGTAAATAAGGTTTTTAAAAAAAGAATTACTAGGTGTGAAATACATCGAGGGTATGGGAAGGAAAATGATTTCACCTGATCAGACTTGGAAGTGGTTGAACCTGAATTGAAGTGCTATAAAAAGAGTAAAGACCTGGGAAATATATGGGGAAAAAATCCCTAGAAAAACAGCAATAATAACTGGCTGCTCTTTATTGATCCAGATCCTGCGGTAGGCAAAGAAGAGCTGGTTTTATCCAGAGGATGATCTCCGTTTGTCTTCATGATCTGGCATTTCCTGCAAGCCAGGCATGGGGCTCTGCACTAGAGCTGCAAATGCTGGGGGGCCCTCACTGTCCCTTTTCTCTTCTCTCAGGGGGACAACGGGCATGTCCATGGTGCAGTGTGACAGGCTTTACCACAGGGAGATAAAAGACTGCCAAGGGTAGTTTTGGAGCTGGGAAAAGCCACTTAGGAACAGATTGTCAGGGGAGGTGATAGACAAGGGCAAAGCGAAGAATGAGGATGAGAGGGTGAGTGCGTTCAAGTTTCAAAGTGCCAGGAGGCAGCACAGTGCATTCGGGAAACTATAGCAAGTTCATGACAACCGACAGCTGATCTCACAGCATCACCTGGGGATGGATGCTGAGCCCCGGGGTTAACACTGGGGGTGAGATAGTTTGTATACTATGCCGCCGGAGGTGAGGTTCTTCACTGTGGGGGCACAGGGAGCTACCGCAGGATTTCAAAAATATCAGAATCGTAAACATAATAGAGTATTTAATTGCATCCTAGCCTTCATCAAGGGTAAGATGCACTATAGTTTATGTTCGACTAAGAAAGAGAAATGCTGTCAGTTAAACTAGGATATGTCATCAAGTGCAAGGTGAGTGCCACCTTAAGAGATATTAAAATGTGGGGGGAGGACAAATCTTAGAACAAGTAAACTGTGTTACTAGAATAATTAAGAAAGGTCGAACACTTGGATCAACAAAATAAGTGATTATTGCTTCCCATGTGCCCCAAACTATATTAAGTCTTAGAACAAGAGACGTTCTCATCTTGATGCCCCGCAGCTGTTAGACCCAAAGTACAGAGGGCAGTGGCCAACGACCAGCCGGCCCCAAGTGCCATGTGCAGACTCTAAGAGCAACTGCCTTTGAGAGAGGAAACGGTTGAGAGTGGGCTTTCTGAGGTAGAGAATTACGAGCTGGGAAAGGAGGAAAATTGACACAGAATCGGAATTGATGCCCCTACAACACAGAGTTGGTGAAACTTCCCTTCTCAGAGATCTTGAGGCTCCTCAGAAATGTATTTTTCATTTTGGATGGAACATTCAGGATAAATATGATCTGTTCGAGTTTCTGGTTCTCTTATCAGGACTGTTTCTTAGGCTTCACTGGCACAAGAAAACGGTTTTGATAGTCCAGGGTCAATCCTGACAAAAGCAAAGCACAGTATCTATGAAAAACTAACCACTCAGAAGAGAACAACAGATAAAAGGCCAGGCCGACCTGACCCTGCAGGATAGTTAAGGTTGATCCGGCAGCAGGGGTAGAGGGGAAGTGCCCATCCCCTGCAAGAAGAGCTAGAGAAGACCCCTGCCGGAGAGACCACCAGGAGAGGAGAGCAGTAGGTGCTGATGATGAAGAATATTTTAATCAGCAGAGAAGGTCAAAATGACAAAGTTCCAGGATCAGAGTAAACATATGGGATTAAAAAGTAAAAAAAATTAAAAAAAAAGGACTTTTTTTTTTTTTTAAAGGACTTTATACAAAAGACCTTTTTAAGAGACAGTTGCTGCAAAATATTGGCTTTTAAAAACCAAAAGTACAATTCACTAAGCGAATCGCTGCATTATTTATTGGGGTAGAAAGGACCTGGAATGTAGAAAGACCCATTCTGCAGAGGAAAAAATAGATCACTAACAGGCCTCATGCCTTGCACAGCCAGTGGCTAGAATCCTGCCTCATGAGACCCTGTGCTAAAAGGCCGCTAGAACCATCTCAACTATGTTAGTCTATCTTGGGAAGCCAACAAGTGTTTTCCCAGTTAAGAGCACGGTAACAATCAGTCACGTTATGTTATAATGATTGTCGATATCTTTAAAAGCCTCGTCAAGTTCCTTTTGGAGTAACCCTCACCCCACCCTTAGCGAAATTTATCTGTGGTTTCACCACTTTGAAATACTCTTCACTGTTGTTCCACAGTTACCATTAGCTAAAAAAAAAAAAAAAAAAAAAGAAACAAAAGAAAAAGAAAAAGAAAAAGCTTTTTATTAGCAAAGTGTTCAGAAGGGGGGCGCCACTGTAACAATGGAGTTTTCGCTGCTGGGTCAACTTGTTTGCAGAAACAGCTGAAAGCAATCAGGTCACGACAGAGCCAAAGGGCTGGAGGGATTTTTAAAAAATTACAAAACCGAACCAAAACAACCAAAACAAAAATCAAAAAAAACAATGGCCCAGGGCGCCTGGGTGGCTCAGTGGGGTTAAGTCGCTGCCTTCAGCTCAGGTCATGATCTCAGGTACTGGGATCGAATCCCGCATCGGGCTCTCTGCTCAGCAGGGAGCCTGTCCTTCCCTCTCTCTCTCTCTCTCTATGCCTGCCTCTCCATCTACTTGTGATTTCCTCTCTGTCAAATAAATAAATTAAAATCTTTCAAAGAAAATCCAATGGCCAAGATTTCATGTTTGCTACTAAAGTTATGACATCTCCTAAGACATTGCGCGTGACTTTATCAATATATTTAGATATTCCTATTTGAAGAAGAAGGAAACTATTTGGATGCAGCAAATCCATGTTGATTAAAAATTACCAGATATGGGGTCTCCTGGGTGGCTCAGTGTTTTTAGGCCTCTGCCTTCGCTCAGGGCCTGATTTTCAGGGTCCTGGGATGGTGGAGCCCCACATCAAGGCTATCTGCTCAGCGGGTGAGCCTGTCTTCTCCCCTCTCTTTCTTTCCTCGGCCTGCCTCTCTACCATACTTGTGATCTGTAAATGGGTAAAATAAGATTTTTAAAAAGAGATATTACTAGGTGTGAAATATCATCGAGGGTCTATGGGAAGAACAACGTGTTTTCAATACTGATCAGACTTGGGGGGAAGTGGTTTGAACCTGAATGAAGTGCCTATTAAAAGAGTAAAGACCTGGGAAATATATGGTGGAAAAAACCCTATGAAAAACAGGCAATAATAACGGGCTGCTCTTTACTTGATCCATATCCTGCGGTAGGCAAAGAAGAAAGAGCTGGGTTTAAGCCCGCGGGATGATCTCGTTTTGTCTTCATGATCTGGCATTCCTGGCAAGCCAGGCATGGGTCTCTGCACTATAGCTCAAATGCTTGGGGCCCTCACTGTCCCTTTCCTCTTCTCAGGGGGACAAGGGCACTGTCCATGGTTGGCATTTGACAGGCTTTACCACAGGGAGAATAAAAGACTGGCCAAGGGTAGTTTGGAGCTGGAATAGCCACTAGGAACAGATTTCAGGGGAGGGATAGACATGGCAAAGCGAAGAATGAGGATGAGAGGACAATACAGGTGTCACCCGCTCCCTGTGCAGAGACGGAACCCTGTCTGCTGCGGAGCGGAGGATGAGTAGGGCAGGGCGCGTGCTCCTCTTAGAGAAGGAGTCTGGGCAGAAAGCATGCCTGTCCTGAGCCTCCTGGGTTCAAAGGACAGCAGGGTTTGGCCAACTTGTCCTGGGGTCAGACTTGTTTAGGGCTAGCCACCAGAAGCCCTGCAGCTAAACTCGCAGAAACAGCTCCCTGGGGTCATAATGGGGAGTAAGACACCGTCTTCCTCCAGGATGTGGAAGCTTGGAGGCACGAGGTTTAAGGGTAGGGCTGGGAGAGTCCCAAAGTCCCTATTCAGTGCATGGGCGGTGTGCATGGATCCTATCACCTCATCCTTTCCTGTGTAGAAGCACTGGGCTTGTCCACGAGTCCGACTGAGCGCCAGAGTAAAAGGCCAAGCGATGCCTACACACGGGAGATGAAGTAGTGTGTATAGATTGCCATCTAGGCTCTGCACGCTACTGCAGGGTTGTGGCTGTGTCTGTAGTTAGGCCTGGCAGGAGTGAATCAGGGCCGAACATGGAGCCAGGGAAAAAAGGCCCAAGAGGCACCAGCTCTCCTGCAGCTCTTCTCCTGGGTAGCAGCTGATGCTGCTGAGGGTCAGGGCGAAGTTATGTTCAGCTTCAGAGCCAAAGCCTCTGGGAAAGCACAGCATTCGGTGAGAAATGTTCTGCGGGCTGCTGCTGCTTGCGTTAGAGGCCTGTCTCCCGGTGGAAGAAACCCGTATAGAGCAGCCTCTTTGCCTTCTCATCTGCCCTTGGAAAGCACAGCATTGGTTGGGAAATCTAAGAGTTGGGTTTGGGGATGCAGGTGCTGCTTGCTGGTAAGTTAGTATCCAACTTAGGTGGAAGATACCCGCATGGGCAGGGAAATACTCTTTGCCCTAATCCCTCTGCCTGAGAGAGCGTGGTTGGCAGACACATCTGTCCAGCGGTCCCCAGGGGCAAGTGTGGGAGGCACAGGCAAGCCGCCCTCAGAGAAGAAGGAGCCGTTGGCCTTGGGGTCATAAAATGTTCAGGGTAGCAGGAGAGCCTGCCGTGGCTCGAGTAGGAAGCAGCTGGCAGACAAGTGTCCCCAGCTCCTGTCGGAGAGATGGAATCCTTGTTTCTAAGGAGACATGAGGGGACGACTAGGGCACGGGCTGTGCTCCACTCTGAGGAAGGAGTTGGGCAGAAGGCAGGGTTAGTCCTGTGCCTCTGAGTCGAAGGGACAACATCCTTGCCACCTGCCAGTCCCAAGGGCAGACTTGGGCTTGCCACCAGGCGCCATACCTGCAACTTCATAGAAACTCCCATGGAAAATGGGCAGTTAGATGCCATCTTCCACCAAGATGTGGCAGCTTGTGGGTGTCAGGGAATGTGCCAAGGAAGGAGTGGAACTGTCCCCACAGTTCCCCATCCCAGGTGCACGGGCCGTTGCAGGGATCCTGTCATCTCTCCTTTCCTGTGGGTGAAAGCACTGGGCTGGTCCCGCGAGTCGCCTGAGGCCAGAGTAAAGGCCAAGCGATGCCTACACCGGGAGATGGTTAGTGTGTATAGGGTGCACCATCCCACAGGCTCCCGCACAGGCTACTGCAGGGTTGTGGCTGTGTCAGTAGTTGGCCATGGCAAGTGAATCAGCACGCGAACATGGAGCCCGGAATAAGGCCCAAGAGGCACCAAAGCTCTCCATATCTTCCTCCCTGATCAACTGAAGCCTTGCTGAGAGCAGCGGCAGAGAAATGTTCACTCAAGCCAAAGCCTCTGCGAAAGCACAGCATTCAGCTGAGAATGTTCTACGGGCTGGTGCTGCTTGCCTGAGTCCTGTCTGGGTGGGAGAGCCACGCTGGCAAAAGGGTCTTAGCCTTGTCATCTGCCCTTGGAAGCCAGCATTCGTGAAATCTGGAGGTTCAGGTTTAAGGGATGGTGGTGCAGATTCACAGAGCCCCAGTTTAGTGGCAGGGTGGAAGATACCATGGGCGGTCTCTTTGCCCTAGCATCCCCTTCTGGTTGAGAGGAAGCATGGTTACACGTCTGTCTCTGCGCTCGGCAGAACGGGTGTGGGGAAGGCACGGTCAGCGTTACCACAGAGTAGAGAGGAGCCATTGGCCTTGGGGTCCTGAACGCTAGGAAGCAGGGTAGCCAGCCATGGAGATCTAGGATTAGGTGGAAAGACAAGGGTCCTGGTTAGGTTTGAGTCACGGTTATGAGTAATGTCAGAGTTGAGTTTAGGTTCAGGAGTCCACATCAGGGTCAGTGTCAGGCTTGGGAGTTTTAGGTTTCAGGTCAGGATCACGGTCAGGGTCAGGTTCGGGGTCAGGGTCAGGGCTTGGGTCAGGTTTTGGGGCAGGCTCACAGTCAGTGTCAGGGTCAGGAGTCAGGGTTAGTGGTTACTGTTAGGGTTAGCCCCGCTCTGGGTCATGGACCCATCCGTTCGAAGTCTCAGGATAAACCCTGGGCAGAAGGGTGTAGACCCTACACCGATCCCACTTAACCAGCCTTAAACTCTGCTGTGAACATGACTTGCCCACCAGATATCTAAACCCTCATCAGCCTGATCCTGCTTGGGGCATCTCCACCCACGATGGCATGGCAAGGTCCTCTTTACACAGACACACAGACACCCAGAGGCACTCCACACACACACACACACACACACACACACACACACACAGAGAGGGAGGAGACCTAGGGCTACACAATTGGATAAGATGTGTGGGACTCTCTGACTCTGAGCCCCTGGTGTCACCTTTTATTTATTAGCCAAAGGGCCTGCGGCGTTAGGAAACCTGATATGACTTGCCAGGGAGTGGACGTGTCTGAGGACGGGGTCGAGCCTCTCTTTTCCCTGCTCCCTCTCGGCTTAGAACAGCAGAAGAACATGTTCGCTATCCACCTTCCGTTAGGATGTGTCCTAGAAATGAAACTGCGCAAGGGCTTTCTTTTCCCCTTACATCGGGTGCATGGATACCCGTGGCGTTCACATATTCCTCATTGGGCTTCTGAATCCTGGCGCATCACGGGTAAGTGCCAGGTCACCACTGCCTGGGGCTCCTTACCGACTTCCTGCTCCACCAGCGCTCCCTGATCCCCGATCCGAAGGCTCAATGCTCACACTCCCACTCAATGCAGTGCCCATCCAAGTGACCCCAGACAGCCTCCCCCCAGGCCCCCTGGCAGCTGGGTGCAGCTGCTGGCTGGTCGTCCGCTGGATTGTTGAACAGAGCTGGGTTTAGACCAGCTTATTGTTAGGGTTAGGGTGAAGAATGACGTTTAGGGTCAGGTTATTGTTAGAACGTCCTTATGGGGGGGGGCCCCAGCGTTAGCGTAAGTGTTTAGTGTATTGGGTCAGGTTCGGGTTAGGTTCATGCCTATATTAGGGTCATGATCACAGTAGGTCCACAGGGTTAGCGTTTTATTGTCCACAGTCACGCTCAGGGCTCCAGGTTGGTTAGCCTTATGGTTAGGGTTTGTAGGGCGCAGGTTTCAGGGTTAGTGTCCAGTTTTAGGTTCAGGTTCAAGTTTGGTTTTGGGGTAAGGTCATGTCGTTTCCAGGTTAGGTTTGGGAAATGTTTATTGTCAGGTTTAAGGTCAGGGTCCAGCGTTTAGGTTCAATGGTTATGGTAAGGTCAGCTTTATGGTTTAGTTCTGTTTTATGAGGTGCGTTTCAGCGATCAAGGTTAGCTTTAGGTGTAGTGACTACTCTGTTCAGGATGCACGGATTGGGGGGGTCAGTGTTAGTTTTACAAATTCATGGTTAGTGTCAGGTTAAGGTCAAGGGGAAGGCCAGGTCCGTTTTAAGGTTCAGTTGCGACGTCATGCAAGTGGTCAGAGTTAGGGTTACATGAATCAGTGTCAGGGGCGAGGGTCAGGATTATTTTGAAGTGGGTTAGGTTTAGGGTTAAGGTAGTTGGCGGGGTTATTGTTAGAACGGGGTAGGGTCAGTGTGCAGGGATAATGTTAGGGCTAGATTTAGGGTTAGGTTCAAGCATTAGGGTGTTCGCGGTCAGAGCCGTTGTTAGTGTCAGGAAGTGTCAGGGTTACGTTTATTGGTTAGAGAATAGTTTTTCCAGCTCCCGGTTTCATTGGTCCAGGTGTTAGTTGCTTAGGCTTCATTTCAGAAGATGTCAATGGTAGGGTCAGGGTTACGTTTCCTGGTCTTTGCCTTGGTGTGGGGTCAGCGCGGTGAAGTCTAGGGCATGTGTGTCAGGTTTACTGTCAGGGATCAGGTAGTGCGTTTTTAAATAGTCCCCATTCGGTGCCTATCAGGGACAAGATTATGTAGTGGGCTTGTTATAGGGATCATGAGTGTTAAGTTTCGGTTCAGCGGCCAGGGTCTGGGGTTTTATGTCAATCGAGAGAGGGGGGGTGGCGGGCTGGTATAAGGGGGAAAAAAAGGGGGGGGGGGGCAGAAAGTCATACCGGTTAGGGGTTATGAATCATAGGTCAGGAATATATCGTACATACAGCCAGGTTAATTGTTCATGTGTTGTAGGTTAGTGTACTTCTCCGTCGTTAGCGTTAGTGGGTTGGTGAACGGTTAGGTGTAGGAACTGGAACTTTGTTAGAGGTCAGTGGGTGCGCGTGAGAAGAGGTTAGGGGTAGTGTTGATGTTGTTCAGGGTTGTGTAGAGATGAGGATTCGGGGAGAGGGGCCCATGTTAGTGTCAGGGTGTCGCGTAACAGGATTACCATTGATGGTGCATAACGCAACGGTTGGTATGAGTTCAAGTCTCTATCAGTAACATTTAGGGGTCAGGCTTTTAGATGTTCTTCGTTAGAGCTGTCGGCTCATGGGTAAGAATAAGGGTCAGGGTTGAGTTTATCGTACATGGTCTGAGGTCAGGGGGGTCAGTTGTGCACCGTTTAGGCACCAGATGTCTTTTTGGAGGGTCAGGGTTCAGGAATAACTTAGGTTTAGAAGTCACCATTTGGAAAGATCAGTGGACAAGAAATGTATGAATAGTGTGTCGAGGGGAATAATGAAGGTGTCGGAATGTGTGTATTGATTAGGGGGTTCAGGAGTTAGGTAAAGGAGTCTCAATGGCCAGGGTCAGGTTTGCGAGGTAAGGCTTATGTGCGTTAAGGGTCAATGTTCGGGTTCACAGTGGCACAGTTAGGTTTTGGTCGGTAGTGGGTTTGTGTGGGATTTGGGGAATTATGGGTTAGGTTAGAAGTAAGGTGTGTTTTGGGATTGGGGTTGAGGATATTCCGGTGATTGAGCATATACGGGTGTCAGAAGGAGTTAGCTATGGTTTAAGTGTTAGGGGTTATAGAGTTAGGTTCAGCGTAGAAGCCATTAGGTTGTAAATAGTTTAGGGTCCTGGTTTGGGGTGCTGTATAAGGCGTTAACACTTAGTTAGGGTAGAGTCAGTCACAAGGGTCCACCGGTCATGAGGTCGGGGGTTAGGTTCCGGGGATTAGGGTGGCAGTGCTGTCACTTATTGTAGGAATTAGAAGTAGAAGGTCATGTCCTGGTTGAGAGGTGGTGTATGAGTGTCACGGTGTAGTGGGTGAATGGTTAGGGTTAGGGTCAGAGCACATGGCTGTCGCACATCAGAGGGTAGGGAGGTAGGCCGTTCTGCGGCTCAGGTTATAGATCGGCGGTACAGGTTCAGGATCACAGGTCATGTTAGGATTGATCGAGGGTCAGGGTCGGGTGCATTGGTCGGGATTTAGGTGTCATGGATCACGGTTAGGGAGTCAGAGTTAGGTTTTAGGTGTTAGGGTGGTGGTACCAGTAATAGGGGTACTCCACATAACCGGTGGTGGCAGTGTGGTCCCCCAGTGGCCGAACAAGGTCAGTCTCGGCAGGTTTGTCACCACTAGTGGCAAAAGCGGTGTTGTAGACGAGCACACACCCGGTGCCCACTTCAAGCAGCCATATAAAGCGCGGGGTGGTGAAGCATGAAAAGCGCTTACCCACCCGACATATTCTAATCCTTCCCTTCGACAGCCTAATCTTGATTGGGGGCATCTGCCACCCACTATGACATGGCAGAAAATCCTCTCTTACCACACAGGACACACAGACCACCCAAGGCACTCGCACACCACACCACAAAACACACACACATCAGGATAGAGGCATACGCAGAGACAGCTAACAAACCAAACGTTGTAAATCAAAAGATGTGACGGTTGACGGGAGTCGTCTGACTCTGAGCCCACTGGTGTCACCTTTTAATGTTTTATTACCAAAGGGCCTGAAGGGCCAGCGTTGGGGAGTGAAACCTGATATAGACCCTTCATGTGAGGGGACGGGTGTCTGAGAACGGGCGAATCTCCCGTCTTTTTCACCAAATGCATCCTCTGCAGCGTTTAGAACAGACAGACAGAACATGTTCCTTCCTTTAGGATGTGCCTAGAATGAGAAAACTGTAAGCATAAAGGCTTTTAATTCTCTGTAATAAGAGGGAGTGGCGCTGATACAGAGGGTGGTGTCGCAAGTGGTCAGGTTGGGGCTGCTGTTCGTCAAGGACGTGAGGGGTACCGCACTGGGCGGCTGTGGGGGCTCCTTACCGCTGCTTCCTGCTCCAGCCAGAGGCTCCCTGAAGCCTCCGCCGTTCCCGTGAAGTGGCTCCAGGCTCACACTGCTCACTCAATGCAGTGGCCCATCCCAAGATGAACTCCCACAAGCATGGCCTCCCCACCCCCTGGGAGGCCGGAGTGCAGGCTGCTGTCATCTCCAGCTGGAGGGACCAAAAGCTGGGTTAACAGACCAGGCTTGAGGGTTAGGGTTACAGGTTAGAATGACTGACTTCGGTTCAGGGGTTAGTGTTTAGACGGTCTTATGGTGTCCATGGTAAAGCGTAAGGTTGATTTAGATAGAAGTGGCTCAGGGTTAGGGATGTATAGGTTCATGGTTAGGTTTGATGTCATGATCACAGTATGAAAAAAGGGGGAAAGAAGTCCAGTGTTAGACGTTTACGATTCAGATCCAGGCTTTCAGGTTCATAATTGTTGAGGCTGCTGAGTTAGGTTTAGGGTCGGTTTTCAAGGGGTCATGGTTCAGTTTTAGGTTTCAGGTTTCAGTTTTGGTTTGGGGTCAGGTCATGTCAGGTCAGAAGGGGTTTAGTTGTGTGAAAATGTTTCGTATGTGTCATGGTTAAGGTCAAAGGTAAGAGTTATGGTCAATGGTTATGGGTAAGGTCAGCTTTATGATTCAAGGTTTCGGTGTTGAGATGAAGTAGGTTTCATTGTATTCAGGATTAGCTTTAGTGTTACTATCTGTATATCAGGATCAACTGGAATAATGGGTCAGTCGGGTGTAGGTTTACACAGTCCATGTTTGAAATGTCAGTGGTACAGGTCCAAGTCCCATGGGTCAGTTTTTAAGGTTACATGTTCGGATGTAGGCACCGTTTCAGAGTTAGGAGTTGTCTGATGAGTTCATGTCCATGTGAGACGGTGGTCAGGATATAGTTGTGTAATTAAGAGGGTGGTTAGGGTTTAGAGGAGTTCGAGGTAGTGGTAAAAATCGCGTGTTAGGTGTTAGACCCGGGGTAGGGTCAGTGGTCACAGATAATGTTAGGATTTAGATTTAGGGTTAGCGGGTCACGTTAGAGGTTGACGGGTAGGGGGGCCCATGTTAAGTGGTCAGCGGGGTCGGGGTTTACGGTGTAAGGGTTAGGGAGATAGGTTTTCGCAGCTGCCCATTCAGTGTTAGAGGTCAGGGTAAGTGTTTAGGGTCATCAGGTTCCATGGTCAACACGTGTGGTAGGGTCAGGGGTTACGTTTCTAGGGTCTTGGGTTGCCTTGGAGGGGTCCTGTGTAAAGCTAAGGGCCCATGTTGAGGTCTACGGCCAGGATCAGGTATTGGGTCAACGTGGTCTGGGTATAGGGCCAATTTTATGTCTAGTGGTCAGGAATTCAGGGTCCTGGTATAGGCTGTTTAGGGTCAGGTTAGGTTGGGTAAAAGTGTAAGGTCAGGTTCGTTATAAGTCAAAGTTTTCAGCGTTAGGGTTATGATCAGATTCAGGTAATAGGTAGCGGTTATTGTTATGTTTAGGATAGTTTCTCCTTCCGGGTTAGCGTTGGTTACGGTTAGGGTGTAGAACTTTGTTAGGTCTGGGCCGTAGTATTGGTTCGCGTTACTGTAGGGTTCGTGTTCAGATGGATTCGGGGAGGTCGATGGGGGTGGTCAGGGCCTTTACAGTTTGGGGTCAGAGGTTGAGGTCGAGTGCTCACACGTTCAAGGTGTCAGAAGGTTAGTGTTCCGTTGAGCTGTCGGCGGTCAACTGTAAGGGGGTCAGGGTTAGGTTATCGTCATGGTCTGGTGGTCAGGGTCATGGGTGAAGTTTACGGCACTGCAAGTGTCCCTTTTTTAGGGTCAGGTTCAGGTATTGGTTGTAGGAAGTCGACCACATTCCGGGTCAGGGACAGGGCGTAGTGGGTGGTGGGGGGTGGTCAGAAAGTCAAGTAGTGTCAAGGTGTAGGATTAGGTTCAGAGTCCAGGGTCAGGTAAAGTCAGGGCCAGGGTCAGTTTTGAGGGGTCAGACGCTTTGGGTATAGGGTCAATGTTTCGGTGGGAGTTCAGTTTCACACTTTAGGTTTAGGCGGTTAGGGCTGTCGGGCTTGGTTTGGGTTATGAGTTAGAAGTAGGGTTATGGTTGGGTTAGGTTTAGACTGCGTAAGGTTCAGGATTAGGTTTGTTTAGGGTCGGGGTTAGATGTTTAAAGTTCAGGGTCCAGCATGAGGTGTAACGTGTAGGGTCCTATTAGGGTGCTGGTTATAGTTACCATAGGTTTAAGGCTGTTAGGGTCCAAGCACACTGTAACGGTCACGATAGGGGTTAGGATCCTGTTATTGTCAGTGGTCCGGGCTTAGGATAGTCCAACTCATGCGACCTGTTTAGGTCTGAAGCCCTGGTTGTGTAATGTCATCGTTAGGTTTCACAGGTTCACAGGGTCCTCATTATGGTCATTGTCAGGTTTAGTTAGGTTTGGGGTCGGGTCAGGATCAACAGTCAGAATGGGACGCAGGGTCATGGTCATGGCACTGAGATAGGTTTGAGGGGCTAAGGCTCACTCAGTGTCTGGGTCAGGGTGTAGTGGTGACTGTATTAGGGCTTAGGCCCCGCTGATGGGTCATGGACCCATTCCTTTCAGCCGTCTCAGGAATATCTCTGGGGCTTGCCGGGTGCCTACCCTAACACCCGACCTGAGGTCTTCAGCGTTTAAACTGGGGTGTGAACATGAGCTTGCCCACCAGTTATCTACAGACCCTCATCATCCTGAATCCTACTTTGTGCAATCTCGCACCCAGTGATTTCGATTGCTAGTCGGGGGTCTCTTTTCGAGACACCTGACACACAGACCTACAGTCTGCAGTAGGCACACTCCCTCACACACACACAGAGAAACATGTATGCATACCTATGGCTACACAAAGTGGATAGATGTGTGGGACTTTGACTCTGAGCCCCCTTGTGTCACTTTTAATTTTATTATCCCTAAGGGCCTTAGGCATTGGAAACCTTATATGACCTCATTTCATTTGACTTGTCATGTCCGGCGATATCTCGGCTCCCTGCATCATCTTGGCTTTTGTCCACCTTATAACATTCGCTTCCTTTAGATGCCGGTAGAATTATCACCTATGCATTTTGGTTTTTCCCCATAATGGTTCTGCACTGGATTTTACTTTCCAATTCACTTGGGCTCTGTCAATCACGGTTTTGTGTCCCGACGCTGGGTGGCTCCTACCGTCACTTCCCCGGCTGCCACAAGATCTCCTGAGCCACCGGTTTTTTTTTCTGCTCAAGTCTCACCACGTCTGTGGGTGGATCAGTCGCCATATCTGTGGGTCACACTGCTCCTCGGTTGCTACGCGCTGGCAGAAGGACACCCGGAGCCTGATGAGTTTGCTCGGACGCTCTGTTGAGTGGAGTATTAGTGTGTCGGTGATTATGAGCTGAGCTTAAGAATGGACTTACGGTTCACTTGATCGGCGGTATAGATTGACGTTTAGAGAGGGGTGTCTTTTGTGTGGGAGGGTGTCGCGCAAGGTGCAGTTTCAGAGTTTCTATGACACCTCTTAACAGAAGTGCGCTTTAGGAAGTTTTGGTGTCTGTCCGGGTATGAACGGCTGATGTTCACGTCCGGCCTTGCTCCTCCTGTAGGTCATGCGGCCCGCCGGCATTGCATGGACTTCAGTAAATGTCGTGGTTTGACCTACGCAACTTGGGTTTTGTCGACGCCCTGTAGCTTGTGTTCGCTGGGTGTCTCAGGGCACGTTCATCCATAGCATACTCTGTTCAGGATGCACGGATTGTCGTCGTGTTGTTGTTTACAGTCATGGTTAGGGTCAGGGTTAAAGGTCAAGCCAGGGTCAGTTTTATTAAAAAAGTAAGTTCTGACCTAGGCACAAGTTCAGAGTTAGGGTTATGCTCAGGGTCAGGAGAGTCAGGTATTGATTGTTAAGGTCTCGGGTTTAGGTTTCCTTTGTCTCCTTCTTAATAGTGGGGTTAGTGGTTAACGGGTTCCATAGGTATGGGTTGCTGGGTACGGGTTTGACCTGGGGCCCTAGGGTCTAGGGTCAGTGTTGCAGGCGATAAATGTTATGGGTTTTTAGATTTCGGGGTTTAGTGCTCAGAATTATGACGTTTCGGCGCTCAGGAATGGGGCCCATGTTTCTAGTAGTGTCAGGGTCAGGGTTACGCTTTAGGGTTAGAGATATAGGGTCAGTGCTCCCATTCAGTGTCAGGGTTAGTGTTTTAGGTTTCAGTCTGTCAGGGGTCACTGAGTAGGGTCAGGTTTCCGTTTCTGGTCTTTGCCTTGGTCAGCGGGGTCAGGGTGGAAGTCTAGGGCCAGTGTCAGGTTTACGGTCAGGAGCAGGTATTGGTTTAAAGTCCCCATTCGGGTCAGGGACAAAGATTATGTAGTGGTCATTGTTAGTGGTCATGGTTAGGTTTTAGGTCATGGCCAGGGTTCAGGTTTTAGGGTCAGGGTCTGGTAATAGGCAAAGTTTTTTCAGGGTTAGGGTTATGATCAGTTAGTCAGGTTTTAGGGTCAGGGTTATTGTTAAGTAAAAGTGTAGTGTTAGGGGTTAGTTCTAACGTTTAGCGTTCGGTTGTACGTGTTAGGGGTTTAGAACTTGTTAGGGTCAGGTCCCGTGGTAGGGTTCGAGGGTTAGTGTTAGGGTTAAGGTTCAGAGATAGGATGGATTCGGGGGAGGGCCAGGGCCCATGTGTAGTGTCAGGGTCAGGGGTTTACATTTAGGGTAGAGTTAGTTAGGTCAGTCTCTCACAAGTCAGGGTCAGGTTTAGTGTTCCGTTTACTGTCGCGTCACTGTAAGGGGTCAGGGTTATGGTTGATCGTCATGGTCTGGGTCAAGGGTCAGGGTGAAGGCGTTTTAAGCAAGACCAGTGGTCCTTTTTAGGGTCAGGTTCAGGTATTGGTTTAAAGTCCACATTCGGGTCAGGGACAGGGCTATGTAGTGGTCAGAGTTAGTGTCAAGGTTAGGATTAGGTTCAGAGTCAGGGTCAGGTAAAGGTCATGGGGCCAGGGTCAGGTTGAGTGGGTCAGGCTGCTTTGGGCGTGGGTCAATGTTTCGGTTTCAGTGTCACACTTAGGTTTTGGCGGTAGGGTTTGGGCTTGGGGTTTGGGTTAGAGTTAGAAGTAGGGCTTTATGGTTAGGATTTTAGGGGTTAGGGTTAGACAGCGTAAGGTCAGGGTTAGGTTTGGTTTCGGGTAGGGGTTAGTGTTAGGTTCAGGGTCAGCAATGACGTGTAGTTCAGGGTCCTTATTAGGGTCATGTGGTTTAGAGTTACCATTAGGTTTAGGTTTAGGGTCAAGTCAGCACACTGTCACGGTCAGGGGTAGGGGTTTAGTGTCCGGGTTTTAGGTCAGCGTCAGGGTTAGGATTAGGGTCAGGGTCAGGTCCTGGTTAGGTTTGAGTCACGGTTATGGTAATGTCAGAGTTAGGTTTAGGTTCAGGGTCCACATCAGAGGTCAGTGTCAGGCTTAGGTTTTAGGTTTAGGTTTCAGGTCAGGATCACAGTCAGGGGTCAGGTTCGGGGGTCAGGGTCAGGGCTTGGGTCAGGTTTTGGGGCAGGCTCACAGTTCAGTGTCAGGGTCAGGGTCAGGGTTAGTGGTTACTGTTATGGTTAGCCCCGCTCCTGGGTCATGGACCCATCCGTGTTCAGGGTCTCAGGATAAACCCTGGGCAGAAGGGGTGTAGACCCTACCTACACCGATCCCACTTAACCCCATACTCTATTAAAACCAGCCTTAAACTGGGCTGTGAACATGACTTGCCCCACCAGATATCTAAACCCTCATCAGGCCTGATCCTGCTTTGGGGCATCTCCACCCCACGATGGCATGGCAAGGTCCTCTTTACACACACAGACACACACAGACACCCAGAGGCACTCGCACACACACACACACACACACACCACACAACACACACACACAGAGAGACTGGGAGGAGACCTAGGGCTACACAATTGGATAAGATGTGTGGGACTCTCTCTGACTCTGAGCCCCCTGGTGTCCACCTTTTAATTTTATTAGCCCCAAAGGGCCTGCTGGCGTTGGGGAAACCTGATATGACTTGCCAGGGAGGGGAAGTGTCTGGCGGGCGCGAGCCTCTCTTTTCCCTGCATCCTCTCGGCTTTTAGTACAGCAGAAGAATATGTCGCTTCCTTTAGGATGTGCCTAGAAATGAGCTGGGCATGGCGGTTGGTTTTCTCTGTAATGGGGTGCCTGGATACGTGGGTTCCAATTCAGTTGGGCTCTGTCGTCAAGGAAGTGAGGTCACCCACTTGCCTGGGGGCCTCCTTACCGAACTTCCTGCTTCACCAGAGCTCCCTGATTCCCGCCGGTCCCAAGCTGCTCACAGGCTCACCACACTCCACTCACCAATGCAGTGCCCCATCCAGTGACCCCCATCTGTAGCTCCCCCAAGCAGCCCCTGGGAGGCCTGGGTGCAGCTGCTGTCCCCGCTGGAGGGAACCAGAGCTGGTGGTTTAGTTCCAGCTTAGTGTTAGGGTTTAGGGTAAGATGGACCTAGGGTCAGGGGTTAGGGTTAGACTTCTTTGGGTCAGGGTTAGAGTAAGGTTTAGGGTGGGTCCAGGGTTAGGGTTAGTTCATGGTTAGGTTTAGCCCGGTCAGGCTCACAGTAGGTCAGGGTTAGCGTTACGGGTCAGATTCAGGCCTCAGGGTCAGTGTATAGGCTCATGGTTAGGTTTAGGGTCAGGTTCAGGGTTATTGGTCAGTTTTTAGGTTCAGGTTCACAGTTTTGGTTTGGGGGCAAGGTCATGTCAGGTCAGGGTCTAGGTTTGGGACAGGTTTAGTGTCAGGGTTAGGGTCATCGGGGTCAGGGTTAGGTTTCATGGTTATGGTAAGGTCAGCTTTATGTTTAGGTTCGTTTTATGAGTAGGGTTCAGGATCAGGGTTATTAGCTTTTAGGGTTTACTACTCTGTTCAGGATCACGGACTCCCTGGGTCAGTGTTAGGTTAAACATTCATGGTGGTTAGGGTCAGGTTTAAGGTCAAGGCCAGGGTCACTTTAGATAAGGTTAAGTCTGACATAGGCAAAAGTTCAGAGTTAGGGTTAGGATCAGGGTGCAGGGAGTGGGTCATCAGTAGTATTGTGAAAGTGGGGTTAGGTTTTAGGGTTATAGGTAGGTTGAGGGTTAGGGTTAGGACCGGGGTACTAGGGTCAGTGGTCAGGGATATATGTTAGGGGTTAGATTTAGGCGTTAGGTTCAGCATTAAGGTTTCGGGTCAGGGCCCATGCTAGTGTCAGGGTCCAGGGGTACGTTTAGGGTTAGAGATAGGGTTCAGGCTACCCATTCAGTGGTCAGGGTTTAGTGTTAGGTTCAGGGTCGGGTCACTGTTAGGGGTCAGGGTTACGTTTCTGGGTCTTTTGCCTTGGTCGGGGTCCTCAGGGGTGGAAGTCTAGGGGCCAGTGTCAGGTTTACGTGTCAGGATCAGGTATTGGTTTAAAGTCCCCATTTCGGGTCAGGGACAAGATTATGTAGTGGTCATTGGTTAGGGTCGTGGTTAGGTTTAGGGTCAGGGGCCATCAGGTCAGGGTTAGGGTCAGGGTCTGGGTATAGGCAAAGTTCAGTGGTTAGGGTATATGATCAGTCAGGTATATGGGTCAGGGTTATTGTTAATGTTTAGGGTTATATTTCTACGTTTACGAAGCGTTCGGAATTGACGGTTAGGGTTAGAACTTGTTAGGGTCAGGGTCCGTGGTAGGGTTAGGGGTTAGTGTTAGGGTTAGGGTTCAGAGATAGGATTCGGGGGACGGGCCCATGTTAGTGTCAAGGGTCAGGGGTTACATTTAGGGTCAGAGTTAGGTTCAGTCTCACAGTCAGGGTCAGGTTTAGTGTTCCGTTTGACTGTCGGCGTCACTGTAAGGGTCAGGGTTAGGTTATCGTCATGGTCTGGGTCAGGGTCAGGGTGAAGTTTAGCACCAGTGTCCCTTTTTAGGGTCAGGTTCAGGTATTGGTTTAAAAGTCCACATTCGGGTCAGGGACAGGGCTAAGGTAGTGGTCAGAGTTAGTTGTCAAGGTTAGGATTAGGTTCAGAGTCAGGGTCAGGTAAAGGTCAGGGCCAGGGTCAGGTTGAGGGTCAGGCTTTGGTATAGGGTCAATGTTCGGTTCAGTGTCACACTTAGGTTTTGGCGGTAGGGTTTTGGGCTTGGGGTTTGGGTTAGAGTTAGAAGTAGGGTTATGGTTAGTTTTAGGGTTTAGGGTTAGACAGCGTAAGGTCAGGGTTAGGTTTGGTTTAGGGTAGGGGTTAGTGTTAGGTTCAGGGTCAGCATGACGTGTAGGTTCAGGGTCCTTATTAGGGTCATGGTTAGAGTTACCATTAGGTTTAGGGTTAGGGTCAAGCACACTGTCACGGTCAGGGGTAAGGTTAGTGTCCGGGTTAGGTCAGCGTCAGGGTTAGGATTAGGGTCAGGGTCAGGGTCCTGGTTTAGGTTTGAGTCACGGTTATGGTAATGTCAGAGTTAGGTTTAGGTTCAGGGTCCACATCAGGGTCAGTGTCAGGCTTAGGTTTAGGTTTAGGTTCAGGTCAGGATCACAGTCAGGGTCAGGTTCGGGGTCAGGGGTCAGGGCTTGGGTCAGGTTTTGGGGCAGGCTCACAGTCAGTGTCCAGGGTCAGGGTCAGGGTTAGTGGTTACTGTTAGGGGTTAGCCCCGCTCCTGGGTCATGGACCCATCCGTTCAGGGTCTCAGGATAAACCCTGGCAGAAGGGTGTAGACCCTACACCCGATCCACTTAACCAGCCTTAAACTGGGCTGTGAACATGACTTGCCCACCAGATATCTAAACCCTCATCAGCCTGATCCTGCTTGGGGCATCTCCACCCACGATGGCATGGCAAGGGTCCTCTTTACACACAGACACACAGACACCCAGAGGCACTCGCACACACACACACACACACACACACCACACACACACACACACAGAGACGGGGAGGAGACCTAGGGCTACACAATGGGATAAGATGTGTGGGACTCTCTGACTCTGAGCCCCCTGGTGTCACCTTTTAATTTTATTAGCCAAAGGGCCTGCGGCGTTGGGGGAAACCTGATATGACTTTGCCAGGGAGGGGAGTGTCTGGCGGGGCGAGCTCTCTTTTCCCTGCATCCTCTCGGCTTTAGTACAGGGGCAGAAGAACATGTCGCTTCCTTTAGGATGTGCCTAGAAATGAGCTGGGCATGGCGGGTTTTCTCTGTAATGGGGTGCCTGGATACGTGGGTTCCAATTCAGTTGGGCTCCGTCGTCAAGGAAAGTGAGGTCACCACTGCCTGGGGGCTCCTTACCGAACTTCCTGCTCCACCAGAGCTCCCTGAGCCGCCGTTCCCCAAGCTGCTCAAGGCTCACACTCCACTCAATGCAGTGCCCATCCAGTGACCCCCATAGAGCCTCACCCGCAGCCCCTGGGAGCCTGGGTGCAGCTGCTGTCCCCGCTGGAGGGAACAGAGCTGGGTTTAGGTCCCCAGCTTAGTGTTTAGGTTAGGGTTAAGAATGACTTAGGGTCAGGGTTTAGGGGTTAGACGTCTTTGGGGTCAGGGTTAGCGTTAGGTTAGGTTCAGATTTGGGGTCAGGGTTAGGGTTAGGGTTCATCTGGTTAGGGTTAGTTTAGGGTCAGGATCACAGTAGGTCCAGGGTTAGCGTTACGGTCAGAGTCAGGCTCAGGGTCAGTGTTAGGTGGCTTGATGGTTAGGTTTAGGGTCAGGTTCAGGGTCATGGTAAGTTCAGTTTTAGGTTCAGGTTCAAGTTTTGGTTTGGGGGCAAGGTCATGTCAGGTCAGGGTTAGGTTTGGGACAGGTTTAGTGTCAGGGTTAGGGTCAGGGTCAGGGTTAGGTTCATGGTTATGGTAAGGTTCAGCTTTATGTTTAGGTTCTGTTTTATGAGTAGGTTCAGGATCAGGGTTAGCTTTAGGGTTACTACTCTGTTCAGGATCACGGATTGGGTCAGTGTTAGGTTTAACAGTCATGGTTAGGGGTCAGGGTTAAGGTCAAGGCCAGGGTCAGTTTTAAGGTTAAGTTCTGACATAGGGCAAAGTTCAGAGTTAGGGTTATGATCAGGGTCAGGGAGAGGGTCAGGATTATTGTTAAAGTGGGGTTAGGTTTAGGGTTAGAGGTAGGTTGCGGGTTTAGGGTTAGACCGGGGTAGGGGTCAGTGTCAGGGATAATGTTAGGGGTTAGAGTTTTAGGGTTAGGTTCAGCATTAGGTTCGGGTCAGGGCCCATGTTAGTGTCAGGGTCAGGGTTACGTTTAGGGTTAGAGATAGGGTTTGCAGGCTCCCATTCAGTGTCAGGGTTAGTGTTAGGTTCAGGGTCAGGGTCACTGTTAGGGTCAGGGTTTACGTTTTCTGGTCTTTGCCTTGGTCGGGGGTCAGGGTGAAGTCCCTAGGGCCCAGTGTCAGGTTTACGGTCAGGATCAGGTATTGGTTTAAAGTCCCCATTCGGGTCAGGGACAAGATTATGTAGTGGTCATTGTTAGGGTCGTGGTTAGGTTTAGGGTCAGGGCCAGGGTCAGGTTTAGGGTCAGGGTCTGGTATTATAGGCAAAGTTCAGGGTTAGGGTTATGATCAGAGTCAGGTAGGGTCAGGGTCAGGGGTTATTGTTAATGTTTAGGGTTATTTCTACGTTTTAGCGTTCGGTTGACGGTTAGGGTTAGAACTTGTTAGGGTCAGGGTCCGTGGTAGGGTTAGGGGTTAGTGTTAGGGTTAGGTTCAGAGATAGGATTCGGGGGAGGGCCCATGTTAGTGTCAGGGTCAGGGTTACATTTAGGGTCAGAGTTAGGTTCAGTCTCACAGTCAGGGGTCAGGTTTTTAGTGTTCCGTTGACTGTCGGCGTCACTGTAAGGGGTCAGGGTTAGGTTTTCGTCATGGTCTGGGTCAGGGTCAGGGGTGAAGTTTAGCACCAGTGTCCTTTTTAGGGTCAGGTTCAGGTATTGGTTTAAAGTCCACATTCGGGTCAGGGACAGGGCTATGGTAGTGGTCAGAGTTAGTGTCAAGGTTAGGATTAGGTTCAGAGTCAGGGTCAGGTAAAGGTCAGGCCAGGGTCAGGTTGAGGGTCAGGCTTTGGTATAGGGTCAATGTTCGGTTCAGTGTCACACTTAGGTTTTTGGCGGTAGGGTTTGGGGCTTGGGGTTTGGGTTAGAGTTAGAAGTAGGGTTATGGTTAGGTTTAGGGTTAGGGTTAGACAGCGTAAGGTCAGGGTTAGGTTTGGTTTAGGGTAGGGGTTAGTGTTAGGTTCAGGGGGCATGCACGTTGTGAGGTGTAGGTTCAGGGTCCTTATTAGGGTCATGGTTAGAGTTACCATTAGGTTTAGGGTTAGGGTCAAGCACACTGTCACGGTCAGGGGGTAGGGTTAGTGTCCGGGTTAGGTCAGCGTCAGGGTTAGGATTAGGGTCAGGGTCAGGGTCCTGGTTAGGTTTGAGTCACGGTTATGGTAATGTCAGAGTTAGGTTTAGGTTCAGGGTCCACATCAGGGTCAGTGTCAGGCTTAGGTTTAGGTTTAGGTTTCAGGTCAGGATCACATCACAGTCAGGGTCAGGTTCGGGGTCAGGGTCAGGGCTTGGGTCAGGTTTTGGGGCAGGGCTCACAGTCAGTGTCAGGGTCAGGGTCAGTGGTTAGTGGTTACTGTTAGGGTTTAGCCCCGCTCCTGGGTCATGGACCCATCCGTTCAGGGTCTCAGGATAAACCCTGGGCAGAAGGGGTGTAGACCCTACACCCGATCCCACTTAACCAGCCTTAAAACTGGGCTGTGAACATGACTTGCCCACCAGATATCTAAACCCTCATCAGCCTGATCCTGCTTTGGGGCATCTCCACCCACGATGGCATGGCAAGGGTCCTCTTTACACACAGACACACAGACACCCAGAGGCACTCGCACACACACACACACACACACACACACACACAACACACACACAGAGACGGGGAGGAGACCTAGGGCTACACAATTGGATAAGATGTGTGTGGGGACTCTCTGACTCTGAGCCCCCCTGGTGTCACCTTTTAATTTTATTAGCCAAAGGGCCTGCGGCGTTGGGGGAAACCTGATATGACTTGCCAGGGAGGGGACGTGTCTGGCGGGCGAGCTCTCTTTTCCCTGCCATCCTCTCGGCTTTAGTACAGCAGAAGAACATGTCGCTTCCTTTAGGATGTGCCTAGAAATGAGCTGGGCATGGCGGTTTTCTCTGTAATGGGGGTGCCTGGATACGTGGGTTCCAATTCAGTTGGGCTCCTGTCGTCAAGGAAGTGAGGTCACCACTGCCTGGGGGCTCCTTACCGAACTTCCTGCTCCACCAGAGCTCCCTGAGCCGCCGTTCCCCAAGCTGCTTCAAGGCTCACACTCCACTCAATGCAGTGCCCATCCAGTGACCCCCATAGAGCCTCCCCGCAGCCCCCTGGGAGGCCTGGGTGCAGCTGCTGTCCCCCGCTGGAGGGAACAGAGCTGGGTTTAGTCCAGCTTAGTGTTAGGGTTAGGGTTAAGAATGACTTAGGGTCAGGGTTAGGGGTTAGACGTCTTTGGGGTCAGGGTTAGCGTAAGGTTTAGGGGTGGGGTCAGGGTTTAGGGTTAGGTTCATGGTTAGGTTTAGGGTCAGGATCACAGTAGGTCCAGGGTTAGCGTTACGGTCAGAGTCAGGCTCAGGGTCAGTGTTAGGCTGATGGTTAGGTTTAGGGTCAGGTTTCAGGGTCATGGTCAGTTTTAGGTTCAGGTTCAAGTTTTGGTTTGGGGGCAAGGTCATGTCAGGTCAGGGTTAGGTTTGGGACAGGTTTAGTGTCAGGGTTAGGGTCAGGGTCAGGGTTAGGTTCATGGTTATGGTAAGGTCAGCTTTATGTTTAGGTTCTGTTTTATGAGTAGGTTCAGGATCAGGGTTAGCTTTAGGGTTACTACTCTGTTCAGGATCACGGATTGGGTCAGTGTTAGGTTTACAGTCATGGTTAGGGTCAGGGTTAAGGTCAAGGCCAGGGGTCAGTTTTAAGGTTAAGTTCTGACATAGGCAAAGTTCAGAGTTAGGGTTATGATCAGGGTCAGGGAGAGGGTCAGGATTATTGTTAAAGTGGGGTTAGGTTTTAGGGTTAGAGGTAGGTTGCGGGTTAGGGTTTAGACCGGGGTAGGGTCAGTGTCAGGGATAATGTTAGGGGTTAGATTTAGGGTTAGGTTCAGCATTAGGTTTCGGGTCAGGGCCCATGTTAGTGTCAGGGTCAGGGTTACGTTTAGGGTTAGAGATAGGTTCAGGCTCCCATTCAGTGTCAGGGTTAGTGTTAGGTTCAGGGTCAGGGTCACTGTTAGGGTCAGGGTTACGTTTCTGGTCTTTGCCTTGGTCGGGGTCAGGGTGAAGTCTAGGGCCAGTGTCAGGTTTACGGTCAGGATCAGGTATTGGTTTAAAGTCCCCATTCGGGTCAGGGACAAGATTATGTAGTGGTCATTGTTAGGGTCATGGTTAGGTTTAGGGTCAGGGGCCAGGGTCAGGTTTAGGGTCAGGGTCTGGTATAGGCAAAGTTCAGGGGTTAGGGTTATGATCAGAGTCAGGTATAGGGTCAGGGTTATTGTTAATGTTTAGGGTTAGTTCTACGTTTAGCGTTCGGTTGACGGTTAGGGTTAGAACTTGTTAGGGTCAGGGTCCGTGGTAGGGTTAGGGGTTAGTGTTAGGGTTAGGTTCAGAGATAGGATTCGGGGGAGGGCCCATGTTAGTGTCAGGGTCAGGGTTACATTTAGGGTCAGAGTAAGGTTCAGTCTCACCGTCAGGGTCAGGTTTTAGTGTTCCGTTGACTGTCGGCGTCACTGTAAGGGTCAGGGTTAGGTTATCGTCATGGTCTGGGTCAGGGTCAGGGTGAAGTTTAGCACCAGTGTCCTTTTTAGGGTCAGGTTCAGGTATTGGTTTAAAGTCCCATTCGGGTCAGGGACAGGGCTATGTAGTGGTCAGAGTTAGTGTCAAGGTTAGGATTAGGTTCAGAGTCAGGGTCAGGTAAAGGTCAGGGCCAGGGTCAGGTTGAGGGTCAGGCTTTGGTATAGGGTCAATGTTCGGTTCAGTGTCACACTTAGGTTTTGGCGGTAGGGTTTGGGCTTGGGGTTTGGGTTAGAGTTAGAAGTAGGGTTATGGTTAGTTTTAGGGTTAGGGTTAGACAGCGTAAGGTCAGGGTTAGGTTTGGTTTTAGGGTAGGGGTTAGTGTTAGGGTTCAGGGTCAGCATGACGTGTAGGTTCAGGGTCCTTATTAGGGTCATGGTTAGAGTTACCATTAGGTTTAGGGTTAGGGTCAAGCACACTGTCACGGTCAGGGGTAGGGTTAGTGTCCGGGTTAGGTCAGCGTCAGGGTTAGGATTAGGGTCAGGGTCAGGGTCCTGGTTAGGTTTGAGTCACGGTTATGGTAATGTCAGAGTTAGGTTTAGGTTCAGGGGTCCACATCAGGGTCAGTGTCAGGCTTAGGTTTAGGTTTAGGTTTCAGGTCAGGATCACAGTCAGGGTCAGGTTCGGGGTCAGGGTCAGGGCTTGGGTCAGGTTTTGGGGCAGGCTCACAGTCAGTGTCAGGGTCAGGGTCAGGGTTAGTGGTTACTGTTAGGGTTAGCCCCGCTCCTGGGTCATGGACCCATCCGTTCAGGGTCTCAGGATAAACCCTGGGCAGAAGGGTGTAGACCCTACACCCGATCCCACTTAACCAGCCTTAAACTGGGCTGTGAACATGACTTGCCCACCAGATATCTAAACCCTCATCAGCCTGATCCTGCTTGGGGGCATCTCCACCCACGATGGCATGGCAAGGTCCTCTTTACACACAGACACACAGACACCCAGAGGCACTCGCACACACACACACACACACACACACACACACACACACACAGAGAGAAGGGGAGGAGACCTAGGGCTACACAATTGGATAAGATGTGTGTGGGACTCTCTGACTCTGAGCCCCCTGGTGTCACCTTTTAATTTTATTAGCCAAAGGGCCTGCGGCGTTGGGGAAACCTGATATGACTTGCCAGGGAGGGGACGTGTCTGGCGGGCGAGCTCTCTTTTCCCTGCATCCTCTCGGCTTTAGTACAGCAGAAGAACATGTCGCTTCCTTTAGGATGTGCCTAGAAATGAGCTGGGCATGGCGCGGTTTTCTCTGTAATGGGGGTGCCTGGATACGTGGGTTCCAATTCAGTTGGGCTCTGTCGTCAAGGAAGTGAGGTCACCACTGCCTGGGGGCTCCTTACCGAACTTCCTGCTCCACCAGAGCTCCCTGAGCCGCCGGTCCCCAAGCTGCTCAAGGCTCACACTCCACTCAATGCAGTGCCCATCCAGTGACCCCCATAGAGCCTCCCCGCAGCCCCTGGGAGGCCTGGGTGCAGCTGCTGTCCCCGCTGGAGGGAACAGAGCTGGGTTTAGTCCAGCTTAGTGTTAGGGTTAGGGTTAAGAATGACTTAGGGTCAGGGTTAGGGTTAGACGTCTTTGGGGTCAGGGTTAGCGTAAGGTTTTTAGGGTGGGGTCAGGGTTAGGGTTAGGTTCATGGTTAGGTTTAGGGTCAGGATCACAGTAGGTCCAGGGTTAGCGTTACGGTCAGAGTCAGGCTCAGGGTCAGTGTTAGGCTGATGGTTAGGTTTAGGGTCAGGTTCAGGGTCATGGTCAGTTTTAGGTTCAGGTTCAAGTTTTGGTTTGGGGGCAAGGTCATGTCAGGTCAGGGTTAGGTTTTGGGACAGGTTTAGTGTCAGGGTTAGGGTCAGGGTCAGGGTTAGGTTCATGGTTATGGTAAGGTCAGCTTTATGTTTAGGTTCTGTTTTATGAGTAGGTTCAGGATCAGGGTTAGCTTTAGGGTTACTACTCTGTTCAGGATCACGGATTGGGTCAGTGTTAGGTTTACAGTCATGGTTAGGGTCAGGGTTAAGGTCAAGGCCAGGGTCAGTTTTAAGGTTAAGTTCTGACATAGGCAAAGTTCAGAGTTAGGGTTATGATCAGGGTCAGGGAGAGGGTCAGGATTATTGTTAAAGTGGGGTTAGGTTTAGGGTTAGAGGTAGGTTGCGGGTTAGGGTTAGACCGGGGTAGGGTCAGTGTCAGGGATAATGTTAGGGGTTAGATTTAGGGTTAGGTTCAGCATTAGGTTTCGGGTCAGGGCCCATGTTAGTGTCAGGGTCAGGGTTACGTTTAGGGTTAGAGATAGGTTCAGGCTCCCATTCAGTGTCAGGGTTAGTGTTAGGTTCAGGGTCAGGGTCACTGTTAGGGTCAGGGTTACGTTTCTGGTCTTTGCCTTGGTCGGGGTCAGGGTGAAGTCTAGGGCCAGTGTCAGGTTTACGGTCAGGATCAGGTATTGGTTTTAAAGTCCCCATTCGGGTCAGGGACAAGATTATGTAGTGGTCATTGTTAGGGTCGTGGTTAGGTTTAGGGTCAGGGCCAGGGTCAGGTTTAGGGTCAGGGTCTGGTATAGGCAAAGTTCAGGGTTAGGGTTATGATCAGAGTCAGGTATAGGGTCAGGGTTATTGTTAATGTTTAGGGTTAGTTCTACGTTTAGCGTTCGGTTGACGGTTAGGGTTAGAACTTGTTAGGGTCAGGGTCCGTGGTAGGGTTAGGGGTTAGTGTTAGGGTTAGGTTCAGAGATAGGATTCGGGGGAGGGCCCATGTTAGTGTCAGGGTCAGGGTTACATTTAGGGTCAGAGTTAGGTTCAGTCTCACAGTCAGGGTCAGGTTTAGTGTTCCGTTGACTGTCGGCGTCACTGTAAGGGTCAGGGTTAGGTTATCGTCATGGTCTGGGTCAGGGTCAGGGTGAAGTTTAGCACCAGTGTCCTTTTTAGGGTCAGGTTCAGGTATTGGTTTAAAGTCCACATTCGGGTCAGGGACAGGGCTATGTAGTGGTCAGAGTTAGTGTCAAGGTTAGGATTAGGTTCAGAGTCAGGGTCAGGTAAGGTCAGGGCCAGGGTCAGGTTGAGGGTCAGGCTTTGGTATAGGGTCAATGTTCGGTTCAGTGTCACACTTAGGTTTTGGCGGTAGGGTTTGGGCTTGGGGTTTGGGTTAGAGTTAGAAGTAGGGTTATGGTTAGTTTTTAGGGTTAGGGTTAGACAGCGTAAGGTCAGGGTTAGGTTTGGTTTAGGGTAGGGGTTAGTGTTAGGTTCAGGGTCAGCATGACGTGTAGGTTCAGGGTCCTTATTAGGGTCATGGTTAGAGTTACCATTAGGTTTAGGGTTAGGGTCAAGCACACTGTCACGGTCAGGGGTAGGGTTAGTGTCCGGGTTAGGTCAGCGTCAGGGTTAGGATTAGGGTCAGGGTCAGGGTCCTGGTTAGGTTTGAGTCACGGTTATGGTAATGTCAGAGTTAGGTTTTAGGTTCAGGGTCCACATCAGGGTCAGTGTCAGGCTTAGGTTTAGGTTTAGGTTTCAGGTCAGGATCACAGTCAGGGTCAGGTTCGGGGTCAGGGTCAGGGCTTGGGTCAGGTTTTGGGGCAGGCTCACAGTCAGTGTCAGGGTCAGGGTCAGGGTTAGTGGTTACTGTTAGGGTTAGCCCCGCTCCTGGGTCATGGACCCATCCGTTCAGGGTCTCAGGATAAACCCTGGGCAGAAGGGTGTAGACCCTACACCCGATCCCACTTAACCAGCCTTAAACTGGGCTGTGAACATGACTTGCCCACCAGATATCTAAACCCTCATCAGCCTGATCCTGCTTGGGGCATCTCCACCCACGATGGCATGGCAAGGTCCTCTTTACACACAGACACACAGACACCCAGAGGCACTCGCACACACACACACACACACACACACACACACACACACACACACAGACGGGGAGGAGACCTAGGGCTACACAATTGGATAAGATGTGTGGGACTCTCTGACTCTGAGCCCCCTGGTGTCACCTTTTAATTTTATTAGCCAAAGGGCCTGCGGCGTTGGGGAAACCTGATATGACTTGCCAGGGAGGGGGCGTGTCTGGCGGGCGAGCTCTCTTTTCCCTGCATCCTCTCGGCTTTAGTACAGCAGAAGAACATGTCGCTTCCTTTAGGATGTGCCTAGAAATGAGCTGGGCATGGCGGTTTTTCTCTGTAATGGGGTGCCTGGATACGTGGGTTCCAATTCAGTTGGGCTCTGTCGTCAAGGAAGTGAGGTCACCACTGCCTGGGGGCTCCTTACCGAACTTCCTGCTTCCACCAGAGCTCCCTGAGCCGCCGGTCCCCAAGCTGCTCAAGGCTCACACTCCACTCAATGCAGTGCCCATCCAGTGACCCCCATAGAGCCTCCCCGCAGCCCCTGGGAGGCCTGGGTGCAGCTGCTGTCCCCGCTGGAGGGAACAGAGCTGGGTTTAGTCCAGCTTAGTGTTAGGGTTAGGGTTAAGAATGACTTAGGGTCAGGGTTAGGGTTAGACGTCTTTGGGGTCAGGGTTAGCGTAAGATTTAGGGTGGGGTCAGGGTTAGGGTTAGGTTCATGGTTAGGTTTAGGGTCAGGATCACAGTAGGTCCAGGGTTAGCGTTACGGTCAGAGTCAGGCTCAGGGTCAGTGTTAGGCTGATGGTTAGGTTTAGGGTCAGGTTCAGGGTCATGGTCAGTTTTAGGTTCAGGTTCAAGTTTTGGTTTGGGGGGCAAGGTCATGTCAGGTCAGGGTTAGGTTTGGGACAGGTTTAGTGTCAGGGTTAGGGTCAGGGTCAGGGTTAGGTTCATGGTTATGGTAAGGTCAGCTTTATGTTTAGGTTCTGTTTTATGAGTAGGTTCAGGATCAGGGTTAGCTTTAGGGTTACTACTCTGTTCAGGATCACGGATTGGGTCAGTGTTAGGTTTACAGTCATGGTTAGGGTCAGGGTTAAGGTCAAGGCCAGGGTCAGTTTTAAGGTTAAGTTCTGACATAGGCAAAGTTCAGAGTTAGGGTTATGATCAGGGTCAGGGAGAGGGTCAGGATTATTGTTAAAGTGGGGTTAGGTTTAGGGTTAGAGGTAGGTTGCGGGTTAGGGTTAGACCGGGGTAGGGTCAGTGTCAGGGATAATGTTAGGGGTTAGATTTAGGGTTAGGTTCAGCATTAGGTTTCGGGTCAGGGCCCATGTTAGTGTCAGGGTCAGGGTTACGTTTAGGGTTAGAGATAGGTTCAGGCTCCCATTCAGTGTCAGGGTTAGTGTTAGGTTCAGGGTCAGGGTCACTGTTAGGGTCAGGGTTACGTTTCTGGTCTTTGCCTTGGTCGGGGTCAGGGTGAAGTCTAGGGCCAGTGTCAGGTTTACGGTCAGGATCAGGTATTTGGTTTAAAGTCCCCATTCGGGTCAGGGACAAGATTATGTAGTGGTCATTGTTAGGGTCGTGGTTAGGTTTAGGGTCAGGGCCAGGGTCAGGTTTAGGGTCAGGGTCTGGTATAGGCAAAGTTCAGGGTTAGGGTTATGATCAGAGTCAGGTATAGGGTCAGGGTTATTGTTAATGTTTAGGGTTAGTTCTACGTTTAGCGTTCGGTTGACGGTTAGGGTTAGAACTTGTTAGGGTCAGGGTCCGTGGTAGGGTTAGGGGTTAGTGTTAGGGTTAGGTTCAGAGATAGGATTCGGGGGAGGGCCCATGTTAGTGTCAGGGTCAGGGTTACATTTAGGGTCAGAGTTAGGTTCAGTCTCACCGTCAGGGTCAGGTTTAGTGTTCCGTTGACTGTCGGCGTCACTGTAAGGGTCAGGGTTAGGTTATCGTCATGGTCTGGGTCAGGGTCAGGGTGAAGTTTAGCACCAGTGTCCTTTTTAGGGTCAGGTTCAGGTATTGGTTTAAAGTCCACATTCGGGTCAGGGACAGGGCTATGTAGTGGTCAGAGTTAGTGTCAAGGTTAGGATTAGGTTCAGAGTCAGGGTCAGGTAAAGGTCAGGGCCAGGGTCAGGTTGAGGGTCAGGCTTTGGTATAGGGTCAATGTTCGGTTCAGTGTCACACTTAGGTTTTGGCGGTAGGGTTTGGGCTTGGGGTTTGGGTTAGAGTTAGAAGTAGGGTTATGGTTAGTTTTAGGGTTAGGGGTTAGACAGCGTAAGGTCAGGGTTAGGTTTGGTTTAGGGTAGGGGTTAGTGTTAGGTTCAGGGTCAGCATGACGTGTAGGTTCAGGGTCCTTATTAGGGTCATGGTTAGAGTTACCATTAGGTTTAGGGTTAGGGTCAAGCACACTGTCACGGTCAGGGGTAGGGTTAGTGTCCGGGTTAGGTCAGCGTCAGGGTTAGAATTAGGGTCAGGGTCAGGGTCCTGGTTAGGTTTGAGTCACGGTTATGGTAATGTCAGAGTTAGGTTTAGGTTCAGGGTCCACATCAGGGTCAGTGTCAGGCTTAGGTTTAGGTTTAGGTTTCAGGTCAGGATCACAGTCAGGGTCAGGTTCGGGGTCAGGGTCAGGGCTTGGGTCAGGTTTTGGGGCAGGCTCACAGTCAGTGTCAGGGTCAGGGTCAGGGTTAGTGGTTACTGTTAGGGTTAGCCCCGCTCCTGGGTCATGGACCCATCCGTTCAGGGTCTCAGGATAAACCCTGGGCAGAAGGGTGTAGACCCTACACCCGATCCCACTTAACCAGCCTTAAACTGGGCTGTGAACATGACTTGCCCACCAGATATCTAAACCCTCATCAGCCTGATCCTGCTTGGGGCATCTCCACCCACGATGGCATGGCAAGGTCCTCTTTACACACAGACACACAGACACCCAGAGGCACTCGCACACACACACACACACACACACACACACACACACACACACAGAGACGGGGAGGAGACCTAGGGCTACACAATTGGATAAGATGTGTGGGACTCTCTGACTCTGAGCCCCCTGGTGTCACCTTTTAATTTTATTAGCCAAAGGGCCTGCGGCGTTGGGGAAACCTGATATGACTTGCCAGGGAGGGGAGTGTCTGGCGGGCGAGCTCTCTTTTCCCTGCATCCTCTCGGCTTTAGTACAGCAGAAGAATATGTCGCTTCCTTTAGGATGTGCCTAGAAATGAGCTGGGCATGGCGGTTTTCTCTGTAATGGGGTGCCTGGATACGTGGGTTCCAATTCAGTTGGGCTCTGTCGTCAAGGAAGTGAGGTCACCACTGCCTGGGGGCTCCTTACCGAACTTCCTGCTTCACCAGAGCTCCCTGAGCCGCCGGTCCCCAAGCTGCTCAAGGCTCACACTCCACTCAATGCAGTGCCCATCCAGTGACCCCCATAGAGCCTCCCCGCAGCCCCTGGGAGGCCTGGGTGCAGCTGCTGTCCCCGCTGGAGGGAACAGAGCTGGGTTTAGTCCAGCTTAGTGTTAGGGTTAGGGTTAAGAATGACTTAGGGTCAGGGTTAGGGTTAGACGTCTTTGGGGTCAGGGTTAGCGTAAGATTTAGGGTGGGGTCAGGGTTAGGGTTAGGTTCATGGTTAGGTTTAGGGTCAGGATCACAGTAGGTCCAGGGTTAGCGTTACGGTCAGAGTCAGGCTCAGGGTCAGTGTTAGGCTGATGGTTAGGTTTAGGGTCAGGTTCAGGGTCATGGTCAGTTTTAGGTTCAGGTTCAAGTTTTGGTTTGGGGGCAAGGTCATGTCAGGTCAGGGTTAGGTTTGGGACAGGTTTAGTGTCAGGGTTAGGGTCAGGGTCAGGGTTAGGTTCATGGTTATGGTAAGGTCAGCTTTATGTTTAGGTTCTGTTTTATGAGTAGGTTCAGGATCAGGGTTAGCTTTAGGGTTACTACTCTGTTCAGGATCACGGATTGGGTCAGTGTTAGGTTTACAGTCATGGTTAGGGTCAGGGTTAAGGTCAAGGCCAGGGTCAGTTTTAAGGTTAAGTTCTGACATAGGCAAAGTTCAGAGTTAGGGTTATGATCAGGGTCAGGGAGAGGGTCAGGATTATTGTTAAAGTGGGGTTAGGTTTAGGGTTAGAGGTAGGTTGCGGGTTAGGGTTAGACCGGGGTAGGGTCAGTGTCAGGGATAATGTTAGGGGTTAGATTTAGGGTTAGGTTCAGCATTAGGTTTCGGGTCAGGGCCCATGTTAGTGTCAGGGTCAGGGTTACGTTTAGGGTTAGAGATAGGTTCAGGCTCCCATTCAGTGTCAGGGTTAGTGTTAGGTTCAGGGTCAGGGTCACTGTTAGGGTCAGGGTTACGTTTCTGGTCTTTGCCTTGGTCGGGGTCAGGGTGAAGTCTAGGGCCAGTGTCAGGTTTACGGTCAGGATCAGGTATTGGTTTAAAGTCCCCATTCGGGTCAGGGACAAGATTATGTAGTGGTCATGGTTAGGGTCGTGGTTAGGTTTAGGGTCAGGGCCAGGGTCAGGTTTAGGGTCAGGGTCTGGTATAGGCAAAGTTCAGGGTTAGGGGTTATGATCAGAGTCAGGTATAGGGTCAGGGTTATTGTTAATGTTTAGGGTTAGTTCTACGTTTAGCGTTCGGTTGACGGTTAGGGTTAGAACTTGTTAGGGTCAGGGTCCGTGGTAGGGTTAGGGGTTAGTGTTAGGGTTAGGTTCAGAGATAGGATTCGGGGGAGGGCCCATGTTAGTGTCAGGGTCAGGGTTACATTTAGGGTCAGAGTAAGGTTCAGTCTCACCGTCAGGGTCAGGTTTAGTGTTCCGTTGACTGTCGGCGTCACTGTAAGGGTCAGGGTTAGGTTATCGTCATGGTCTGGGTCAGGGTCAGGGTGAAGTTTAGCACCAGTGTCCTTTTTAGGGTCAGGTTCAGGTATTGGTTTAAAGTCCACATTCGGGTCAGGGACAGGGCTATGTAGTGGTCAGAGTTAGTGTCAAGGTTAGGATTAGGTTCAGAGTCAGGGTCAGGTAAGGTCAGGGCCAGGGTCAGGTTGAGGGTCAGGCTTTGGTATAGGGTCAATGTTCGGTTCAGTGTCACACTTAGGTTTTGGCGGTAGGGTTTGGGCTTGGGGTTTGGGTTAGAGTTAGAAGTAGGGTTATGGTTAGTTTTAGGGTTAGGGTTAGACAGCGTAAGGTCAGGGTTAGGTTTGGTTTAGGGTAGGGGTTAGTGTTAGGTTCAGGGTCAGCATGACGTGTAGGTTCAGGGTCCTTATTAGGGTCATGGTTAGAGTTACCATTAGGTTTAGGGTTAGGGTCAAGCACACTGTCACGGTCAGGGGTAGGGTTAGTGTCCGGGTTAGGTCAGCGTCAGGGTTAGGAATTAGGGTCAGGGTCAGGGTCCTGGTTAGGTTTGAGTCACGGTTATGGTAATGTCAGAGTTAGGTTTAGGTTCGGGGGTCCACATCAGGGTCAGTGTCAGGCTTAGGTTTAGGTTTAGGTTTCAGGTCAGGATCACAGTCAGGGTCAGGTTCGGGGTCAGGGTCAGGGCTTGGGTCAGGTTTTGGGGCAGGCTCACAGTCAGTGTCAGGGTCAGGGTCAGGGTTAGTGGTTACTGTTAGGGTTAGCCCCGCTCCTGGGTCATGGACCCATCCGTTCAGGGTCTCAGGATAAACCCTGGGCAGAAGGGTGTAGACCCTACACCCGATCCCACTTAACCAGCCTTAAACTGGGCTGTGAACATGACTTGCCCACCAGATATCTAAACCCTCATCAGCCTGATCCTGCTTGGGGCATCTCCACCCACGATGGCATGGCAAGGTCCTCTTTACACACAGACACACAGACACCCAGAGGCACTCGCGCACACACACACACACACACACACACAGACGGGGAGGAGACCTAGGGCTACACAATTGGATAAGATGTGTGGGACTCTCTGACTCTGAGCCCCCTGGTGTCACCTTTTAATTTTATTAGCCAAAGGGCCTGCGGCGTTGGGGAAACCTGATATGACTTGCCAGGGAGGGGAGTGTCTGGCGGGCGAGCTCTCTTTTCCCTGCATCCTCTCGGCTTTAGTACAGCAGAAGAATATGTCGCTTCCTTTAGGATGTGCCTAGAAATGAGCTGGGCATGGCGGTTTTCTCTGTAATGGGGTGCCTGGATACGTGGGTTCCAATTCAGTTGGGCTCTGTCGTCAAGGAAGTGAGGTCACCACTGCCTGGGGGCTCCTTACCGAACCTCCTGCTTCACCAGAGCTCCCGGAGCCGCCGGTCCCCAAGCTGCTCAAGGCTCACACTCCACTCAATGCAGTGCCCATCCAGTGACCCCCATAGAGCCTCCCCGCAGCCCCTGGGAGGCCTGGGTGCAGCTGCTGTCCCCGCTGGAGGGAACAGAGCTGGGTTTACTCCAGCTTAGTGTTAGGGTTAGGGTTAAGAATGACTTAGGGTCAGGGTTAGGGTTAGACGTCTTTGGGGTCAGGGTTAGCGTAAGGTTTAGGGTGGGGTCAGGGTTAGGGTTAGGTTCATGGTTAGGTTTAGGGTCAGGATCACAGTAGTAGGTCCAGGGTTAGCGTTACGGTCAGAGTCAGGCTCAGGGTCAGTGTTAGGCTGATGGTTAGGTTTAGGGTCAGGTTCAGGGTCATGGTCAGTTTTAGGTTCAGGTTCAAGTTTTGGTTTGGGGGCAAGGTCATGTCAGGTCAGGGTTAGGTTTGGGACAGGTTTAGTGTCAGGGTTAGGGTCAGGGTCAGGGTTAGGTTCATGGTTATGGTAAGGTCAGCTTTATGTTTAGGTTCTGTTTTATGAGTAGGTTCAGGATCAGGGTTAGCTTTAGGGTTACTACTCTGTTCAGGATCACGGATTGGGTCAGTGTTAGGTTTACAGTCATGGTTAGGGTCAGGGTTAAGGTCAAGGCCAGGGTCAGTTTTAAGGTTAAGTTCTGACATAGGCAAAGTTCAGAGTTAGGGTTATGATCAGGGTCAGGGAGAGGGTCAGGATTATTGTTAAAGTGGGGTTAGGTTTAGGGTTAGAGGTAGGTTGCGGGTTAGGGTTAGACCGGGGTAGGGTCAGTGTCAGGGATAATGTTAGGGGTTAGATTTAGGGTTAGGTTCAGCATTAGGTTTCGGGTCAGGGCCCATGTTAGTGTCAGGGTCAGGGTTACGTTTAGGGTTAGAGATAGGTTCAGGCTCCCATTCAGTGTCAGGGTTAGTGTTAGGTTCAGGGTCAGGGTCACTGTTAGGGTCAGGGTTACGTTTCTGGTCTTTGCCTTGGTCGGGGTCAGGGTGAAGTCTAGGGCCAGTGTCAGGTTTACGGTCAGGATCAGGTATTGGTTTAAAGTCCCCATTCGGGTCAGGGACAAGATTATGTAGTGGTCATGGTTAGGGTCGTGGTTAGGTTTAGGGTCAGGGCCAGGGTCAGGTTTAGGGTCAGGGTCTGGTATAGGCAAAGTTCAGGGTTAGGGTAATGATCAGAGTCAGGTGTAGGGTCAGGGTTATTGTTAATGTTTAGGGTTATTTCTACGTTTAGCGTTCGGTTGACGGTTAGGGTTAGAACTTGTTAGGGTCAGGGTCCGTGGTAGGGTTAGGGGTTAGTGTTAGGGTTAGGTTCAGAGATAGGATTCGGGGGAGGGCCCATGTTAGTGTCAGGGTCAGGGTTACATTTAGGGTCAGAGTAAGGTTCAGTCTCACCGTCAGGGTCAGGTTTTAGTGTTCCGTTGACTGTCGGCGTCACTGTAAGGGTCAGGGTTAGGTTATCGTCATGGTCTGGGTCAGGGTCAGGGTGAAGTTTAGCACCAGTGTCCTTTTTAGGGTCAGGTTCAGGTATTGGTTTAAAGTCCACATTCGGGTCAGGGACAGGGCTATGTAGTGGTCAGAGTTAGTGTCAAGGTTAGGATTAGGTTCAGAGTCAGGGTCAGGTAAGGTCAGGGCCAGGGTCAGGTTGAGGGTCAGGCTTTGGTATAGGGTCAATGTTCGGTTCAGTGTCACACTTAGGTTTTGGCGGTAGGGTTTGGGCTTGGGGTTTGGGTTAGAGTTAGAAGTAGGGTTATGGTTAGTTTAGATTTTAGGGTTAGACAGCGTAAGGTCAGGGTTAGGTTTGGTTTAGGGTAGGGGTTAGTGTTAGGTTCAGGGTCAGCATGACGTGTAGGTTCAGGGTCCTTATTAGGGTCATGGTTAGAGTTACCATTAGGTTTAGGGGGTTAGGGTCAAGCACACTGTCACGGTCAGGGGTAGGGTTAGTGTCCGGGTTAGGTCAGCGTCAGGGTTAGAATTAGGGTCAGGGTCAGGGTCCTGGTTAGGTTTGAGTCACGGTTATGGTAATGTCAGAGTTAGGTTTAGGTTCGGGGTCCACATCAGGGTCAGTGTCAGGCTTAGGTTTAGGTTTAGGTTTCAGGTCAGGATCACAGTCAGGGTCAGGTTCGGGGTCAGGGTCAGGGCTTGGGTCAGGTTTTGGGGCAGGCTCACAGTCAGTGTCAGGGTCAGGGTCAGGGTTAGTGGTTACTGTTAGGGTTAGCCCCGCTCCTGGGTCATGGACCCATCCGTTCAGGGTCTCAGGATAAACCCTGGGCAGAAGGGTGTAGACCCTACACCCGATCCCACTTAACCAGCCTTAAACTGGGCTGTGAACATGACTTGCCCACCAGATATCTAAACCCTCATCAGCCTGATCCTGCTTGGGGCATCTCCACCCACGATGGCATGGCAAGGTCCTCTTTACACACAGACACACAGACACCCAGAGGCACTCGCACACACACACACACACACACACACACACACACACACACACACAGAGACGGGGAGGAGACCTAGGGCTACACAATTGGATAAGATGTGTGGGACTCTCTGACTCTGAGCCCCCTGGTGTCACCTTTTAATTTTATTAGCCAAAGGGCCTGCGGCGTTGGGGAAACCTGATATGACTTGCCAGGGAGGGGAGAGTGTCTGGCGGGCGAGCTCTCTTTTCCCTGCATCCTCTCGGCTTTAGTACAGCAGAAGAATATGTCGCTTCCTTTAGGATGTGCCTAGAAATGAGCTGGGCATGGCGGTTTTCTCTGTAATGGGGTGCCTGGATACGTGGGTTCCAATTCAGTTGGGCTCTGTCGTCAAGGAAGTGAGGTCACCACTGCCTGGGGGCTCCTTACCGAACTTCCTGCTTCACCAGAGCTCCCGGAGCCGCCGGTCCCCAAGCTGCTCAAGGCTCACACTCCACTCAATGCAGTGCCCATCCAGTGACCCCCATAGAGCCTCCCCGCAGCCCCTGGGAGGCCTGGGTGCAGCTGCTGTCCCCGCTGGAGGGAACAGAGCTGGGTTTAGGCCAGCTTAGTGTTAGGGTTAGGGTTAAGATTGACTTAGGGTCAGGGTTAGGGTTAGACGTCTTTGGGGTCAGGGTTAGCGTAAGATTTAGGGTGGGGTCAGGGTTAGGGTTAGGTTCATGGTTAGGTTTAGGGTCAGGATCACAGTAGGTCCAGGGTTAGCGTTACGGTCAGAGTCAGGCTCAGGGTCAGTGTTAGGCTGATGGTTAGGTTTAGGGTCAGGTTCAGGGTCATGGTCAGTTTTAGGTTCAGGTTCAAGTTTTGGTTTGGGGGCAAGGTCATGTCAGGTCAGGGTTAGGTTTGGGACAGGTTTAGTGTCAGGGTTAGGGTCAGGGTCAGGGTTAGGTTCATGGTTATGGTAAGGTCAGCTTTATGTTTAGGTTCTGTTTTATGAGTAGGTTCAGGATCAGGGTTAGCTTTAGGGTTACTACTCTGTTCAGGATCACGGATTGGGTCAGTGTTAGGTTTACAGTCATGGTTAGGGTCAGGGTTAAGGTCAAGGCCAGGGTCAGTTTTAAGGTTAAGTTCTGACATAGGCAAAGTTCAGAGTTAGGGTTATGATCAGGGTCAGGGAGAGGGTCAGGATTATTGTTAAAGTGGGGTTAGGTTTAGGGTTAGAGGTAGGTTGCGGGTTAGGGTTAGACCGGGGTAGGGTCAGTGTCAGGGATAATGTTAGGGGTTAGATTTAGGGTTAGGTTCAGCATTAGGTTTCGGGTCAGGGCCCATGTTAGTGTCAGGGTCAGGGTTACGTTTAGGGTTAGAGATAGGTTCAGGCTCCCATTCAGTGTCAGGGTTAGTGTTAGGTTCAGGGTCAGGGTCACTGTTAGGGTCAGGGTTACGTTTCTGGTCTTTGCCTTGGTCGGGGTCAGGGTGAAGTCTAGGGCCAGTGTCAGGTTTACGGTCAGGATCAGGTATTGGTTTAAAGTCCCCATTCGGGTCAGGGACAAGATTATGTAGTGGTCATGGTTAGGGTCGTGGTTAGGTTTAGGGTCAGGGCCAGGGTCAGGTTTAGGGTCAGGGTCTGGTATAGGCAAAGTTCAGGGTTAGGGTAATGATCAGAGTCAGGTGTAGGGTCAGGGTTATTGTTAATGTTTAGGGTTATTTCTACGTTTAGCGTTCGGTTGACGGTTAGGGTTAGAACTTGTTAGGGTCAGGGTCCGTGGTAGGGTTAGGGGTTAGTGTTAGGGTTAGGTTCAGAGATAGGATTCGGGGGAGGGCCCATGTTAGTGTCAGGGTCAGGGTTACATTTAGGGTCAGAGTAAGGTTCAGTCTCACCGTCAGGGTCAGGTTTAGTGTTCCGTTGACTGTCGGCGTCACTGTAAGGGTCAGGGTTAGGTTATCGTCATGGTCTGGGTCAGGGTCAGGGTGAAGTTAGCACCAGTGTCCTTTTTAGGGTCAGGTTCAGGTATTGGTTTAAAGTCCACATTCGGGTCAGGGACAGGGCTATGTAGTGGTCAGAGTTAGTGTCAAGGTTAGGATTAGGTTCAGAGTCAGGGTCAGGTAAAGGTCAGGGCCAGGGTCAGGTTGAGGGTCAGGCTTTGGTATAGGGTCAATGTTCGGTTCAGTGTCACACTTAGGTTTTGGCGGTAGGGTTTGGGCTTGGGGTTTGGGTTAGAGTTAGAAGTAGGGTTATGGTTAGTTTTAGGGTTAGGGTTAGACAGCGTAAGGTCAGGGTTAGGTTTGGTTTAGGGTAGGGGTTAGTGTTAGGTTCAGGGTCAGCATGACGTGTAGGTTCAGGGTCCTTATTAGGGTCATGGTTAGAGTTACCATTAGGTTTAGGGTTAGGGTCAAGCACACTGTCACGGTCAGGGGTAGGGTTAGTGTCCGGGTTAGGTCAGCGTCAGGGTTAGGATTAGGGTCAGGGTCAGGGTCCTGGTTAGGTTTGAGTCACGGTTATGGTAATGTCAGAGTTAGGTTTAGGTTCAGGGTCCACATCAGGGTCAGTGTCAGGCTTAGGTTTAGGTTTAGGTTTCAGGTCAGGATCACAGTCAGGGTCAGGTTCGGGGTCAGGGTCAGGGCTTGGGTCAGGTTTTGGGGCAGGCTCACAGTCAGTGTCAGGGTCAGGGTCAGGGTTAGTGGTTACTGTTAGGGTTAGCCCCGCTCCTGGGTCATGGACCCATCCGTTCAGGGTCTCAGGATAAACCCTGGGCAGAAGGGTGTAGACCCTACACCCGATCCCACTTAACCAGCCTTAAACTGGGCTGTGAACATGACTTGCCCACCAGATATCTAAACCCTCATCAGCCTGATCCTGCTTGGGGCATCTCCACCCACGATGGCATGGCAAGGTCCTCTTTACACACAGACACACAGACACCCAGAGGCACTCGCGCACACACACACACACACACACACACACACACACACACACAGAGAGACGGGGAGGAGACCTAGGGCTACACAATTGGATAAGATGTGTGGGACTCTCTGACTCTGAGCCCCCTGGTGTCACCTTTTAATTTTATTAGCCAAAGGGCCTGCGGCGTTGGGGAAACCTGATATGACTTGCCAGGGAGGGGGCGTGTCTGGCGGGCGAGCTCTCTTTTCCCTGCATCCTCTCGGCTTTAGTACAGCAGAAGAACATGTCGCTTCCTTTAGGATGTGCCTAGAAATGAGCTGGGCATGGCGGTTTTCTCTGTAATGGGGTGCCTGGATACGTGGGTTCCAATTCAGTTGGGCTCTGTCGTCAAGGAAGTGAGGTCACCACTGCCTGGGGGCTCCTTACCGAACTTCCTGCTTCACCAGAGCTCCCTGAGCCGCCGGTCCCCAAGCTGCTCAAGGCTCACACTCCACTCAATGCAGTGCCCATCCAGTGACCCCCATAGAGCCTCCCCGCAGCCCCTGGGAGGCCTGGGTGCAGCTGCTGTCCCCGCTGGAGGGAACAGAGCTGGGTTTAGTCCAGCTTAGTGTTAGGGTTAGGGTTAAGAATGACTTAGGGTCAGGGTTAGGGTTAGACGTCTTTGGGGTCAGGGTTAGCGTAAGATTTAGGGTGGGGGTCAGGGTTAGGGTTAGGTTCATGGTTAGGTTTAGGGTCAGGATCACAGTAGGTCCAGGGTTAGCGTTACGGTCAGAGTCAGGCTCAGGGTCAGTGTTAGGCTGATGGTTAGGTTTAGGGTCAGGTTCAGGGTCATGGTCAGTTTTAGGTTCAGGTTCAAGTTTTGGTTTGGGGGCAAGGTCATGTCAGGTCAGGGTTAGGTTTGGGACAGGTTTAGTGTCAGGGTTAGGGTCAGGGTCAGGGTTAGGTTCATGGTTATGGTAAGGTCAGCTTTATGTTTAGGTTCTGTTTTATGAGTAGGTTCAGGATCAGGGTTAGCTTTAGGGTTACTACTCTGTTCAGGATCACGGATTGGGTCAGTGTTAGGTTTACAGTCATGGTTAGGGTCAGGGTTAAGGTCAAGGCCAGGGTCAGTTTTAAGGTTAAGTTCTGACATAGGCAAAGTTCAGAGTTAGGGTTATGATCAGGGTCAGGGAGAGGGTCAGGATTATTGTTAAAGTGGGGGGTTAGGTTTAGGGTTAGAGGTAGGTTGCGGGTTAGGGTTAGACCGGGGTAGGGTCAGTGTCAGGGATAATGTTAGGGGTTAGATTTAGGGTTAGGTTCAGCATTAGGTTTCGGGTCAGGGCCCATGTTAGTGTCAGGGTCAGGGTTACGTTTAGGGTTAGAGATAGGTTCAGGCTCCCATTCAGTGTCAGGGTTAGTGTTAGGTTCAGGGTCAGGGTCACTGTTAGGGTCAGGGTTACGTTTCTGGTCTTTGCCTTGGTCGGGGTCAGGGTGAAGTCTAGGGCCAGTGTCAGGTTTACGGTCAGGATCAGGTATTGGTTTAAAGTCCCCATTCGGGTCAGGGACAAGATTATGTAGTGGTCATTGTTAGGGTCGTGGTTAGGTTTAGGGTCAGGGCCAGGGTCAGGTTTAGGGTCAGGGTCTGGTATAGGCAAAGTTCAGGGTTAGGGTTATGATCAGAGTCAGGTATAGGGTCAGGGTTATTGTTAATGTTTAGGGTTAGTTCTACGTTTAGCGTTCGGTTGACGGTTAGGGTTAGAACTTGTTAGGGTCAGGGTCCGTGGTAGGGTTAGGGGTTAGTGTTAGGGTTAGGTTCAGAGATAGGATTCGGGGGAGGGCCCATGTTAGTGTCAGGGTCAGGGTTACATTTAGGGTCAGAGTAGGTTCAGTCTCACCGTCAGGGTCAGGTTTAGTGTTCCGTTGACTGTCGGCGTCACTGTAAGGGTCAGGGTTAGGTTATCGTCATGGTCTGGGTCAGGGTCAGGGTGAAGTTTAGCACCAGTGTCCTTTTTAGGGTCAGGTTCAGGTATTGGTTTAAAGTCCACATTCGGGTCAGGGACAGGGCTATGTAGTGGTCAGAGTTAGTGTCAAGGTTAGGATTAGGTTCAGAGTCAGGGTCAGGTAAGGTCAGGGCCAGGGTCAGGTTGAGGGTCAGGCTTTGGTATAGGGTCAATGTTCGGTTCAGTGTCACACTTAGGTTTTGGCGGTAGGGTTTGGGCTTGGGGTTTGGGTTAGAGTTAGAAGTAGGGTTATGGTTAGTTTTAGGGTTAGGGTTAGACAGCGTAAGGTCAGGGTTAGGTTTGGTTTAGGGTAGGGGTTAGTGTTAGGTTCAGGGTCAGCATGACGTGTAGGTTCAGGGTCCTTATTAGGGTCATGGTTAGAGTTACCATTAGGTTTAGGGTTAGGGTCAAGCACACTGTCACGGTCAGGGGTAGGGTTAGTGTCCGGGTTAGGTCAGCGTCAGGGTTAGAATTAGGGTCAGGGTCAGGGTCCTGGTTAGGTTTGAGTCACGGTTATGGTAATGTCAGAGTTAGGTTTAGGTTCGGGGTCCACATCAGGGTCAGTGTCAGGCTTAGGTTTAGGTTTAGGTTTCAGGTCAGGATCACAGTCAGGGTCAGGTTCGGGGTCAGGGTCAGGGCTTGGGTCAGGTTTTGGGGCAGGCTCACAGTCAGTGTCAGGGTCAGGGTCAGGGTTAGTGGTTACTGTTAGGGTTAGCCCCGCTCCTGGGTCATGGACCCATCCGTTCAGGGTCTCAGGATAAACCCTGGGCAGAAGGGTGTAGACCCTACACCCGATCCCACTTAACCAGCCTTAAACTGGGCTGTGAACATGACTTGCCCACCAGATATCTAAACCCTCATCAGCCTGATCCTGCTTGGGGCATCTCCACCCACGATGGCATGGCAAGGTCCTCTTTACACACAGACACACAGACACCCCAGAGGCACTCGCACACACACACACACACACACACACACACACACACACACACACAGAGAGACGGGGAGGAGACCTAGGGCTACACAATTGGATAAGATGTGTGGGACTCTCTGACTCTGAGCCCCCTGGTGTCACCTTTTAATTTTATTAGCCAAAGGGGGCCTGCGGCGTTGGGGAAACCTGATATGACTTGCCAGGGAGGGGGAGTGTCTGGCGGGCGAGCTCTCTTTTCCCTGCATCCTCTCGGCTTTAGTACAGCAGAAGAACATGTCGCTTCCTTTAGGATGTGCCTAGAAATGAGCTGGGCATGGCGGTTTTCTCTGTAATGGGGTGCCTGGATACGTGGGTTCCAATTCAGTTGGGCTCTGTCGTCAAGGAAGTGAGGTCACCACTGCCTGGGGGCTCCTTACCGAACTTCCTGCTTCACCAGAGCTCCCTGAGCCGCCGGTCCCCAAGCTGCTCAAGGCTCACACTCCACTCAATGCAGTGCCCATCCAGTGACCCCCATAGAGCCTCCCCGCAGCCCCTGGGAGGCCTGGGTGCAGCTGCTGTCCCCGCTGGAGGGAACAGAGCTGGGTTTAGGCCAGCTTAGTGTTAGGGTTAGGGTTAAGATTGACTTAGGGTCAGGGTTAGGGTTAGACGTCTTTGGGGTCAGGGTTAGCGTAAGATTTAGGGTGGGGTCAGGGTTAGGGTTAGGTTCATGGTTAGGTTTAGGGTCAGGATCACAGTAGGTCCAGGGTTAGCGTTACGGTCAGAGTCAGGCTCAGGGTCAGTGTTAGGCTGATGGTTAGGTTTAGGGTCAGGTTCAGGGTCATGGTCAGTTTTAGGTTCAGGTTCAAGTTTTGGTTTGGGGGCAAGGTCATGTCAGGTCAGGGTTAGGTTTGGGACAGGTTTAGTGTCAGGGTTAGGGTCAGGGTCAGGGTTAGGTTCATGGTTATGGTAAGGTCAGCTTTATGTTTAGGTTCTGTTTTATGAGTAGGTTCAGGATCAGGGTTAGCTTTAGGGTTACTACTCTGTTCAGGATCACGGATTGGGTCAGTGTTAGGTTTACAGTCATGGTTAGGGTCAGGGTTAAGGTCAAGGCCAGGGTCAGTTTTAAGGTTAAGTTCTGACATAGGCAAAGTTCAGAGTTAGGGTTATGATCAGGGTCAGGGAGAGGGTCAGGATTATTGTTAAAGTGGGGTTAGGTTTAGGGTTAGAGGTAGGTTGCGGGTTAGGGTTAGACCGGGGTAGGGTCAGTGTCAGGGATAATGTTAGGGGTTAGATTTAGGGTTAGGTTCAGCATTAGGTTTCGGGTCAGGGCCCATGTTAGTGTCAGGGTCAGGGTTACGTTTAGGGTTAGAGATAGGTTCAGGCTCCCATTCAGTGTCAGGGTTAGTGTTAGGTTCAGGGTCAGGGTCACTGTTAGGGTCAGGGTTACGTTTCTGGTCTTTGCCTTGGTCGGGGTCAGGGTGAAGTCTAGGGCCAGTGTCAGGTTTACGGTCAGGATCAGGTATTGGTTTAAAGTCCCCATTCGGGTCAGGGACAAGATTATGTAGTGGTCATGGTTAGGGTCGTGGTTAGGTTTAGGGTCAGGGCCAGGGTCAGGTTTAGGGTCAGGGTCTGGTATAGGCAAAGTTCAGGGTTAGGGGGTATGATCAGAGTCAGGTGTAGGGTCAGGGTTATTGTTAATGTTTAGGGTTATTTCTACGTTTAGCGTTCGGTTGACGGTTAGGGTTAGAACTTGTTAGGGTCAGGGTCCGTGGTAGGGTTAGGGGTTAGTGTTAGGGTTAGGTTCAGAGATAGGATTCGGGGGAGGGCCCATGTTAGTGTCAGGGTCAGGGTTACATTTAGGGTCAGAGTTAGGTTCAGTCTCACCAGGGTCAGGGTCAGGTTTAGTGTTCCGTTGACTGTCGGCGTCACTGTAAGGGTCAGGGTTAGGTTATCGTCATGGTCTGGGTCAGGGTCAGGGTGAAGTTTAGCACCAGTGTCCTTTTTAGGGTCAGGTTCAGGTATTGGTTTAAAGTCCACATTCGGGTCAGGGACAGGGCTATGTAGTGGTCAGAGTTAGTGTCAAGGTTAGGATTAGGTTCAGAGTCAGGGTCAGGTAAGGTCAGGGCCAGGGTCAGGTTGAGGGTCAGGCTTTGGTATAGGGTCAATGTTCGGTTCAGTGTCACACTTAGGTTTTGGCGGCGGTAGGGTTTGGGCTTGGGGTTTGGGTTAGAGTTAGAAGTAGGGTTATGGTTAGTTTTAGGGTTAGGGTTAGACAGCGTAAGGTCAGGGTTAGGTTTGGTTTAGGGTAGGGGTTAGTGTTAGGTTCAGGGTCAGCATGACGTGTAGGTTCAGGGTCCTTATTAGGGTCATGGTTAGAGTTACCATTAGGTTTAGGGTTAGGGTCAAGCACACTGTCACGGTCAGGGGTAGGGTTAGTGTCCGGGTTAGGTCAGCGTCAGGGTTAGAATTAGGGTCAGGGTCAGGGTCCTGGTTAGGTTTGAGTCACGGTTATGGTAATGTCAGAGTTAGGTTTAGGTTCGGGGTCCACATCAGGGTCAGTGTCAGGCTTAGGTTTAGGTTTAGGTTTCAGGTCAGGATCACAGTCAGGGTCAGGTTCGGGGTCAGGGTCAGGGCTTGGGTCAGGTTTTGGGGCAGGCTCACAGTCAGTGTCAGGGTCAGGGTCAGGGTTAGTGGTTACTGTTAGGGTTAGCCCCGCTCCTGGGTCATGGACCCATCCGTTCAGGGTCTCAGGATAAACCCTGGGCAGAAGGGTGTAGACCCTACACCCGATCCCACTTAACCAGCCTTAAACTGGGCTGTGAACATGACTTGCCCACCAGATATCTAAACCCTCATCAGCCTGATCCTGCTTGGGGCATCTCCACCCACGATGGCATGGCAAGGTCCTCTTTACACACAGACACACAGACACCCAGAGGCACTCGCACACACACACACACACACACACACACACACACACACACACACACAGAGACGGGGAGGAGACCTAGGGCTACACAATTGGATAAGATGTGTGGGACTCTCTGACTCTGAGCCCCCTGGTGTCACCTTTTAATTTTATTAGCCAAAGGGCCTGCGGCGTTGGGGAAACCTGATATGAATTGCCAGGGAGGGGAGTGTCTGGCGGGCGAGCTCTCTTTTCCCTGCAACCTCTCGGCTTTAGTACAGCAGAAGAACATGTCGCTTCCTTTAAGATGTGCCTAGAAATGAGCTGGGCATGGCGGTTTTCTCTGTAATGGGGTGCCTGGATACGTGGGTTCCAATTCAGTTGGGCTCTGTCGTCAAGGAAGTGAGGTCACCACTGCCTGGTGGCTCCTTACCGAACTTCCTGCTTCACCAGAGCTCTCTGAGCCGCCGGTCCCCAAGCTGCTCAAGGCTCACACTCCACTCAATGCAGTGCCCATCCAGTGACCCCCATACAGCCTCCCCGCAGCCCCTGGGAGGCCTGGGTGCAGCTGCTGTCCCCGCTGGAGGGAACAGAGCTGGGTTTACTCCAGCTTAGTGTTAGAGTTAGGGTTAAGAATGACTTAGGGTCAGGGTTAGGGTTAGACGTCTTTGGGGTCAGGGTTAGCGTAAGATTTAGGGTGGGGTCAGGGTTAGGGTTAGGTTCATGGTTAGGTTTAGGGTCAGGATCACAGTAGGTCCAGGGTTAGCGTTACGGTCAGAGTCAGGCTCAGGGTCAGTGTTAGGCTGATGGTTAGGTTTAGGGTCAGGTTCAGGGTCATGGTCAGTTTTAGGTTCAGGTTCAAGTTTTGGTTTGGGGGCAAGGTCATGTCAGGTCAGGGTTAGGTTTGGGACAGGTTTAGTGTCAGGGTTAGGGTCAGGGTCAGGGTTAGGTTCATGGTTATGGTAAGGTCAGCTTTATGTTTAGGTTCTGTTTTATGAGTAGGTTCAGGATCAGGGTTAGCTTTAGGGTTACTACTCTGTTCAGGATCACGGATTGGGTCAGTGTTAGGTTTACAGTCATGGTTAGGGTCAGGGTTAAGGTCAAGGCCAGGGTCAGTTTTAAGGTTAAGTTCTGACATAGGCAAAGTTCAGAGTTAGGGTTATGATCAGGGTCAGGGAGAGGGTCAGGATTATTGTTAAAGTGGGGTTAGGTTTAGGGTTAGAGGTAGGTTGCGGGTTAGGGTTAGACCGGGGTAGGGTCAGTGTCAGGGATAATGTTAGGGGTTAGATTTAGGGTTAGGTTCAGCATTAGGTTTCGGGTCAGGGCCCATGTTAGTGTCAGGGTCAGGGTTACGTTTAGGGTTAGAGATAGGTTCAGGCTCCCATTCAGTGTCAGGGTTAGTGTTAGGTTCAGGGTCAGGGTCACTGTTAGGGTCAGGGTTACGTTTCTGGTCTTTGCCTTGGTCGGGGTCAGGGTGAAGTCTAGGGCCAGTGTCAGGTTTACGGTCAGGATCAGGTATTGGTTTAAAGTCCCCATTCGGGTCAGGGACAAGATTATGTAGTGGTCATTGTTAGGGTCGTGGTTAGGTTTAGGGTCAGGGCCAGGGTCAGGTTTAGGGTCAGGGTCTGGTATAGGCAAAGTTCAGGGTTAGGGTTATGATCAGAGTCAGGTATAGGGTCAGGGTTATTGTTAATGTTTAGGGTTAGTTTCTACGTTTAGCGTTCGGTTGACGGTTAGGGTTAGAACTTGTTAGGGTCAGGGTCCGTGGTAGGGTTAGGGGTTAGTGTTAGGGTTAGGTTCAGAGATAGGATTCGGGGGAGGGCCCATGTTAGTGTCAGGGTCAGGGTTACATTTAGGGTCAGAGTTAGGTTCAGTCTCACAGTCAGGGTCAGGTTTAGTGTTCCGTTGACTGTCGGCGTCACTGTAAGGGTCAGGGTTAGGTTATCGTCATGGTCTGGGTCAGGGTCAGGGTGAGGGTGAAGTTTAGCACCAGTGTCCTTTTTAGGGTCAGGTTCAGGTATTGGTTTAAAGTCCACATTCGGGTCAGGGACAGGGCTATGTAGTGGTCAGAGTTAGTGTCAAGGTTAGGATTAGGTTCAGAGTCAGGGTCAGGTAAAGGTCAGGGCCAGGGTCAGGTTGAGGGTCAGGCTTTGGTATAGGGTCAATGTTCGGTTCAGTGTCACACTTAGGTTTTGGCGGTAGGGTTTGGGCTTGGGGTTTGGGTTAGAGTTAGAAGTAGGGTTATGGTTAGTTTTAGGGTTAGGGTTAGACAGCGTAAGGTCAGGGTTAGGTTTGGTTTAGGGTAGGGGTTAGTGTTAGGTTCAGGGTCAGCATGACGTGTAGGTTCAGGGTCCTTATTAGGGTCATGGTTAGAGTTACCATTAGGTTTAGGGTTAGGGTCAAGCACACTGTCACGGTCAGGGGGGTAGGGTTAGTGTCCGGGTTAGGTCAGCGTCAGGGTTAGGATTAGGGTCAGGGTCAGGGTCCTGGTTAGGTTTGAGTCACGGTTATGGTAATGTCAGAGTTAGGTTTAGGTTCAGGGTCCACATCAGGGTCAGTGTCAGGCTTAGGTTTAGGTTTAGGTTTCAGGTCAGGATCACAGTCAGGGTCAGGTTCGGGGTCAGGGTCAGGGCTTGGGTCAGGTTTTGGGGCAGGCTCACAGTCAGTGTCAGGGTCAGGGTCAGGGTTAGTGGTTACTGTTAGGGTTAGCCCCGCTCCTGGGTCATGGACCCATCCGTTCAGGGTCTCAGGATAAACCCTGGGCAGAAGGGTGTAGACCCTACACCCGATCCCACTTAACCAGCCTTAAACTGGGCTGTGAACATGACTTGCCCACCAGATATCTAAACCCTCATCAGCCTGATCCTGCTTGGGGCATCTCCACCCACGATGGCATGGCAAGGTCCTCTTTACACACAGACACACAGACACCCAGAGGCACTCGCGCACACACACACACACACACACACACACACACACACACACACAGAGACGGGGAGGAGACCTAGGGCTACACAATTGGATAAGATGTGTGGGACTCTCTGACTCTGAGCCCCCTGGTGTCACCTTTTAATTTTATTAGCCAAAGGGCCTGCGGCGTTGGGGAAACCTGATATGACTTGCCAGGGGGGGGGGACGTGTCTGGCGGGCGAGCTCTCTTTTCCCTGCATCCTCTCGGCTTTAGTACAGCAGAAGAACATGTCGCTTCCTTTAGGATGTGCCTAGAAATGAGCTGGGCATGGCGGTTTTCTCTGTAATGGGGGGTGCCTGGATACGTGGGTTCCAATTCAGTTGGGCTCTGTCGTCAAGGAAGTGAGGTCACCACTGCCTGGGGGCTCCTTACCGAACTTCCTGCTCCACCAGAGCTCCCTGAGCCGCCGGTTCCCCAAGCTGCTCAAGGCTCACACTCCACTCAATGCAGTGCCCATCCAGTGACCCCCATAGAGCCTCCCCGCAGCCCCTGGGAGGCCTGGGTGCAGCTGCTGTCCCCGCTGGAGGGAACAGAGCTGGGTTTAGTCCAGCTTAGTGTTAGGGTTAGGGTTAAGAATGACTTAGGGTCAGGGTTAGGGTTAGACGTCTTTGGGGTCAGGGTTAGCGTAAGGTTTAGGGTGGGGTCAGGGTTAGGGTTAGGTTCATGGTTAGGTTTAGGGTCAGGATCACAGTAGGTCCAGGGTTAGCGTTACGGTCAGCGTCAGGTCAGTCAGGTCAGTGTCAGTGTAGGCTGATGGTTAGGTTTAGGGTCAGGTTCAGGGTCATGGTCAGTTTTAGGTTCAGGTTCAAGTTTTGGTTTGGGGGCAAGGTCATGTCAGGTCAGGGTTAGTTTGGGACAGGTTTAGTGTCAGGGTTAGGGTCAGGGTCAGGGTTAGGTTCATGGTTATGGTAAGGTCAGCTTTATGTTTAGGTTCTGTTTTATGAGTAGGTTCAGGATCAGGGTTAGCTTTAGGGTTACTACTCTGTTCAGGATCACGGATTGGGTCAGTGTTAGGTTTACAGTCATGGTTAGGGTCAGGGTTAAGGTCAAGGCCAGGGTCAGTTTTAAGGTTAAGTTCTGACATAGGCAAAGTTCAGAGTTAGGGTTATGATCAGGGTCAGGGAGAGGGTCAGGATTATTGTTAAAGTGGGGTTAGGTTTAGGGTTAGAGGTAGGTTGCGGGTTAGGGTTAGACCGGGGTAGGGTCAGTGTCAGGGATAATGTTAGGGGTTAGATTTAGGGTTAGGTTCAGCATTAGGTTTCGGGTCAGGGCCCATGTTAGTGTCAGGGTCAGGGTTACGTTTAGGGTTAGAGATAGGTTCAGGCTCCCATTCAGTGTCAGGGTTAGTGTTAGGTTCAGGGTCAGGGTCACTGTTAGGGTCAGGGTTACGTTTCTGGTCTTTGCCTTGGTCGGGGTCAGGGTGAAGTCTAGGGCCAGTGTCAGGTTTACGGTCAGGATCAGGTATTGGTTTAAAGTCCCCATTCGGGTCAGGGACAAGATTATGTAGTGGTCATTGTTAGGGTCGTGGTTAGGTTTAGGGTCAGGGCCAGGGTCAGGTTTAGGGTCAGGGTCTGGTATAGGCAAAGTTCAGGGTTAGGGTTATGATCAGAGTCAGGTATAGGGTCAGGGTTATTGTTAATGTTTAGGGTTAGTTCTTTCTACGTTTAGCGTTCGGTTGACGGTTAGGGTTAGAACTTGTTAGGGTCAGGGTCCGTGGTAGGGTTAGGGGTTAGTGTTAGGGTTAGGTTCAGAGATAGGATTCGGGGGAGGGCCCATGTTAGTGTCAGGGTCAGGGTTACATTTAGGGTCAGAGTTAGGTTCAGTCTCACAGTCAGGGTCAGGTTTAGTGTTCCGTTGACTGTCGGCGTCACTGTAAGGGTCAGGGTTAGGTTATCGTCATGGTCTGGGTCAGGGTCAGGGTGAAGTTTAGCACCAGTGTCCTTTTTAGGGTCAGGTTCAGGTATTGGTTTTTAAAGTCCACATTCGGGTCAGGGACAGGGCTATGTAGTGGTCAGAGTTAGTGTCAAGGTTAGGATTAGGTTCAGAGTCAGGGTCAGGTAAAGGTCAGGGCCAGGGTCAGGTTGAGGGTCAGGCTTTGGTATAGGGTCAATGTTCGGTTCAGTGTCACACTTAGGTTTTGGCGGTAGGGTTTGGGCTTGGGGTTTGGGTTAGAGTTAGAAGTAGGGTTATGGTTAGTTTTTAGGGTTAGGGTTAGACAGCGTAAGGTCAGGGTTAGGTTTGGTTTAGGGTAGGGGTTAGTGTTAGGTTCAGGGTCAGCATGACGTGTAGGTTCAGGGTCCTTATTAGGGTCATGGTTAGAGTTACCATTAGGTTTAGGGTTAGGGTCAAAGCACACTGTCACGGTCAGGGGTAGGGTTAGTGTCCGGGTTAGGTCAGTCGTCAGGGTTAGGATTAGGGTCAGGGTCAGGGTCCTGGTTAGGTTTGAGTCACGGTTATGGTAATGTCAGAGTTAGGTTTAGGTTCAGGGGTCCACATCAGGGTCAGTGTCAGGCTTAGGTTTAGGTTTAGGTTTCAGGTCAGGATCACAGTCAGGGTCAGGTTCGGGGTCAGGGTCAGGGCTTGGGTCAGGTTTTGGGGCAGGCTCACAGTCAGTGTCAGGGTCAGGGTCAGGGTTAGTGGTTACTGTTAGGGTTAGCCCCGCTCCTGGGTCATGGACCCATCCGTTCAGGGTCTCAGGATAAACCCTGGGCAGAAGGGTGTAGACCCTACACCCGATCCCACTTAACCAGCCTTAAACTGGGCTGTGAACATGACTTGCCCACCAGATATCTAAACCCTCATCAGCCTGATCCTGCTTGGGGCATCTCCACCCACGATGGCATGGCAAGGTCCTCTTTACACACAGACACACAGACACCCAGAGGCACTCGCACACACACACACACACACACACACACACACACACACACAGAGACGGGGAGGAGACCTAGGGCTACACAATTGGATAAGATGTGTGGGACTCTCTGACTCTGAGCCCCCCTGGTGTCACCTTTTAATTTTATTAGCCAAAGGGCCTGCGGCGTTGGGGAAACCTGATATGACTTGCCAGGGAGGGGACGTGTCTGGCGGGCGAGCTCTCTTTTCCCTGCATCCTCTCGGCTTTAGTACAGCAGAAGAACATGTCGCTTCCTTTAGGATGTGCCTAGAAATGAGCTGGGCATGGCGGTTTTCTCTGTAATGGGGTGCCTGGATACGTGGGTTCCAATTCAGTTGGGCTCTGTCGTCAAGGAAGTGAGGTCACCACTGCCTGGGGGCTCCTTACCGAACTTCCTGCTCCACCAGAGCTCCCTGAGCCGCCGTTCCCCCAAGCTGCTCAAGGCTCACACTCCACTCAATGCAGTGCCCATCCAGTGACCCCCATAGAGCCTCCCCGCAGCCCCTGGGAGGCCTGGGTGCAGCTGCTGTCCCCGCTGGAGGGAACAGAGCTGGGTTTAGTCCAGCTTAGTGTTAGGGTTAGGGTTAAGAATGACTTAGGGTCAGGGTTAGGGTTAGACGTCTTTGGGGTCAGGGTTAGCGTAAGATTTAGGGTGGGGTCAGGGTTAGGGTTAGGTTCATGGTTAGGTTTAGGGTCAGGATCACAGTAGGTCCAGGGTTAGCGTTACGGTCAGAGTCAGGCTCAGGGTCAGTGTTAGGCTGATGGTTAGGTTTAGGGTCAGGTTCAGGGTCATGGTCAGTTTTAGGTTCAGGTTCAAGTTTTGGTTTGGGGGCAAGGTCATGTCAGGTCAGGGTTAGGTTTGGGACAGGTTTAGTGTCAGGGTTAGTGTCAGGGTCAGGGTTAGGTTCATGGTTATGGTAAGGTCAGCTTTATGTTTAGGTTCTGTTTTATGAGAAGGTTCAGGATCAGGGTTAGCTTCAGGGTTACTACTCTGTTCAGGATCACGGATTGGGTCAGTGTTAGGTTTACAGTCATGGTTAGGGTCAGGGTTAAGGTCAAGGCCAGGGTCAGTTTTAAGGTTCAGTTCTGACATAGGCAAAGTTCAGAGTTAGGGTTATGATCAGGGTCAGGGAGAGGGTCAGGATTATTGTTAAAGTGGGTTTAGGTTTAGGGTTAGAGGTAGGTTGCGGGTTAGGGTTAGACCAGGGGAAGGGTCTGTGTCAGGGATAATGTTAGGGTTTAGATTTAGGGTTAGGTTCAGCATTAGGTTTCGGGTCAGGGCCCATGTTAGTGTCAGGGTCAGGGTTACGTTTAGGGTTAGAGATAGGTTCAGGCTCCCATTCAGTGTCAGGGTTAGTGTTAGGTTCAGGGTCAGGGTCACTGTTAGGGTCAGGGTTATGTTTCTGGTCTTTGCCTTGGTCGGGGTCAGGGTGAAGTCTAGGGCCAGTGTCAGGTTTACGGTCAGGATCAGGTATTGGTTTAAAGTCCCCATTCGGGTCAGGGACAAGATTATGTAGTGGTCATTCTTAGGGTCGTGGTTAGGTTTAGGGTCAGGGCCAGGGTCAGGTTTAGGGTCAGGGTCTGGTATAGGCAAAGTTCAGGGTTAGGGTTATGATCAGAGTCAGGTATAGGGTCAGGGTTATTGTTAATGTTTAGGGTTAGTTCTACGTTTAGCGTTCGGTTGACGGTTAGGGTTAGAACTTGTTAGGGTCAGGGTCCGTGGTAGGGTTAGGGGTTAGTGTTAGGGTTAGGTTCAGAGATAGGATTCGGGGGAGGGCCCATGTTAGTGTCAGGGTCAGGGTTACATTTAGGGTCAGAGTTAGGTTCAGTCTCACAGTCAGGGTCAGGTTTAGTGTTCCGTTGACTGTCGGCGTCACTGTAAGGGTCAGGGTTAGGTTATCGTCATGGTCTGGGTCAGGGTCAGGGTGAAGTTTAGCACCAGTGTCCTTTTTAGGGTCAGGTTCAGGTATTGGTTTTTAAAGTCCACATTCGGGTCAGGGACAGGGCTATGTAGTGGTCAGAGTTAGTGTCAAGGTTAGGATTAGGTTCAGAGTCAGGGTCAGGTAAAGGTCAGGGCCAGGGTCAGGTTGAGGGTCAGGCTTTGGTATAGGGTCAATGTTCGGTTCAGTGTCACACTTAGGTTTTGGCGGTAGGGTTTGGGCTTGGGGTTTGGGTTAGAGTTAGAAGTAGGGTTATGGTTAGGTTTAGGGTTAGGGTTAGACAGCGTAAGGTCAGGGTTAGGTTTGGTTTAGGGTAGGGGTTAGTGTTAGGTTCAGGGTCAGCATGACGTGTAGGTTCAGGGTCCTTATTAGGGTCATGGTTAGAGTTACCATTAGGTTTAGGGTTAGGGTCAAGCACACTGTCACGGTCAGGGGTAGGGTTAGTGTCCGGGTTAGGTCAGCGTCAGGGTTAGGATTAGGGTCAGGGTCAGGGTCCTGGTTAGGTTTGAGTCACGGTTATGGTAATGTCAGAGTTAGGTTTAGGTTCAGGGTCCACATCAGGGTCAGTGTCAGGCTTAGGTTTAGGTTTAGGTTTCAGGTCAGGATCACAGTCAGGGTCAGGTTCGGGGTCAGGGTCAGGGCTTGGGTCAGGTTTTGGGGCAGGCTCACAGTCAGTGTCAGGGTCAGGGTCAGGGTTAGTGGTTACTGTTAGGGTTAGCCCCGCTCCTGGGTCATGGACCCATCCGTTCAGGGTCTCAGGATAAACCCTGGGCAGAAGGGTGTAGACCCTACACCCGATCCCACTTAACCAGCCTTAAACTGGGCTGTGAACATGACTTGCCCACCAGATATCTAAACCCTCATCAGCCTGATCCTGCTTGGGGCATCTCCACCCACGATGGCATGGCAAGGTCCTCTTTACACACAGACACACAGACACCCAGAGGCACTCGCACACACACACACACACACACACACACACACACACACACAGAGACGGGGAGGAGACCTAGGGCTACACAATTGGATAAGATGTGTGGGACTCTCTGACTCTGAGCCCCCTGGTGTCACCTTTTAATTTTATTAGCCAAAGGGCCTGCGGCGTTGGGGAAACCTGATATGACTTGCCAGGGAGGGGACGTGTCTGGCGGGCGAGCTCTCTTTTCCCTGCATCCTCTCGGCTTTAGTACAGCAGAAGAACATGTCGCTTCCTTTAGGATGTGCCTAGAAATGAGCTGGGCATGGCGGTTTTCTCTCTGTAATGGGGTGCCTGGATACGTGGGTTCCAATTCAGTTGGGCTCTGTCGTCAAGGAAGTGAGGTCACCACTGCCTGGGGGCTCCTTACCGAACTTCCTGCTCCACCAGAGCTCCCTGAGCCGCCGTTCCCCAAGCTGCTCAAGGCTCACACTCCACTCAATGCAGTGCCCATCCAGTGACCCCCATAGAGCCTCCCCGCAGCCCCTGGGAGGCCTGGGTGCAGCTGCTGTCCCCGCTGGAGGGAACAGAGCTGGGTTTAGTCCAGCTTAGTGTTAGGGTTAGGGTTAAGAATGACTTAGGGTCAGGGTTAGGGTTAGACGTCTTTGGGGTCAGGGTTAGCGTAAGGTTTAGGGTGGGGTCAGGGTTAGGGTTAGGTTCATGGTTAGGTTTAGGGTCAGGATCACAGTAGGTCCAGGGTTAGCGTTACGGTCAGAGTCAGGCTCAGGGTCAGTGTTAGGCTGATGGTTAGGTTTAGGGTCAGGTTCAGGGTCATGGTCAGTTTTAGGTTCAGGTTCAAGTTTTTGGTTTGGGGGCAAGGTCATGTCAGGTCAGGGTTAGGTTTGGGACAGGTTTAGTGTCAGGGTTAGGGTCAGGGTCAGGGTTAGGTTCATGGTTATGGTAAGGTCAGCTTTATGTTTAGGTTCTGTTTTATGAGTAGGTTCAGGATCAGGGTTAGCTTTAGGGTTACTACTCTGTTCAGGATCACGGATTGGGTCAGTGTTAGGTTTACAGTCATGGTTAGGGTCAGGGTTAAGGTCAAGGCCAGGGTCAGTTTTAAGGTTAAGTTCTGACATAGGCAAAGTTCAGAGTTAGGGTTATGATCAGGGTCAGGGAGAGGGTCAGGATTATTGTTAAAGTGGGGTTAGGTTTAGGGTTAGAGGTAGGTTGCGGGTTAGGGTTAGACCGGGGTAGGGTAGGGTCAGTGTCAGGGATAATGTTAGGGGTTAGATTTAGGGTTAGGTTCAGCATTAGGTTTCGGGTCAGGGCCCATGTTAGTGTCAGGGTCAGGGTTACGTTTAGGGTTAGAGATAGGTTCAGGCTCCCATTCAGTGTCAGGGTTAGTGTTAGGTTCAGGGTCAGGGTCACTGTTAGGGTCAGGGTTACGTTTCTGGTCTTTGCCTTGGTCGGGGTCAGGGTGAAGTCTAGGGCCAGTGTCAGGTTTACGGTCAGGATCAGGTATTGGTTTAAAGTCCCCATTCGGGTCAGGGACAAGATTATGTAGTGGTCATTGTTAGGGTCGTGGTTAGGTTTAGGGTCAGGGCCAGGGTCAGGTTTAGGGTCAGGGTCTGGTATAGGCAAAGTTCAGGGTTAGGGTTATGATCAGAGTCAGGTATAGGGTCAGGGTTATTGTTAATGTTTAGGGTTAGTTCTACGTTTAGCGTTCGGTTGACGGTTAGGGTTAGAACTTGTTAGGGTCAGGGTCCGTGGTAGGGTTAGGGGTTAGTGTTAGGGTTAGGTTCAGAGATAGGATTCGGGGGAGGGCCCATGTTAGTGTCAGGGTCAGGGTTACATTTAGGGTCAGAGTTAGGTTCAGTCTCACAGTCAGGGTCAGGTTTAGTGTTCCGTTGACTGTCGGCGTCACTGTAAGGGTCAGGGTTAGGTTATCGTCATGGTCTGGGTCAGGGTCAGGGTGAAGTTTAGCACCAGTGTCCTTTTTAGGGTCAGGTTCAGGTATTGGTTTAAAGTCCACATTCGGGTCAGGGACAGGGCTATGTAGTGGTCAGAGTTAGTGTCAAGGTTAGGATTAGGTTCAGAGTCAGGGTCAGGTAAAGGTCAGGGCCAGGGTCAGGTTGAGGGTCAGGCTTTGGTATAGGGTCAATGTTCGGTTCAGTGTCACACTTAGGTTTTGGCGGTAGGTAGGGTTTGGGCTTGGGGTTTGGGTTAGAGTTAGAAGTAGGGTTATGGTTAGGTTTAGGGTTAGGGTTAGACAGCGTAAGGTCAGGGTTAGGTTTGGTTTAGGGTAGGGGTTAGTGTTAGGTTCAGGGTCAGCATGACGTGTAGGTTCAGGGTCCTTATTAGGGTCATGGTTAGAGTTACCATTAGGTTTAGGGTTAGGGTCAAGCACACTGTCACGGTCAGGGGTAGGGTTAGTGTCCGGGTTAGGTCAGCGTCAGGGTTAGGATTAGGGTCAGGGTCAGGGTCCTGGTTAGGTTTGAGTCACGGTTATGGTAATGTCAGAGTTAGGTTTAGGTTCAGGGGTCCACATCAGGGTCAGTGTCAGGCTTAGGTTTAGGTTTAGGTTTCAGGTCAGGATCACAGTCAGGGTCAGGTTCGGGGTCAGGGTCAGGGCTTGGGTCAGGTTTTGGGGCAGGCTCACAGTCAGTGTCAGGGTCAGGGTCAGGGTTAGTGGTTACTGTTAGGGTTAGCCCCGCTCCTGGGTCATGGACCCATCCGTTCAGGGTCTCAGGATAAACCCTGGGCAGAAGGGTGTAGACCCTACACCCGATCCCACTTAACCAGCCTTAAACTGGGCTGTGAACATGACTTGCCCACCAGATATCTAAACCCTCATCAGCCTGATCCTGCTTGGGGCATCTCCACCCACGATGGCATGGCAAGGTCCTCTTTACACACAGACACACAGACACCCAGAGGCACTCGCGCACACACACACACACACACACACACACACACACACACACAGAGACGGGGAGGAGACCTAGGGCTACACAATTGGATAAGATGTGTGGGACTCTCTGACTCTGAGCCCCCTGGTGTCACCTTTTAATTTTATTAGCCAAAGGGCCTGCGGCGTTTGGGGAAACCTGATATGACTTGCCAGGGAGGGGACGTGTCTGGCGGGCGAGCTCTCTTTTCCCTGCATCCTCTCGGCTTTAGTACAGCAGAAGAACATGTCGCTTCCTTTAGGATGTGCCTAGAAATGAGCTGGGCATGGCGGTTTTCTCTGTAATGGGGTGCCTGGATACGTGGGTTCCAATTCAGTTGGGCTCTGTCGTCAAGGAAGTGAGGTCACCACTGCCTGGGGGCTCCTTACCGAACTTCCTGCTCCACCAGAGCTCCCTGAGCCGCCGTTCCCCCAAGCTGCTCAAGGCTCACACTCCACTCAATGCAGTGCCCATCCAGTGACCCCCATAGAGCCTCCCCGCAGCCCCTGGGAGGCCTGGGTGCAGCTGCTGTCCCCGCTGGAGGGAACAGAGCTGGGTTTAGTCCAGCTTAGTGTTAGGGTTAGGGTTAAGAATGACTTAGGGTCAGGGTTAGGGTTAGACGTCTTTGGGGTCAGGGTTAGCGTAAGGTTTAGGGTGGGGTCAGGGTTAGGGTTAGGTTCATGGTTAGGTTTAGGGTCAGGATCACAGTAGGTCCAGGGTTAGCGTTACGGTCAGAGTCAGGCTCAGGGTCAGTGTTAGGCTGATGGTTAGGTTTAGGGTCAGGTTCAGGGTCATGGTCAGTTTTAGGTTCAGGTTCAAGTTTTGGTTTGGGGGCAAGGTCATGTCAGGTCAGGGGGTTAGGTTTGGGACAGGTTTAGTGTCAGGGTTAGGGTCAGGGTCAGGGTTAGGTTCATGGTTATGGTAAGGTCAGCTTTATGTTTAGGTTCTGTTTTATGAGTAGGTTCAGGATCAGGGTTAGCTTTAGGGTTACTACTCTGTTCAGGATCACGGATTGGGTCAGTGTTAGGTTTACAGTCATGGTTAGGGTCAGGGTTAAGGTCAAGGCCAGGGTCAGTTTTAAGGTTAAGTTCTGACATAGGCAAAGTTCAGAGTTAGGGTTATGATCAGGGTCAGGGAGAGGGTCAGGATTATTGTTAAAGTGGGGTTAGGTTTAGGGTTAGAGGTAGGTTGCGGGTTAGGGTTAGACCGGGGTAGGGTCAGTGTCAGGGATAATGTTAGGGGTTAGATTTAGGGTTAGGTTCAGCATTAGGTTTCGGGTCAGGGCCCATGTTAGTGTCAGGGTCAGGGTTACGTTTAGGGTTAGAGATAGGTTCAGGCTCCCATTCAGTGTCAGGGTTAGTGTTAGGTTCAGGGTCAGGGTCACTGTTAGGGTCAGGGTTACGTTTCTGGTCTTTGCCTTGGTCGGGGTCAGGGTGAAGTCTAGGGCCAGTGTCAGGTTTACGGTCAGGATCAGGTATTGGTTTAAAGTCCCCATTCGGGTCAGGGACAAGATTATGTAGTGGTCATTGTTAGGGTCGTGGTTAGGTTTAGGGTCAGGGCCAGGGTCAGGTTTAGGGTCAGGGTCTGGTATAGGCAAAGTTCAGGGTTAGGGTTATGATCAGAGTCAGGTATAGGGTCAGGGTTATTGTTAATGTTTAGGGTTAGTTCTACGTTTAGCGTTCGGTTGACGGTTAGGGTTAGAACTTGTTAGGGTCAGGGTCCGTGGTAGGGTAAGGGGTTAGTGTTAGGGTTAGGTTCAGAGATAGGATTCGGGGGAGGGCCCATGTTAGTGTCAGGGTCAGGGTTACATTTAGGGTAAGAGTTAGGTTCAGTCTCACAGTCAGGGTCAGGTTTAGTGTTCCGTTGACTGTCGGCGTCACTGTAAGTGTCAGGTTAGGTTATGTCATGGTCTGGGTCAGGGTCAGGGTGAAGTTTAGCACCAGTGTCCTTTTTAGGGTCAAGTTCAGGTATTGGTTTAAAGTCCACATTCGGGTCAGGGAGAGGGCTATGTAGTGGTCAGAGTTAGTGTCAAGGTTAGGATTAGGTTCAGAGTCAGGGTCAGGTAAAGGTCAGGACCAGGGTCAGGTTGAGGGTCAGGCTTTGGTATAGGGTCAATGTTCGTTTCAGTGTCACACTTAGGTTTTGGCGGTAGGGTTTGGTCTTGGGGTTTGAGTTAGAGTTAGAAGTAGGATTATGGTTAGATTTAGGCTTAGGGTTAGACAGCGTAAGGTCAGGGTTAGGTTTGGTTTAGGGTAGGGGTTAGTGTTAGGTTCAGGGTCAGCATGACGTGTAGGTTCAGGGTCCTCATTAGGGTCATGGTTAGAGTTACCATTAGGTTTAGGGTTAGGGTCAAGCACACTGTCACGGTCAGGGGTAGGGTTAGTGTCCGGGTTAGGTCAGCGTCAGGGTTAGGATTAGGGTCAGGGTCAGGTTCCTGGTTAGGTTTGAGTCACGGTTATGGTAATGTCAGAGTTAGGTTTAGGTTCAGGGTCCACATCAGGGTCAGTGTCAGGCTTAGGTTTAGGTTTAGGTTTCAGGTCAGGATCACAGTCAGGGTCAGGTTCGGGGTCAGGGTCAGGGCTTGGGTCAGGTTTTGGGGCAGGCTCACAGTAAGTGTCAGTGTCAGGTTTAGTGGTTACTGTTAGGGTTAGCCCCGCTCCTGGGTCATGGACCCATCCGTTCAGGGTCTCAGGATAAACCCTGGGCAGAAGGGTGGAGACCCTACACCCGATCCCACTTAACCAGCCTTAAACTGGGCTGTGAACATGACTTACCCACCAGATATCTAAACCCTCATCAGCCTGATCCTGCTTGGGGCATCTCCACCCACGATGGCATGGCAAGGTCCTCTTTACACACAGACACACAGACACCCAGAGGCACTCGCGCACACACACACACACACACACACACACACACACACACACACACACAGAGACGGGGAGGAGACCTAGGGCTACACAATTGGATAAGATGTGTGGGACTCTCTGACTCTGAGCCCCCTGGTGTCACCTTTTAATTTTATTAGCCAAAGGGCCTGCGGCGTTGGGGAAACCTGATATGACTTGCCAGGGAGGGGGCGTGTCTGGCGGCGAGCTTTCTTTTCCCTGCATCCTCTCGGCTTTAGTACAGCAGAAGAACATGTCGCTTCCTTTAGGATGTGCCTAGAAATGAGCTGGGCATGGCGGTTTTCTCTGTAATGGGGTGCCTGGATACGTGGGTTCCAATTCAGTTGGGCTCTGTCGTCAAGGAAGTGAGGTCACCACTGCCTGGGGGCTCCTTACCGAACTTCCTGCTCCACCAGAGCTCCCTGAGCCGCCGTTCCCCAAGCTGCTCAAGGCTCACACTCCACTCAATGCAGTGCCCATCCAGTGACCCCCATAGAGCCTCCCCGCAGCCCCTGGGAGGCCTGGGTGCAGCTGCTGTCCCCGCTGGAGGGAACAGAGCTGGGTTTAGTCCAGCTTAGTGTTAGGGTTAGGGTTAAGAATGACTTAGGGTCAGGGTTAGGGTTAGACGTCTTTGGGGTCAGGGTTAGCGTAAGGTTTAGGGTGGGGTCAGGGTTAGGGTTAGGTTCATGGTTAGGTTTAGGGTCAGGATCACAGTAGGTCCAGGGTTAGCGTTACGGTCAGAGTCAGGCTCAGGGTCAGTGTTAGGCTGATGGTTAGGTTTAGGGTCAGGTTCAGGGTCATGGTCAGTTTTAGGTTCAGGTTCAAGTTTTGGTTTGGGGGCAAGGTCATGTCAGGTCAGGGTTAGGTTTGGGACAGGTTTAGTGTCAGGGTTAGGGTCAGGGTCAGGGTTAGGTTCATGGTTATGGTAAGGTCAGCTTTATGTTTAGGTTCTGTTTTATGAGTAGGTTCAGGATCAGGGTTAGCTTTAGGGTTACTACTCTGTTCAGGATCACGGATTGGGTCAGTGTTAGGTTTACAGTCATGGTTAGGGTCAGGGTTAAGGTCAAGGCCAGGGTCAGTTTTAAGGTTAAGTTCTGACATAGGCAAAGTTCAGAGTTAGGGTTATGATCAGGGTCAGGGAGAGGGTCAGGATTATTGTTAAAGTGGGGTTAGGTTTAGGGTTAGAGGTAGGTTGCGGGTTAGGGTTAGACCGGGGTAGGGTCAGTGTCAGGGATAATGTTAGGGGTTAGATTTAGGGTTAGGTTCAGCATTAGGTTTCGGGGTCAGGGCCCATGTTAGTGTCAGGGTCAGGGTTACGTTTAGGGTTAGAGATAGGTTCAGGCTCCCATTCAGTGTCAGGGTTAGTGTTAGGTTCAGGGTCAGGGTCACTGTTAGGGTCAGGGTTACGTTTCTGGTCTTTGCCTTGGTCGGGGTCAGGGTGAAGTCTAGGGCCAGTGTCAGGTTTACGGTCAGGATCAGGTATTGGTTTAAAGTCCCCATTCGGGTCAGGGACAAGATTATGTAGTGGTCATTGTTAGGGTCGTGGTTAGGTTTAGGGTCAGGGCCAGGGTCAGGTTTAGGGTCAGGGTCTGGTATAGGCAAAGTTCAGGGTTAGGGTTATGATCAGAGTCAGGTATATAGGGTCAGGGTTATTGTTAATGTTTAGGGTTAGTTCTACGTTTAGCGTTCGGTTGACGGTTAGGGTTAGAACTTGTTAGGTCAGGGTCCGTGGTAGGGTTAGGGGTTAGTGTTAGGGTTAGGTTCAGAGATAGGATTCGGGGGAGGGCCCATGTTAGTGTCAGGGTCAGGGTTACATTTAGGGTCAGAGTTAGGTTCAGTCTCACAGTCAGGGTCAGGTTTAGTGTTCCGTTGACTGTCGGCGTCACTGTAAGGGTCAGGGTTAGGTTATCGTCATGGTCTGGGTCAGGGTCAGGGTGAAGTTTAGCACCAGTGTCCTTTTTAGGGTCAGGTTCAGGTATTGGTTTAAAGTCCACATTCGGGTCAGGGACAGGGCTATGTAGTGGTCAGAGTTAGTGTCAAGGTTAGGATTAGGTTCAGAGTCAGGGTCAGGTAAAGGTCAGGGCCAGGGTCAGGTTGAGGGTCAGGCTTTGGTATAGGGTCAATGTTCGGTTTCAGTGTCACACTTAGGTTTTTTTGGCGGTAGGGTTTGGGCTTGGGGTTTGGGTTAGAGTTAGAAGTAGGGTTATGGTTAGGTTTAGGGTTAGGGTTAGACAGCGTAAGGTCAGGGTTAGGTTTGGTTTAGGGTAGGGGTTAGTGTTAGGTTCAGGGTCAGCATGACGTGTAGGTTCAGGGTCCTTATTAGGGTCATGGTTAGAGTTACCATTAGGTTTAGGGTTAGGGTCAAGCACACTGTCACGGTCAGGGGTAGGGTTAGGGTCCGGGTTAGGTCAGCGTCAGGGTTAGGATTAGGGTCAGGGTCAGGGTCCTGGTTAGGTTTGAGTCACGGTTATGGTAATGTCAGAGTTAGGTTTAGGTTCAGGGTCCACATCAGGGTCAGTGTCAGGCTTAGGTTTAGGTTTAGGTTTCAGGTCAGGATCACAGTCAGGGTCAGGTTCGGGGTCAGGGTCAGGGCTTGGGTCAGGTTTTGGGGCAGGCTCACCGTCAGTGTCAGGGTCAGGGTTAGTGGTTACTGTTAGGGTTAGCCCCGCTCCTGGGTCATGGACCCATCCGTTCAGGGTCTCAGGATAAACCCTGGGCAGAAGGGTGTAGACCCTACACCCGATCCCACTTAACCAGCCTTAAACTGGGCTGTGAACATGACTTGCCCACCAGATATCTAAACCCTCATCAGCCTGATCCTGCTTGGGGCATCTCCACCCACGATGGCATGGCAAGGTCCTCTTTACACACAGACACACAGACACCCAGAGGCACTCGCGCACACACACACACACACACACACCCACACACACACACAGAGAGAGAAAGGGAGGAGACCTAGGGCTACACAATTGGATAAGATGTGTGGGACTCTCTGACTCTGAGCGCCCTGGTGTCACCTTATAATTTTATTAGCCAAAGGGCCTGTGGCATTGGGGAATCCTGATATGACTTGCCAGGGAGGGGACGTGTCTGGCGGGCGAGCTCTCTTTTCCCTGCATCCTCTCGGCTTTAGTACAGCAGAAGAACATGTCGCTTCCTTTAGGATGTGCCTAGAAATGAGCTGGGCATGGCGGTTTTCTCTGTAATTGGGTGCCTGGATACGTGGGTTCCAATTCAGTTGGGCTCTGTTGTCAAGGAAGTGAGGTCACCACTGCCTGGGGGCTCCTTACCGAACTTCTTGCTCCACCAGAGCTCCCTGAGCCGCCGTTCCCTAAGCTGCTCAAGGCTCACACTCCACTCAATGCAGTGCCCATCCAGTGACCCCCATAGAGCCTCCCCGCAGCCCCTGGGAGGCCTGGGTGCAGCTGTTGTCCCCGCTGAGGAGAACAAAGCTGGGTTTAGTCCAGCTTAGTGTTAGGGTTAGGGTTAAGAAACTTAGCGTCAGGGTTAGGGTTAGACGTCTTTGGGGTCAGGGTTAGCGTAAGGTTTAGGGTGGGGTCAGGGTTAGGGTTAGGTTCATGGTTAGGTTTAGGGTCAGGATCACAGTAGGTCCAGGGTTAGCGTTACGGTCAGAGTCAGGCTCAGGGTCAGTGTTAGGCTGATGGTTAGGTTTAGGGTCAGGTTCAGGGTCATGGTCAGTTTTAGGTTCAGGTTCAAGTTTTGGTTTGGGGGCAAGGTCATGTCAGGTCAGGGTTAGGTTTGGGAAAGGTTTAGTGTCAGGGTTAGGGTCAGGGTCAGGGTTAGGTTCATGGTTATGGTAAGGTCAGCTTTATGTTTAGGTTCTGTTTTATGAGTAGGTTCAGGATCAGGGTTAGCTTTAGGGTTACTACTCTGTTCAGGATCACGGATTGGGTCAGTGTTAGGTTTACAGTCATGGTTAGGGTCAGGGTTAAGGTCAAGGCCAGGGTCAGTTTTAAGGTTAAGTTCTGACATAGGCAAAGTTCAGAGTTAGGGTTATGATCAGGGTCAGGGAGAGGGTCAGGATTATTGTTAAAGTGGGGTTAGGTTTAGGGTTAGAGGTAGGTTGCGGGTTAGGGTTAGACCGGGGTAGGGTCAGTGTCAGGGATAATGTTAGGGGTTAGATTTAGGGTTAGGTTCAGCATTAGGTTTCGGGTCAGGGCCCATGTTAGTGTCAGGGTCAGGGTTACGTTTAGGGTTAGAGATAGGTTCAGGCTCCCATTCAGTGTCAGGGTTAGTGTTAGGTTCAGGGTCAGGGTCACTGTTAGGGTCAGGGTTACGTTTCTGGTCTTTGCCTTGGTCGGGGTCAGGGTGAAGTCTAGGGCCAGTGTCAGGTTTACGGTCAGGATCAGGTATTGGTTTAAAGTCCCCATTCGGGTCAGGGACAAGATTATGTAGTGGTCATTGTTAGGGTCGTGGTTAGGTTTAGGGTCAGGGCCAGGGTCAGGTTTAGGGTCAGGGTCTGGTATAGGCAAAGTTCAGGGTTAGGGTTATGATCAGAGTCAGGTATAGGGTCAGGGTTATTGTTAATGTTTAGGGTTAGTTCTACGTTTAGCGTTCGGTTGACGGTTAGGGTTAGAACTTGTTAGGGTCAGGGTCCGTGGTAGGGTTAGGGGTTAGTGTTAGGGTTAGGTTCAGAGATAGGATTCGGGGGGGGAGGGCCCATGTTAGTGTCAGGGTCAGGGTTACATTTAGGGTCAGAGTTAGGTTCAGTCTCACAGTCAGGGTCAGGTTTAGTGTTCCGTTGACTGTCGGCGTCACTGTAAGGGTCAGGGTTAGGTTATCGTCATGGTCTGGGTCAGGGTCAGGGTGAAGTTTAGCACCAGTGTCCTTTTTAGGGTCAGGTTCAGGTATTGGTTTAAAGTCCACATTCGGGTCAGGGACAGGGCTATGTAGTGGTCAGAGTTAGTGTCAAGGTTAGGATTAGGTTCAGAGTCAGGGTCAGGTAAAGGTCAGGGCCAGGGTCAGGTTGAGGGTCAGGCTTTGGTATAGGGTCAATGTTCGGTTCAGTGTCACACTTAGGGTTTTGGCGGTAGGGTTTGGGCTTGGGGTTTGGGTTAGAGTTAGAAGTAGGGTTATGGTTAGGTTTAGGGTTAGGGTTAGACAGCGTAAGGTCAGGGTTAGGTTTGGTTTAGGGTAGGGGTTAGTGTTAGGTTCAGGGTCAGCATGACGTGTAGGTTCAGGGTCCTTATTAGGGTCATGGTTAGAGTTACCATTAGGTTTAGGGTTAGGGTCAAGCACACTGTCACGGTCAGGGGTAGGGTTAGTGTCCGGGTTAGGTCAGCGTCAGGGTTAGGATTAGGGTCAGGGTCAGGGTCCTGGTTAGGTTTGAGTCACGGTTATGGTAATGTCAGAGTTAGGTTTAGGTTCAGGGTCCACATCAGGGTCAGTGTCAGGCTAAGGTTTAGGTTTAGGTTTCAGGTCAGGATCACAGTCAGGGTCAGGTTCGGGGTCAGGGTCAGGGCTTGGGTCAGGTTTTGGGGCAGGCTCACAGTCAGTGTCAGGGTCAGGGTCAGGGTTAGTGGTTACTGTTAGGGTTAGCCCCGCTCCTGGGTCATGGACCCATCCGTTCAGGGTCTCAGGATAAACCCTGGGCAGAAGGGTGTAGACCCTACACCCGATCCCACTTAACCAGCCTTAAACTGGGCTGTGAACATGACTTGCCCACCAGATATCTAAACCCTCATCAGCCTGATCCTGCTTGGGGCATCTCCACCCACGATGGCATGGCAAGGTCCTCTTTACACACAGACACACAGACACCCAGAGGCACTCGCGCACACACACACACACACACACACACACACACACAGAGAGAGAAAGGGAGGAGACCTAGGGCTACACAATTGGATAAGATGTGTGGGACTCTCTGACTCTGAGCGCCCTGGTGTCACCTTATAATTTTATTAGCCAAAGGGCCTGTGGCATTGGGGAATCCTGATATGACTTGCCAGGGAGGGGACGTGTCTGGCGGGCGAGCTCTCTTTTCCCTGCATCCTCTCGGCATTAGTACAGCAGAAGAACATGTCTCTTCCTTTAGGATGTGCCTAGAAATGAGCTGGGCATGGCGGTTTTCTCTGTAATTGGGTGCCTGGGTACGTGGGTTCCAATTCAGTTGGGCTCTGTCGTCAAGGAAGTGAGGTCACCACTGCCTGGGGGCTCCTTACCGAACTTCTTGCTCCACCAGAGCTCCCTGAGCCGCCGTTCCCTAAGCTGTTCAGGGCTCACACTCCACTCAATGCAGTGCCCATCCAGTGACCCCCATAGAGCCTCCCCGCAGCCCCTGGGAGGCCTGGGTGCAGCTGCTGTCCCCGCTGGAGAGAACAGAGCTGGGTTTAGTCCAGCTTAGTGTTAGGGTTAGGGTTAAGAATGACTTAGGGTCAGGGTTAGGGTTAGACGTCTTTGGGGTCAGGGTTAGCGTAAGGTTTAGGGTGGGGTCAGGGTTAGGGTTAGGTTCATGGTTAGGTTTAGGGTCAGGATCACAGTAGGTCCAGGGTTAGCGTTACGGTCAGAGTCAGGCTCAGGGTCAGTGTTAGGCTGATGGTTAGGTTTAGGGTCAGGTTAGGGTCATGGTCAGTTTTAGGTTCAGGTTCAAGTTTTGGTTTGGGGGCAAGGTCATGTCAGGTCAGGGTTAGGTTTGGGACAGGTTTAGTGTCAGGGTTAGGGTCAGGGTCAGGGTTAGGTTCATGGTTATGGTAAGGTCAGCTTTATGTTTAGGTTCTGTTTTATGAGTAGATTCAGGATCAGGGTTAGCTTTAGGGTTACTACTCTGTTCAGGATCATGGATTGGGTCAGTGTTAGGTTTACAGTCATGGTTAGGGTCAGGGTTAAGGTCAAGGCCAGGGTCAGTTTTAAGGTTAAGTTCTGACATAGGCAAAGTTCAGAGTTAGGGTTATGATCAGGGTCAGGGAGAGGGTCAGGATTATTGTTAAAGTGGGGTTAGGTTTAGGGTTAGAGGTAGGTTGCGGGTTAGGGTTAGACCGGGGTAGGGTCAGTGTCAGGGATAATGTTAGGGGTTAGATTTAGGGTTAGGTTCAGCATTAGGTTTTCGGGTCAGGGCCCATGTTAGTGTCAGGGTCAGGGTTATGTTTAGGGTTAGAGATAGGTTCAGGCTCCCATTCAGTGTCAGGGTTAGTGTTAGGTTCAGGGTCAGGGTCACTGTTAGGGTCAGGGTTACGTTTCTGGTCTTTGCCTTGGTCGGGGTCAGGGTGAAGTCTAGGGCCAGTGTCAGGTTTACGGTCAGGATCAGGTATTGGTTTAAAGTCCCCATTCGGGTCAGGGACAAGATTATGTAGTGGTCATTGTTAGTGTCATGGTTAGGTTTAGGGTCAGGGCCAGGGTCAGGTTTAGGGTCAGGGTCTGGTATAGGCAAAGTTCAGGGTTAGGGTTATGATCAGAGTCAGGTATAGGGTCAGGGTTATTGTTAATGTTTAGGGTTAGTTCTACGTTTAGCGTTCGGTTGACGGTTAGGGTTAGAACTTGTTAGGGTCAGGGTCCGTGGTAGGGTTAGGGGTTAGTGTTAGGGTTAGGTTCAGAGATAGGATTCGGGGGAGGGCCCATGTTAGTGTCAGGGTCAGGGTTACATTTAGGGTCAGAGTTAGGTTCAGTCTCACAGTCAGGGTCAGGTTTAGTGTTCCGTTGACTGTCGGTGTCACTGTAAGGGTCAGGGTTAGGTTATCGTCATGGTCTGGGTCAGGGTCAGGGTGAAGTTTACAATCTCCCGGTGTAGGCAATGCTTGGCCTTTGGAACTGGACCTCAGGCGGACTCGCGGACAAGCCAGTGTTTCCCCACTAGAATGGAGAGATGACAGTAACCCTGATCACCTCCCTTTCACTGGAATGGGAAGTTTTGGGGATTGTCCCCACTCCTTTCCCCGCAAACCCCCTGCCACCGAAAACGCTGTCACATGTTGGAGGAATATGGCATGTGACTGCCCGTTTCTCGACTGTGCTGTTTCTGCGAGTTCCGGGTATGGCACCTGGTAGCTAGTCCAAGTCTGCCCTACGGACAGGAGGTCAAGGAGATGCTGTCCCCTTGGGACCAGAGGCACAGGACAGGCCTGCCTTCTGCCCAGACTCCTTCCTCAGAGTGGAGCACGTGTCCCTGCCCTAGTCGTCCCCTCATGTCTCCTTAGGAACCAGGCTTTGTCTCTCCGCACAGAGGGCGGGTGACACTTGTCTTGCCACCGGCCTGCTATTCCTGCCATGGCAGGCTACCCTGCTTCCCGTCCTTTTCCCGACCACAAGGCCAAAGGCTCCTTCTCTTCTCTGGGGGAGGTGTGCTGCGCCCTCCCCGACTTTCTCCTGGGGAGTGCAGTGATAGACGTGTGCAACCACGCTTCTCTCTCAGATCTCAAATACACAACATAACCCTACACCTAAAGGAGTTGGAGAAAGAACAACACAAAGAAAGCCTAAACCCAGCAGGAGAAGAGGAATAATAAAGATCAGAGCAGAAATCAATGAAATAGAAACAAACAAACAAACAAACAAAAACCACAAAAAAAACCAACAACAACAAAAAAAACAATAGAACAAATCAACGAAACTAAGAGCTGGTTCTTTGAAAGAATTAATAAGATTGATAAACCCCTTTCCAGACTTATCAAAAAGAAAAGAGAAAGAACCCAAATAAATAAAATCATGAATGAAAGTGGAGAGATCACAACCAACACCAAAGAAATACAAACAATTATAAGAACATACTATGAGCAACTCTACGCCAACAAATTCAAGAATCTGGAAGAAATGGATACATTCCTAGAGACATATAAACTACCACAACTGAACCAGGAAGAAATAGAAAACCTGAACAGACCCATAACCAGTATGGAGATTGAAACAGTCATCAAAAATCTCCAAACAAACAAAAGCCCCGGGCCAGATGGCTTCCCAGGGGAATTCTACCAAACATTTAAAGAAGAATTAATTCCTATTCTCATGATACTGTTCCAAAAAAATGAAATGGAAGGAAAACTCCCAAACTGTTTTTTTTTTTTCCTGAGGCCAGCATCACCTTGATCCCAAAACCAGACAATGTTCCCATCAAAAATGTGAACTACAGACCAATATCCTTGATGAACACAGATGCTAAAATTCTCACCAAAATACTAGCCAATAGGATTCAACAGTACATTAAAAGGATTATTCACCACGACCAACTGGGATTTATTCCAGGGCTACAAGGTTGGTTCAACATCTGCAAATCAATCAATGTGATACAGCACATCAATAAAACATATGATACTCTCCATAGATGCTGAAAAAGCATTTGGCAAAGTGCAGTGTCCCTTCCTGATTAAAACTCTTCAAAGTGTAGGGATAGAGGGCACATATTATCAATATTATCAAAGCCATCTATGAAAAACCCACTGCAAATATCATTCTCAATGGAGAAAAACTGAATACTTTTCCGCTGAGGTCAGGAACACGGCAGGGATGTCCGTTATCACCACTGCTCATCAAAATCGTACTAGAAGTCCTAGCCTCAGCAATCAGACAACAAAAAGAAAGAAATTAAAGGCATCCAAATTTTGCCAAATTGGCAGAAGAGAAGTCAAACTATCCCTGTTTGCAGATGATATGATACTGTATGTGGAAAACTTAAAGGACTCCACTCCAAATCTGCTATAACTTGTATAGAAATTCTGTAAAGTGTCAGGATATAAATCAATGAACAGAAATTGGTTGCATTTTTTTTATACAAACAAGACTGAAGAAAGAAATTAAGGAGTGAATCCCATTTACAATTGCACCCAAAACCCTAAGATGCCTAGGAATAAACCTAACAAAGAATCTATACTCAGAAAACTCTAAAGTACTCATGAAAGAAATTGAAAAAGACACAAAGAAATGGAAAAATGTTCCATGCTCCTGTATTGGAAGAACAAATATTGTGAAAATGTCTATGCTACCTAAAGCAATCTACACATTTAATGCAATCCCTATCAAAATCCCATCCCATCCATTTTTTTTCAAAGAAATGGGACAAATCATCCTAAAATCTATATGGAACCAGAAAATACTTCGAATAGCCAGAAGAATATTGAAAAAGAAAGCCAAAGTTGTGTGCATCACAATTCCAGACTTCAAGCTCTATTACAATGTTGTCATCATCAAGATAGTAGGGAACTGTCCCCAAAACAGACATAGATCAATGGAACAGAATAGAGAGCCCAGAAATACACCCTCAACTCTATGGTCAACTAATCTTCAACAAAGCAGGAAGGAATGTCCTATGGAAAAAAGACAGCCTCTTCAGCAAATGGTGTTGGGAAAATTGAACAGCCACATGCAGAAAAATGAAATTGGACCATTTCCTTATACCATACATGAAAATAGACTGCAAATGGATGAAGAAGCATAATGTGAGAAAGGAATCCATCAAAATCCTTGATGAGAGAACAGGTAGCAACCTCTTTGACCTCAGCAGCAGCAACTTCTTCCTAGGAACATCGCCAAAGGCAAGGGAAGCAAGGGCAAGAATGAACTATTGGGATTTCATCAGATCAAAAAGCTTTTGCACAGCAAAGGAAACATTTAACAAAGCCAAAAGATGACTGTCAGAAGTTATCTGGGAGAAGATATTTGCAAATGACATACCAGATAAAGGGCCAGTATCTATCCAAAATCTATAAAGAGCTTATCAAACTCAACACCCTAAGAACAAATAATCGAATGAAAAAAGGGCAGAGGACATGAACAGACATTTCTGCAAAGAATACATCCAAATGGCCAACAGACACATGAAAAAATGCTCCACATCACTCGGCATCAGGGAAATACAAATCAAAACCAGAATGAGATACCACCTCACACCTTTCAGAATGGCTAAAATGAACAAGTCAGTCAATGACAGATGCTGGTGAGGATGTGGAGAAAGGGCAACCCTCCTACACTGTACGTGGGAATGCAAGCTGGTGCAACAACTCTGGAAAACAGCGTGGAGGTGCCTCAAAAAGCTGAAAATAGAACTAGCCTATGACCCAGTGATTATAGTACTGGATATATACCCTAAAGATACAAACGTGGCATAATGAAGGGGCACATGCACCCAAATGTTTATAGCAGCAATGTCCACAATAGTTAAACTATGGAAAGAACCTAAATGTCCTTCAACAGATCAATCAATAAATAAGATGTGGTATATATGTACAATGGGATACTGTGCAGCCATCAAAAGAAATGAAATCCTGCTATTTGTGATGACATGGATGGAACTAGAGGGTATTATGCTTGGCGAAATAAATCAATCTGAGAGAAAGACAACTATCATATGATCTCCCTGATATGATGAAGTGGAGATGCAACATAGGCGGTTTTCGGGCATACGAAAAGAAAAATAAAAGAAGATGGGATTGGGAGGGAGACAAACCATAAAAGACGGAATCTCACAAAACAGACTGAGGGTCGCTGGGGGGAGGTGTGTTGGGAGAGAATGGTAGGGGTATGGACATTGGGGAGGGCAGGTGCTATGGTGAGTGATGGTGAGTGCTGTGAAATGGGTAAACCTGGTGATCCACAGACCTGTACCCCTAGGGATAAAAACACATTATATGTTTATAAAAATTTTTAAAAATAATTTAAAAAATCCATTAAAGAAAAAACACATATATGCAAAGCCTAGAGCTAATCTCATATTCAATCAAAAAAGTTTGAATGTTTTCCCCTTAAAGATCAAAAAAAAAAGACAAGTGTGTCCACTTTCACTACTCTCATTTGACATAGTACAGGATGTCCTAGCCAGAGAAACAAGGAACACAAAGAAATAAAAGACTCCAAAAGAAAAAAAGGAAGAAGTAAAATTTTATTTTTTTGGATAACATGAACTTACATGCAAAAAAATCCTAAAAACTTCACAAAAAATTTTGAATAAACAAATTTAATAAAGCTGCCAAATACAAGATCAATATATAAAAGACAAGAATTTTGTTTTGTTTCATTTTTTTAAATAGTTTTTCATGTCATCCTTGCTCAGTGATCACGCTAATCTTCTCTGCATCATTCCAATTTTAGTATATGTGCTGCCAAAGTAAGCACAAGACAGGAGCATTTTAACACTCTAATGATGAACTATCTGAAAAAATAAAGAGAACAATCTAATTCACAATAGCATCAAAAATAATAAAATACTTAGGAAAAGATTTAACTAAGAAGATGAAAGATCTGTACCCCATAAACTATGACATTGATAAAGAAATTGAAGGAGACATAAATGTAAAGATAGCTCATATTTATGAATGGTAAGAATTAATATTGTTAAAATGTCCATACTACCAAAAACCATCTGTAAATTCAATTCCTATCAAAAATCCAATGTTAGGGGTGCCTGGGTGGCTCAGTGGGTTAAGCCGCTGCCTTCGGCTCAGGTCATGATCCCAGGGTCCTGGGATCGAGCCCTGCATCAGGCTCTCAGCTCAGCAGGAAGCTGCTACCTCTTCTCTCTCTGCCTGCCTCTCTGCCTGCTTGTCATCTCTCTCTGTCAAATAAATAAATAAATAATCTTTTTAAAAAATCCAATATTTTTTTTACAGAAGTAAGTAAAGAATCCTAAAATTTATATGAGACCATAAAAGACAACAAGAAGCGAAATTACACTTCTTGATTTGAAACTATACTACAAAGCCCTCATGCTCAAAACAATAAAGTATACTGGCATAAAAATAGACCAATAAACAAGTAGAACAGAATTGAGAGTCCAGAAATAAATCCTTTCATACAGTCACCTAATATTTGACAGGGGCCAACATATATAATGGGTAAAGATAGTCTGTTCAATAAATGATATTTAAAACTGAATAGTCACATAAACCAGCATGAAACTGGAACCTTATATCACTCATAAATCTTAACTTGAAATAGATTAAAGACTTAAATGTGATGCATGAAACTAAATTTCCTAAAGGAAAACATAGGAAAAATTCTCCTTGACATTGGTCTTGCCAATAGTTTTTTGGATACCAGGCCAAAAACACAAGCAAAAGAAGCAAAAATAAATGCATCAAACTAAAGTTTCTGCATTGCCAAAAAAAAAAAAAAAAAAAAAAAGGGAATGAAAACACAATCCACAGAATGGAAGAAAATACTTACAAATCTTATATCTGAAAGGAGGTTAATAACCAACAGATACAAATAGAAAAAAATATATAATTAAAAAAATAGCAAAAGGATCTCAATAGACTTTTTTTTCAAAAAAGTTATATAAATGACCAACAGGAGCATTAAAAAGTGCTCAACGTAAAAACTCAGGGCAAAGTCATTATGTTGTTGTTGTTGTTGTTTACCTCTGAAAAAAACACAACAAGATATTACTAACTATTAGAATATGTACTACTAAAAAATTAAAACTAACAAATTTTGGTAAATATTGGGGAAAATGGGGAACTTATGCACTGTGATAGGGATATAAATTTGTATGGAAAACAGTATGGAGATTATTCATATTATTAAAAGTAAAATTACCATATGATTCAGTAATCCCACCTCTAGGTATATATCTAAAGGAAACGAAGTCACTATTCGAAGACATATCGGCACTCTTATGTTCATTATAAAATTATTAACTCTAAGCAAGAGATGGAAATAACTTCAGTATCCATTCATGGATGAATGAAATAAAATAAGTATGGTAAATATATACTATGGAATATTACTTAACCATGAAAAATTAAGAAATACTGCCATTTACAACAGCATGGATGGATCTTGAAGGTATTATACTAATTGAAATATTTCAAAGATTTTATATATATTTTTTAATTTATGTATTATGATATCCCTTACATACAGAATCTGAAGAAAAAGCAAACTAATGGAAACTTAGAGTTGAGTTGACAAGAGGTGAACCTGGGGTGGAATAAGGTGGTCAAAGGGTACAAACTTGCAACTATAATATGAAAAAGTTCTGGGGATCTAATGTACAGCATGATGATCATAGTTAATAATATATACATCCATTCTTATTGTGCTTCCCTTTATTAAACTTTGCATATATCACATTCTTACAAGTTGAAAGTTTATAGCAATCTTGTATAAAAGAGGTCTGCTGCCACCATTTTTCTAACAACATTTGTTCATTTTGTGTCTCTCTGTCACATGTTGGTAATTCTTGCAATATTTCAAGTTTTTTCAGTATTATTGTATTTGTTATGGTGATCTGTGATCAGTAATTATGACCCACTGAAAACTCAGAACTAGTTTACTTAAGGTATATACATTGTTTTTCCTTAAAGACATAATGCTTTTGAACAGTACAGTATAGTGTTTAATTTTATATGCACTGGGAACATAATTTTTATTTGCACTGGGAAACCAAAAAAAATAATAATAATTTGACTTAGTTTATTGAGATAGTCACTTTTTTTTAATTTTTTTTTAATTTTTTATTTTATAAACATATATTTTTATCCCCAGGGGTACAGGTCTGTGAATCACCAGGTTTACACACTTCACAGCACTCACCAAAGCACATACCCTCCCCAATGTCCATAATCCCACCCCCTTCTCCCTAACCCCCTCCCCCCAGCAAACCCTTAGTTTGTTTTGTGAGATTAAGAGTCACTTATGGTTTGTCTCCCTCCCAATCCCATCTTGTTTCATTTATTCTTCTCCTACCCACTTAACCCTCCATGTTGCATCACCACTTCCTCATATCAGGGAGATCATATGATAGTTGTCTTTCTCCGCTTGACTTATTTCGCTAAGCATGATACGCTCTAGTTCCATCCATGTTGTCGCAAATGGCAAGATTTCATTTCTCTTGATGGCTGCATAGTATTCCATTGTGTATATATACCACATCTTCTTGATCCATTCATCTGTTGATGGACATCTAGGTTCTTTCCATAGTTTGGCTATTGTAGACATTGCTGCTATAAACATTCGGGTGCATGTGCCCCTTTGGATCACTACATTTGTATCTTTAGGGTAAATACCCAACAGTGCAATTGCTGGGTCATAGGGAAGTTCTATTTTCAACATTTTGAGGAGCCTCCATGCTGTTTTCCAGAGTGGTTGCACCAGCTTGCATTCCCACCAACAGTGTAGGTGGGTTCCCCTTTCTCCGCATCCTCGCCAGCATCTGTCATTTCCTGACTTGTTGATTTTAGCCATTCTGACTGGTGTGAGGTGATATCTCATTGTGGTTTTGATTTGTATTTCCCTGATGCCGAGTGATATGGAGCACTTTTTCATGTGTCTGTTGGCCATCTGGATGTCTTCTTTGCAGAAATGTCTGTTCATGACCTCTGCCCATTTCTTGATTGGATTATTTGTTCTTTGGGTGTTGAGTTTGCTAAGTTCTTTATAGATTCTGGACACTAGTCCTTTATCTGATATGTCATTTGCAAATATCTTCTCCCATTCTGTCAGTTGTCTTTTGATTTTGTGAACTGTTTCCTTTGCTGTGCAAAAGCTTTTGATCTTGATGAAATCCCAAAAGTTCATTTTTTCCTTTGCTTCCCTTGCCTTTTGCGTTGTTCCTAGGAAAATGTTGCTGCGGCAGAGGTCGAAGAGGTTGCTGCCCGTGTTCTCCTCAAGGATTTTGATGGATTCCTTTCGTACATTGAGGTCCTTCATCCATTTTGAGTCTATTTTTGTGTGTGGTGTAAGGAAATGGTCCAATTTCATTTTCTGCATGTGGCTGTCCAATTTTCCCAGCACCATTTATTGAAGAGGCTGTGTTTTTTCCATTGGACATTTTTTCCTGCTTTGTCGAAGATTAGTTGACCATAGATTTGAGGGTCTATTTCTGGGCTCTCTATTCTGTTCCATTGATCTATGGGTCTGGTTTTGTGCCAGTACCATGCTGTCTTGATGATGACAGCTTTGTAATAGAGCTTGAAATCCGGAATTGTGATGCCACCAACGTTGGCTTTCTTTTTCAATATCCCTTTGGCTATTCGAGGTCTTTTCTGGTTCCATATAAATTTTAGCATTATTTGATCCATTTCTTTGAAAAAGATGGATGGTACTTTGATAAGAATTGCATTAAATGTGTAGATTGCTTTAGGTAGCATAGACATTTTCACAATATTTATTCTTCCAATCCAGGAGCATGGAACATTTTTCCATTTCTTTGTGTCTTCCTCAATTTCTTTCATGAGTACTTTATAGTTTTCTGAGTATAGATTCTGTGTCTCTTTGGTTAGGTTTATTCCTAGGTATCTTATGGTTTTGGATGCAATTGTAAATGGGATTGACTCCTTAATATCTCTTTCTTCTGTCTTGCTGTTGGTGTAGAGAAATGCAACTGATTTCTGTGCATTGATTTTATATCCTGACACTTTACTGAATTCCTGTATAAGTTCTAGCAGTTTTGGAGTGGAGTCTTTTGGGTTTTCCACATAGAGTATCATATCATCTGCGAAGAGTGATAATTTGACTTCTTCTTTGCCGATTTGGATGCCTTTAATTTCCTTTTGTTGTCTGATTGCTGAGGCTAGGACCTCTAGTACTATGTTGAATAGCAGTGGTGATAATGGACATCCCTGCCGTGTTCCTGACCTTTGCGGAAAAGCTTTCAGTTTTTCTCCATTGAGAATGATATTTGCGGTGGGTTTTTCATAGATGGCTTTGATGATATTGAGGTATGTGCCCTCTATCCCTACACTTTGAAGAGTTTTGATCAGGAAGGGATGCTGTACTTTGTCAAATGCTTTTTCAGCATCTATTGAGAGTATCATATGGTTCTTGTTCTTTCTTTTATTGATGTGTTGTATCACATTGACTGATTTGCGGATGTTGAACCAAACTTGCAGCCCTGGAATAAATCCCACCTGGTCGTGGTGAATGATCTTTTTAATATACTGTTGAATCCTATTGGCTAGTATTTTGTTGAGTATTTTCGCATCTGTGTTCATCAAGGATATCGGTCTATAGCTCTCTTTTTTGGTCGGATCCTTGTCTGGTTTTGGGATCAAGGTGATGCTGGCCTCATAAAATGAGTTTGGAAGTTTTCCTTCCATTTCTATTTTTTGGAACAGTTTCAGGAGAATAGGAATTAGTTCTTCTTTAAATGTTTGGTAGAATTCCCCCGGGAAGCCGTCTGGCCCTGGGCTTTTGTTTGTTTGGAGATTTTTAATGACTGTTTCAATCTCCTTACTGCTTATGGGTCTGTTCAGGCTTTCTATTTCTTCCTGGTTCAGTTGTGGTAGTTTATATGTTTCTAGGAATGCATCCATTTCTTCCAGATTGTCAAATTTATTGCCGTAGAGTTGCTCATAGCATGTTCTTATAATAGTTTGTATTTCTTTGGTGTTAGTTGTGATCTCTCCTCTTTCATTCATGATTTCATTTATTTGGGTCCTTTCTCTTTTCTTTTTGATAAGTCGGGCCAGGGGTTTATCAATTTTATTAATTCTTTCAAAGAACCAGCTCCTAGTTTCGTTGATTTGTTCTATTGTTTTTTTGGTTTCTATTTCATTGATTTCTGCTCTGATCTTTATGATTTCTCTTCTCCTGCTAGGCTTAGGGTTTCTTTTTTGTTCTTTCTCCACCTCCTTTAGGTGTAGGGTTAGGTTGTGTACCTGAGACCTTTCTTGTTTCTTGAGAAAGGCTTGTACCGCTATATATTTTCCTCTCAGGACTGCCTTTGTTGTGTCCCACAGATTTTGAACCGTTGTATTTTCATTATCATTTGTTTCCATGATTTTTTTCAATTCTTCTTTAATTTCCCGGTTGACCCATTCATTCTTTAGAAGGATGCTGTTTAGTCTCCATGTATTTGGGTTCTTTCCAAACTTCCTTTTGTGGTTGAGTTCTAGCTTTAGAGCATTGTGGTCTGAAAATATGCAGGGAATGATCCCAATCTTTTGATACCGGTTGAGTCCTGATTTAGGACCGAGGATGTGATCTATTCTGGAGAATGTTCCATGTGCCCTAGAGAAGAATGTGTATTCTGTTGCTTTGGGATGAAATATTCTGAATATATCCGTGATGTCTATCTGGTCCAGTGTGTCGTTTAAGGCCTTTATTTCCTTGCTGATCTTTTGCGGGATATAGTATTCTTGGCTGCATGTTTTTCTTGTTTAGTGCTCTGAAAATATCATGCCAGCTCTTTCTGGCCTGCCAGGTCTCTGTGGATAAGTCAGCTGCCAATCTAATATTTTTACCATTGTATGTTACAGACCTCTTTTCCCGGGCTGCTTTCAGGATTTTCTCTTTGTCACTGAGACTTGTAAATTTTACTATTAGGTGACGGGGTGTGGGCCTATTCTTATTGATTTTGAGGGGCGTTCTCTGAACCTCCTGAATTTTGATGCTCATTCCCTTTGCCATATTGGGGAAATTCTCCCCGATAATTCTCTCCAGTATACCTTCTGCTCCCCTCTCTCTTTCTTCTTCTTCTGGAATCCCAATTATTCTAATGTTGTTTCGTCTTATGGTGTCACTTATCTCTCGAATTCTCCCCTTGTGGTCCAGTAGCTGTTTGTCTCTCTTTTGCTTAGCTTCTTTATTCTCTGTCATTTGGTCTTCTATATCACTAATTCTTTCTTCTGCCTCATTTATCCTAGCAGTTAGAGCCTCCATTTTTGATTGTACCTCATTAATAGCTTTTTTGATTTCAACTTGGTTAGATTTTAGTTCTTTTATTTCTCCAGAAAGGGCTTTTATATCTCTCGAGAGGGTTTCTCTCATATCTTCCATGCCTTTTTCGAGCCCGGCTAGAACCTTGAGAATTGTCATTCAACTCTAGATCTGACATATTACCGATGTCTGTATTGATTAGGTCCCTAGCCTTCGGTACTGCCTCTTGTTCTTTTTTTTGTGTTGAATTTTTACGTCTTGTCATTTTGTCCAGATAAGAGTAAATGAAGGGGCAAGTAAAATACTAAAAGGGTGGCAACAACCCCAGGAAAATATGCTTTAACCAAATTAGAAGAGATCCAAAATCGTGTGAGTGGGGAGAAAAGGGATAAAAAGAGGTTCAAAAAGGAAGAAAGAAAAAAAAAAAAAAAAAAAAGAAAAAGAAAAAAAAAAGTAAAGAATTTTTTTTAAAAAAAGAAAACACCTAAGAAAAATTTAAAAAAGAAAAAAATATATATATTAGATAAACTAGTAAAAAATCGTTAAAAAAAAGAAAAGGTAACAGTTAAAAAAAATTTTACCCGAAGGCGAGAAGAAAAAAAAAAATGAAAAAGAAAAAATTAAATTAACTGCAAGACTAAAGAAATCACAGGAAAAAAGCCATGAGTTCCGTGCTTGGCTTTCTCCTCCTCTGGAATTCTGCTGCTCTCCTTGGTATTGAAACCGCTCTCCTTGGTAGGTGAACTTGGTCTCGGCTGGATTTCTTGTTGATCTTCTGGGGGAGGGGCCTGTTGTAGTGATTTTCAAGTGTCTTTGCCCCAGGGGGAATTACACCGCCCTTACCCGGGGCCGTGGTGAGTAATCCGCTCCGGTTTGCTTTCAGGAGCTTTCGTTCCCTGAGCGCTTTCCGTAGAGTTCCGGAGGACAGGAATACAAATGGTGGCCTCCTGGTCTCGGGCCGGAGGAGCCGAGAGCCCAGGGCCCCACTCCTCAGTGCGCCCTCAGAGAACAGCGCCCAGTTACTCCCGTCTGCCTGACCTCCGGCCGCGCTCCGAGCTCACCGAGCCTGTGACCGGTTTCAAGGTAACACCGAGCTGTGAGCTTACTGTCGGCTCTGTCTCTGCAGCCGGCTTTCCCTTTCTAATACCCGCAAGCTCTGCGACACTCAGACACCCCCGATCCTTCTATGACCCTGTGGGACCTGAGGCCACGCTGACCCCGCGTGGGCTTTGCCCCGGTTTAGCCTCTGGAGCGATGTCCCTCAGCGGAACAGACTTTTAAAAGTCCTGATTTTGTGCGCGGTTGCTCCGCCGCTTGCCAGGAGCCGGCCCCTCCCCCCGGGGTCTATCTTCCCGTCGCTTTGGATTCACTTCTCCGCCGGTCCTACCTTTTAGAAAGTGGTTGATTTTCTGTTTCCAGAATTGCTGTTCTTCTTCTCTTCGATCTGCCGATGGGTTTTCAGGTGTTTGCAATCTTTAGATAAGCTATCTAGCTGATCTCTGGCTAGCTGAAGCAGTCTCAGCTTGCTACTTCTCCGCCATCTTGACTCCTCGAGATAATCACTTTATTGAGGCGGTCTGGAACAAAACCCACAAGACCTCTGAAGTTTATCTCTACTGTACTATATACATAAAAGTTGCTAAGAGAGTAGATCTTAAAATTCCTTACCATACATGCATAAAAAACAGTGGAAACTATATGAGATAGTAGATGTATTAACATTTTTATGTAGATTATATTGCAATACAGATGTATGCCAATTTATCAAATTGTACAAAATTTACACAATGTTAAAAGTTTGCAATGTTATAAGAAACCATTTCTTATATTTACAAATTATAATATGTCGATTATTTTTCAATAAAGCTGGAAAAAACTTTTTGTAGAATTAATCTATTTTTTAAAAAAGGAAGTAAGTAAGGAAGAAGTAGAAACTGCAACTAACTCTGAAATAATAGAATACAAAATCCATTTTAGTTATATACACTGTGACAAAAACTATTAGTTAGTTTACAATGAAGGAGTACTTATGAAGCATGAAGGGTGGTCTATAAATAAGGCTGAAAGAGCTCAGTTTTAAGGTTTAAATTTAAAATCTTCTTTTGAAATACTAAACTCACCACCCATTTTTCCAAACATAAATGTCTTAACTGCATGAATTTATTTCATACAACTCTAAAATCTAGTTTCATAAGAAAGCAGCATGCAAATCTTGAATAAGACAGACTTGCTTAGGTTTCTTTATGTTCAACAGTAAAGGATACTTCCCTAAAAAGAAGAAAAATCAGCATATTTATTATGATAATTATTATTCATAATGAGATTCATATTGAATTAGGGAATATATATCCTCAGAGGGGGGGGTAAAGTAAAATGAAAATTTATTTTGGTAAATGTGTCTATGAAGAGTCAATACAATGCATCAATATAAATGAATATTATCATTTTGAACAATTTAATTACTATTATTAGAATTATTATAAGTATAAAAAAATAGCTATCATTTTAGCATGGAATATGAGACTCTCATGCTCCATGCTTCATTACATCCACACAACAACTCTGCATAATAAGTATTATCATCACCATTTCATGGGTGAAACAACTGAGGCTAACACATTTAGATAACTGGTTTATGATTACATGGCTAGTAAAGATGCATCACACTAATTTAGGCTTTATGATTTCAGAATTGTACTCTTTCCACTACACATTCTATTACTCTGTAAATACTTGGCTTGTTCTCATTTAGTTCTTTAATTTTATTCATGTGGTGATGGCTTAAAGCTTCATTTAAAGGAAGCTTAAAAAATTCATTTAACCAAAAGCTCCCAAGAATTAAAAATGTCATGGATCTAATGTAGACATGGATATCATTAGTTAATGGGTAACTATATATTTTCCACTCTAGTGAGATAAAAATCAGAGTATTTTTCTAAGTTTTAGTCTCTGAGTGTTCAAAAGGACTTTGTTAAAATAGAAATATTTAGACAAAGGTGATCAAAAGTCTGGATCAGGTCACCTTAAGATAAATATTAGGAAACTGAGGAAACAAATGGAGATTTGAACACTGAGCTATGATATAATGAATGGTTTAAAGTATTTAGTAGAGCATAGAAAAGCCCTTTAAAGCCTGGTCTTAGCCTAGCATTGCAGCTTCTGGGATATCTGTCTATCTATCATCTACCTATCTATCTATCTATCTATCTATCTAGATATAAACTTGAAAACTTTTTTAACTAAAGGATTTTGAGAAATAGAACATAATTAGCACCATAGAAGATCTGTTTATGATAACAACCTAGCCCCTCCTCCCAGTTTGTTAATATTCTCTCTTATTTAATGTAACATTGTGCAAATATACCACTACTGATCTGCCGTTATGAATGAAATAACTATAATCATCTGTTTGCATATCCTGGTGAAAATATTCATTTAGTTCTAGGAATATTCATTGTATTTCTAGGAATGGACCAAATTTTTTTTTAATTTTTAAGTTTTCTAAATATTGTCCAACTTACCTCATATGTTTTTATTATGTGCACTGTCATTCCTTCACATTCTTGCAAGACATTTTCACTGTTGCCCAATATGGTAAGTGTGTAATAGTATGTCATTCTAGGTTTTAATTTATTTTTAATTTAATTTAATTTAATTCCAGATTAATAATAAAGATAAACAGTTTTTATATATGAGTGGCCATTTGGATTACCCTTTCTGTAAAGTACATGCTCAAATCTTTTGATATCTTAACATTGTGTCATACTGACTTCTTTAATAGTAGATTTTCTGAATGAACTTTTAGCTGTGTAGGTCTTCTCTCTATTTTATTTTGAACTTGTTTTCATTTCAAAATCTTTATATTTATTTTCATAATCTGCTTTTATTTTGCTTTGTCTATTATCTATCTATCTATCTATTTATTTATTATTTATATTGCAAGCAAGAGAGAGCGAGCAAGTGAGAGCGCAGGGAGGGATAGAAAAAGAAGGAAAAGAATCTTAAGCAGGCTCCAGGCTCAGCACAGAGCCCAACTCTGGGCTCTATTTCACAACCCTGACATCATGACCTGAGCCAAAATGAAAGAAATAAAATAAAATTAAGGTGTTAAAAAAAAAAGGAAAAAGAATTGGAGGTTTAATTAAGTGAGCCACCCAGGCACCCCTGTGGTATCTTAAATTGGCTGTCATATCTTTAAAGTTCTAGAGTATCCATTTAATTCATTTATAAAATCTTTCTCAATATCATTTTTAGTTTCAGTTTTTTGTTCAATTTGCTTCCCCTCTCATTTCTTTGAGCAGAGTAATCAAGCCATTTTACAATCTTTATTGATCATTTTAACATCATACTTAATCCCATTTTGTCTATCAAATCTTGTTAATGGTTTTTCTTTGTGTGCTTTGTTCCATTTTGCTATGTTCAAGACATTATATTTGAAACTCTTATTGAGTAGGGATAATTAAGAGCTATAATAATGGTATGGTCCTCCTTGGCAGTATTTTCTCTTATATCTGAGACTCTACAAGACAATCATACTCCAAATTCAGTGATTGACTTTCTCAGTTTACACAGAAGGCAAGGTAGGCTATAGTCTTATTTCTGCTTCTCCTTGTGCTTTGGGGATCTCAACTTAAATTTGGGTTGTACCAAAGTCCTCAAATTTGATTGCTGCTCGATTTTGAATTTTGTTTCTCTAGTATCAAGTGTCTATTAAAAACACAGCTCAGTGTGTTTTAGCAGTTTCAAATGCTCTCATAGCTAAAATGGCTTCAGGCATATATCTTTAGACTCTCATTGTGTTTCGTATTTTGGCCCAGTAATCCCTCACTTTTTTTTTTATAATCATTCTGATATTTTTAACTTTAAAAGCTATTTTGTCTGGATTTTTAAGTTGTCTTAAGTAGGAGTTTTTAGATCACCATTACTAGAAGCAACAACAAATATACATGAAAATATCTGCAGTAGTTTATCACATCTTTATGGCTTTGAACTTCCATAAGCCGAGGCATCCTTCTCTAATCACTTAGGCAAACTCCAATTTACCCTTTAAAAAACAACACAAGAATTGCTTCATTTAAGAACATGTTCAGGGATGACCCTTCCCCACTGTTCTTACCAACATTCCTACACACTCTTTGCTACCCACACCTTGTTTATGAACTTTCATTAGGTATATCAGCGTCACCAGAATTTTGCTCTATTGTATTTTTGTCCTTTAGAGCTTTAATTAAATATTAATTCCATAGAAAGTCTGTCCCTTTTCTTTCAAACCTGGGTTAGTTATTTCTTCTCATTCTTTTTCAGAAGTTACTTTATTAGAGAAACTTACAACTGTATTGTGACTTTGGAGCCTTTACAGTTTTTTGACTGGAAAAATCACCCATCCCTGAGATTTTTACGCCGCTTCCTTGCTGATATTATTCAGAAATCTGTTCAAAACAGACTTTTTCAGGGAGGCCCTTTCGGACCACTCAGTTACAAAACCTCTTCTCAATCACTGCTGCTTTTTAAAATGTGCTTATTTAGTTCAAATATGCATCACTATTAAAGAAAAACCAGTACAATTTTTTTCTTTTTAAAGTTGGCTTACCTATTATCTCTCTCTCCAATTAAAATGATTCCTCTGGGCTGGAGTTTTGTTGTGTGCTCATCTTAGGCCAGGCACTCAATAAATTGTCTCTGAATGATTGAATTGTTTGACTCCCTTGCTAGATTCTCAACTTCATGAGGCCAAGGATTGTTCTATTCAGTCCTTCTTTATCCTCAATATCTGTTATATTGCAGTCACTTACGTGACTAATGGGGAAAATCACAGAAAGAAGGAGTTAAAACTATAGAAAAACCCCGTAGGTTCAATAACACAAAGCTTTCTAAAATTATTTAGCCCAAGAATTGCATACTGGCTGCACTTTTGATTTTTTTTAAATGGTATTGAATTTTATTTAAATGGAAATACTTGAATGGTGGAATAATAAAAAAAAAATTATAAAAGCAACTTGCTCCTTAAAGTAAGAATTATATAGGGCATCTCTTCTAGAGGCAAAATTTTCAAATGTCAAACATCTGAAAGCATAGAAGGAGAAGTAAGAGTGTGAATTGTACTTCAATGCTCTTTTCTTTATATAAACAGCTTCATTCACACCTTTCCAATTTTTTAAACTCTTTTGACAAAGCCTTCAGAGGAGTTACTGCTGATGACAACCATCACAGCCTGACAGGAGATATTTTATAAAGAAAAATAATAGCATGTTTTTCCCAAATTGTTAAGGATATGGTGAAGCTCTGTCGGATTCAAAGGAGGAATGTGCAATTCCATGCTATATATAATAATGACTTATTTTAATAGTGGCCTTGCAATTTTTCAGATATATCCATTTACTGAAACCACTATGAAATAAACAAAAAACAAACAAATTAACAGGGGTTCGAGACAGGAATTATCTAATCTAAAAATAGCACATGTTCACAGAATACACAACACATATCCCAAGTACTACTATAGGTTTCAAGTAATAGTCAAAACAATAGTAAACATGATTCAGACCCTACCAGTCAAATCATAAATGGGACCTTAACTGTAAATCCTTATCTTTAGATCAAAGTGGGTAATTGGGTGCTGAAGATACATTATAGAACTAATATGTTATAGAACTCCTCTGAAATGAGTCATTTATTACATCACTTTTCCTGCACAGCTGCTGACCCATTTTTTGGTTCCTGGAAATAGCTGCTACCCGGTCATACTTCTTAAAAGCACATATATTGATAACTCTACTCATTCCTCCATTCCGCTGTGACTGTCACTGTGTTAAAATGTGGAGTCAGCTGACTCACTTGTGGTGGTAATAAAGTAGAAGAGTTTTCAAAGTATTTTGTCATTTCTAAAAATGCAAAAACCAAATTACATTGAAATCCTAAGGGGTGTTTCAGGGAGAGCTGTAGGATGTGGTTTCTTGTGTAATCCACAGAGATTAGCTCCAACACATATTTAAACTCTCCTCTAGGAGCAACCTTAGTGGTAAAAAACAAGAAGATAAACAGATGTATACACACCCTGGCACAAAATTATCACTTATGTTTGTCTTCCTAGTCTCCTCGTGTTACTTATTTATCTTAACTTCTCTCTGAAATCAGGGAACACAGAATCTCAATCAGTTGACATTTTTCTACTGAATTACCCAATAGTCTGATCATACCCCTAAGACTTTTTTAAATTAGTTCACTCATAATCCCAAATCTGCTTTGCTTCCTCATCTTAGTACACTGTAATTTGATTTCAAAATGAGGACAGTTGTCAGTAATGCCACATTCATTAATCTATTTTACAATTCCATGTACTTAGAACTATGAAAATATGTTAATAACATCCATTCCAATAAGCCACCCTAAATTTATTATCATGAAACAAGACCTCAAGAAAAAGAATTCAAAATCATCCATGTATTTGCAATTTATTTCAATAAAGCCTTTATCAATAGACTTCCCTGTGCACATGGTGGTCAAATTGCTGGTGAAAACCAGCCAGATCTATTACAAGCTTTCTCATGGCTTCTAGGTAACCCAAGTGAGCCTTTATTGATACTGGGAAGGGATAAAGCAGGGAAGGGATAAACAGTGATGTAAGAATTGGCTAGACAAAAGTAATGACTCTCATTACAGAGTGAGTATTTTAAAGCAAAAGAGCCTGTTGGGAATATTGTTTTATAAAATAGTGGTTTTTTTTTTAATTAACCTTTAAAAATTCATTTAGTTAGCATATAGTGTACCATTAGTTTCAAATGTAGATTTCAGTTATTCATCCATAGCATATAATAGCTAATGCTCAGTACTTACTGTTATAGCTTCTTGAAAGCAAAATTTTAACCCACTGAGCCACCCAGGCACCCTAAAAAAGCAGAATTTTAGATCATATTTTCTGATTACTTCCATGTAGTACAACACTTTCCTGCTAGCAACCTTCAAAACATACTGTTTGTTAGAGGAATTTCTTTAATAATAAATAAATAGGAATTTATTTAGATTTATAAATATATAAAATAAATAGGAATTTATTTAAATTTATTTAAATATTGCACACTGTTTCATTGTTCATAAATAAGGTGATGATATTATAACCATTAGTTGGTATCACTGATATATCATTTTCTTTTACTTCTCAATGCATTCTCTTTGCACAAAATAGATATATATTTTAAAAGAATCTGAATCTGTGGCAGACTTTTAAAAAACCCTATACAGTAAAGTTTATCATTTTAAGTAATCTCAATTATCTTCCTCAATTGTGATAGTATATCCTTCTATCTAGGCCAGATATTGTATGAGGGATTTGAAGCGACATACTTTTCTAAATTTCACTTTTCTCATCTGCAAAATGCTGATCATGATCCTACAATAAAATACACTTACAATTTTTTGATGAAAATTTATTTATTTATTTTAAGATTTTATTTATTTATCAGAGAGAGTGGGCGAGAGAGCAAGCACAGGCAGACAGAATGGCAGGCAGAGGCAGAGGGAGAAGCAGGCTCCCGGCCGAGCAAGGAGCCCGATGCGGGACTCGATCCCAGGACGCTGGGATCATGACCTGAGCCAAAGGCAGCTGCTTAACCAACTGAGCCACCCAGGCATCCCTTTTTTGATGAAAATTTAATCTGTATAAACAATATATTTGCTGTAATGCGTGGTTCATGGAAAACATCTTATTTAATTATAAGCAACAACAGTATTAGAAATTAAGTAAATGTGTCTATAATATTTGAAAGTTTTAACACATAATTCCAGTGCTTTGCCTTATTTTCTCAAATCCCTTTACCACTTTCACTGACAGAATCAAATGTACTTTTTCTACTAGTAGCCGGCTCTTTGTCTTTTGTCAGAAAGATGCCCTTGTGAATTATTTATAATAGAGATATTAGCAATAATAATAATAATAATAATAAATAGCAATGAAAATGTTAAAAAAAGTTTTCTTAACTAATTAGGGTTTTTAGACATCAATTAGAGGAACCACCTCTGGCAAGCAAATTAATCTGCAAGACATTCCCAGAATTAACAAGTCAGTCAGATACAGGGTTGTGTCCGTAGACTGAAAGGTGAAGCAAAAGGACTAGGTTTGGAAAATAGGTAAGGACAGTGAAAAAAATGATCAAATTTTTGGACAAAATAAATTCTTAGGTGTCCTTTCAATGGAGTCCTGGGCATTATGTAGCAGAAACTCTGGAGATTATCTCAATCCATTGGAGTCACCCCGTTTATTAGCTTGCTATTGACAAAGTTATTTACAAACTGTAGAGCAAGAGGTTATAATGTAGAAAACTGATGGTAATGCACAAGATTCTTGTTAACAATAATGCAAGTTAGTGATTTTTCATTAGAAAACATAAATGCTATATCCCAAATTATGGGCCCAGAGCACTTCTGCTGCACAACTCTGCTTATATCCCAAATAACCATGTGAACTAGTTTTAATATCTGCTTCTCTTCTTAATTTTTTGAAAAAAATTCTTGACACAAGTATTTTATAATTGTGTGATAATCATGCATTTAATTTCTTGGAGAACAAAACACACTTTAGCATAACTTTGTTCTTTCACAGAACCAGCCTTGATAACACACTTCTATATGTTAGAAATGATGTAATAAATGTAGAATATTGGGCACTCGTTTGGTATTCTTTGCCATGTTTTGCACTATCTAAAAAGAGATCAGTGAACTTGGACTGGAGTTAGTAGACATGGAAGAAAATCAAATATTACAGAGAAGAATACTCTGTGGTCCACAACCTAAACGGGCTGGGATTCCCATCATTTGGATCCCTGTAGCTTTACAAAAGTCAATTAAATTTTTGTGTCTCCTATTAAAGTTGATTCCCCAGTACTTTTTCAAACATCTCTTGTAAAGTATTGTTTCCCAGAAAGAAAGGGATTTTGCACATGTCTTTGGTCATGATCTCAGTCAGGATCCTGGGATCGAGCTCCATATCGGGCTTCCTGCTCATTAGGGAGTATACTTCACAGTCTCTCTCTGCAGCTACCTCCCCCTGCACCACTCATGCTCTCTCTCTCAAATAAATAAATACAATCTTTAATTTTTTAATTAAAAATAAGATAAATAAAATAAAATAAAAAGTCTGGTCCTACTGCCCCACTTAGCTCCTTTTTTTTGAGTTGTATTTAAAGCAGCATGAGAGAACATGAGGCTTTTTTTTTTTTTTTAAAAAAAAAGGAAATAATTGAGTTTCGTTAGGATTTAAGATCTTGTCTGCTAGACAAAAACGTTGGCTTTGTTAACATGTGAAAATTAACAAAAGAGAATAAGATAGAATTCTTCTAATTTTTTTTTGTAGAAATTAAAAATTTCCTCCAACCCAATTACATACAGACCCATTAAGTAAATTCATTCCAATGTCCCAAACCATCCTTTTCTAATAGTAATGCATCTGTGTAAACAGGGTCAACCCAAGGAATAAATAAATATTATTATTTTTTTCCTGTCTCTTCCACAGTCACATCTGGGTATATTGGTAGCAAGCCAATTATCTATCTTATAAGACATGATATCATAAGGAAGCGTATTCTGTCCATTTGGAACAACTGAAAATCATTGTAATTTTATCTTGGTGCAGTAACTTGAGATGGCACAGTGTGGGTTATGAATATATATATATTTTTTTTTTACTGGGAAGAAGAGATTATAGAGATATTGGTTATCCAAGAGAGATTGACAGGTGTTGATAGTTGCCAGGTCAATATCCATCTACTTTTTCCTTTAATATCAGTAAGCACTGAGGGATTGACAACAAGGAAACTTAAAACAACATCAAATATTTTATTGTCTCTTTTCTAGTGATATTGTAACCATATGACAAAGTATCAGTCGTACAAGCTATCATGCTCTTTTACCTCTATCTTTCTGCCAGAAATGTGGGCTTAATAGTGAGAACTCCAACAGCAATTTTTGCAACTGTGAATAAAAAGCCATGAAAACCTCTAAGATAGTTCACTTGACTTTCTTAAGACGCTGAACCAACACCAGAAAACACTCTCTGTAGTCTTCTTGTTAAATGAAAAAATATGGTTAAACCACTTTTGAAAGTCTACTACATACAGCAAAATGTAAATCTTAATTGAAATATGTCCTCTCAGCTGTGCTTAAGCAACTGAGTCCTGAGCTTTTCAGGTTTTCAGTCTGAAAGAGTACACCTCTGGTGCTCTGAAAGGGAAGAGAAAGGACACCCTGTTCACCATCTAAATTAAAGAAGAGAAATCTGTGCATTTAAGTGGGCCATATAAAATTTATCAAGCAATTATCTCCTAACTCCTTCCTATCCAACTTACCTGATATGCTCTCCCTACTCCTTTATTCCACGCTACTGCCTTTTCCAGGATTCTGTCTCACATCACAACATGTCTTCTGTTATTTCCTTCTTGCAAGCTAGTTTTGTTTTCTCCATCTAAAGAAAATCAACAATCATTGTGTATTTCAATTCCCACTTTCCTCAAATGCATTGATTCTTCCTATCTATTACTCTTTTCTCATACTCAGTGTCTTTGTCTTTATGGGGTTTGTACTTTGCTTTTCCCCATACTTTACTGCCATTATATAATCAAATCTAATAACTTCTTAGAGAAAGTTAAAAATTCCTGCATAGCTACACGTGAACACAAAGTCACTGATTTTTAGCAAACCTATAAGATAGTCAGACATCCATTCAATTTCTTTTTTTTAAGATTTTACTTATTTATTTGTCAGAGAGAGATGACAAGCAGGCAGAGAGGCAGGCAGAGAGAGAGGAGGAAGCAGGCTCCCTGCTGAGCAGAGAGCCCGATTTGGGGCTCGGTCCCAGGACCCTGGGATCATGACCTGAGCCAAAGACAGTGGCTTAACCCACTGAGCCACCCAGGCGTCCCTCCATTCAATTTCTTAACTGAGTCTCAAATGCATCCTGAGTTCTAACCTAAACCTAGTTTCTACTTCTTACACGTTGTTATATGACCAAATTCTTTCAGTTCTGTATTTTGTAACATTTAAATATTAATCAATTGATGCTTTGTCTGTGTATTTCTATGAAAATAATTGGAATACTGTAGATTTATTGATATATTTATATATTTATAATCAAAGTGTCATCAGTTGAAGTTTTTGGAAATTTCAGATATAATGATTAACCTAAAATGATTCTGTCTCAAATCCCTCTGATATCAAAGCCCAACACCTGATTATAGCCAAACCTGTGGTGGATAGTTCCATGGGAAATTGCAGTTACTTAACACTGATAGCATCTCATGTTCTCTCTCTCATTTTAGAATGTGTCCAACACAACCCCAAAGTGTAGGAGAGTTAATGTCCTCTGAGGACAGCTCTCAGTGAAGTGGAAATAAGAACCATAGATAAAATTGTCAGTTTTAAGGTCTTCATGAGGACAACTTAAAGAAGTTTCTCAGGACCTTTCAGTAAAAGCAAGCCTTCATTCTCTTTCAACAACAATTATATCAACAATGTACCTCTTTGACAAAGTTGCTTCTTCACTGTATCACTTTCCCATTCTTTTCTACCTTGGATAATCTCCCAGATAAACTAACAGTACTCAAATCCTTTGTCCTACTCTTTGCTCTCAGGATAAATGGAGCCAAAAGACTTAGATTAATATCAAGTTCTGAATGGGATCTTAGAGCTATTTCTGTCCAGATTTTCATAAACATAGGGACCTTTGAATTATCAGGCTATAAATAAGTTCTAAATGGAGGGGGCAAAAGCAAAAAGTAGAAATGTTTATGTTTGATTTTTAATCATGATTAATTGACTTTATTGATTATTAAAAGTACTAACATTATAAAAGTGTGGATCTTTGTAAAACAATGTCATAATGTAAGAAATAAGTTGCATAGTCCTTTGGAGAATATTAAACCAAGTGTTCAGGTGCCATCTAATTTCTTGTTTAATCCAGAACTTTGGTGTGCATTATCTTGAGGAATAGGATTTTGAAGTCCAGACAGACTAACAGAAAACAAATCCAAATGTGTGTGTTTATATTTCTGCTTTTGTTGTAAAAATCAAAGTGTGATTGCTTGTTTAAAATGGTAAAACTAATAATGTTCATGGACTCTATTATAAATTTTCTAATTGTAGGGGAAGAATCCAATAAACATAGAATTAATTGATTTACAAATCTTCAAAGAGCTACAGGATCAGGTAGTGGTATGTTCTGATTCAACAGCATCATAATGCAGCATTTTATATGTGTGGCTAATGTTTATTTTCATGAATGTTTGCTAGCTAGTCAGCCAATACAGAGAAATATTAGGTAGGGTAATTACTCACAGTTGTGTTTAATAAAATGAGAGAAAATTATCAAATGACACTAATAATAATAATCCTATAGCAGGCTAAATAATTCAATGATAATTACAAGTATTAATCTAGCTTTCTTACCTGTTTGTGACTCTTCTCTCCTTTATCATAATGGGAGTAGCAGATTGTCTGCAATGAATTGTGAAAACCCAGCAGTGACTTTGGCAGTGAAGGCCTCCCATCAATTTTGATAGGTTAAAATGATTCTGGTTAGTCTTGAGCAAATGTGTCAATTTTTTTTTTCTGTGTGTGTCATAAAAGAAAGAAGCAATAGTAAATTCTTGCTGTTATTCCATGGAGCCAATAAAATTATACTGCCAACAAGAGGCTGTTGACACCGTAAGTTAGTTAACTGTCTTGAAATACTAGGCCTCGAAATAAAATTCCAATATTTCACATAACCTCTTTTTTTTAAAGAAAAAAACAAAACAAAACAAAACAACTATACTGCTTACATTTAGGGCCCTGCTGTTGTGTAACTATTTTTGAACATGTCTACTGTAAGTGTATATATATTTTTTTTCTGTGCAATAAAGTCATTTAGAGATAAATTTGGATTGCAAATTATTTTGGGGGAGGCATGGTATTTGTGGCTAGTCTTACAAGTAAAAAGGACTAAAAGAAAGAAGAAAAACATTTTTTATTACATCATATTTACATTGTCCAAAGTACTTATTTACTATAATACTGACTAATGTATAATACTGTACACAAAGAAAGAAGTTAAATGAGTTATAATTCAGTCGAAGTATAGCTGAATCTTTCTGGTATGAAAAGTGATATCTGGCAATCTGGTCCAGTTCATTACATCAGGTCATTTGTATGTTCTTATTACCATTTTGATAGCATAGCACATTTTATAACCCAGACATTTTACAATGGAACTATGATGCATGTATTTTCAAAAGTATAGACATACATGAAGCTATGAGGTCAAAAGTGATGAATGTCCGTAGTACCATATATACTCAACAAATAAAAGTGTCCAAGGCTCTGAGTGAGATTTATGAATATTGTGTAAGAATAGGCCAACATGTGGTTTTGATATAAATAATCTGTTCTTAAATTAGAATTACAGTCGTTGAGTACAGTGTTGAAAATGGCAGATAGATTTTAGCTATCGTTGCTCACTAGGGAAAATGGAAAAATGTTTAGTTTGGTCAGATTTTCACTTAACTTCTGAAAAATCTTACGTTTGAGAGAACCCTTCTGAAATAAGAATCCTTAAAGACATAACCCCTTTGGCACAAGTTTTCAAGAAACTTGTTTGATGTTGTAGACAATTATATGGCACATGTACTGTTCTAGATGTTTCATGCCAATATTATGTAAGCCATACCAAGGCTACATATACATATAGAGATGTTCCTCAGCTTACAAGGGGGCTATGTACAGAGAAACACATACAAAATTGAAAATGCATTTAATACCCCTAAACTATCAAATATCATAGCTTACCTTAAGCTTATTTAAACATACTCAGAACACTTACATTTGCCTGCATTTGGGCAAAATCATCTTAAGCAAAGTCTATTTTATAACAAAGTATCAAATATCACATGCAATTTATTAAATATTACACTAAAAAAAAGAAGAATGGTTATATATAGAATGGTTGTAAGAATATCAGGTGTTCACCCCTGTAATCTTCTAGCTGACTGGGAGCTGTGGCTCACTGCCCCTGCCCAGCATCACAAGACGGCACCATACCACATGTCACTGGCCCTTTTTATAAAGACCCAAATTCAAAATTCAAAGTACAGTTTCTACTGAATCACTTTCACTTTCACATCATTGCCAAATATATCATAAGTTGAATCATTGTAAATCAGGAGCCATCTGATTTGAAAGTTAAATCACAGTCACCCATATACACACAAAAAAAGGCATTCATGTAGGGCCATCTATATATCTCTAAACAACATAGCATGACATATCAATGGCAAAAAATGGAGGTGAAGGGGACAATTGCTTTGCGTCAGTACTCTGAGCAGTAACATACATGGCCTTACTCACCTAGCAGAACTCCAGAGCTAGCTGATGGCAAGGAATTTTGCAAATGTTTGCTGAACAACTTAAGCACTATTATTTTAAAATTAGTGTGCATATCTGTTTTCTGAAGATATGTTAATTTATTTTATTGACTTATTACAAAACCAAATAATTTCTTCTTATTTAAGTGGCAGGTAAATAGCATTCTTTTTAATTTAAATCAAATGGCTTTTTAGGGAAAATATACTAAAAATTCTGAAACTTGTACTGCTTATGAATCTTTTATTGGAATCCTTATCAAGTTGTATTTTTCAAGTTTTTCCTAAATAATCTTCAATGAATTGAACATATTTTTTGGATTTTATTCAAGGCTGTTAACACACAATTTCACTTTGTTAAATAGAGTGCTAAACGTTCAACCACAACGTTGTGTCTTTTTTTTTCCACTACCACATCCTCCATCTACTGACTGGATTCTCTCCCCAACTAGCACATATATACCATTGTCTATCTTTAGGATAAGTAAGGGTCATCTTTTGTCTTTATTCTATTCCTGGTATGCTTCTGAACTTGTTGAATTTTAATATAGTCACACCATAAGCATCACATATTTGATTGCCCTTTCAATAGTAAACAGTGCACAACCAGAGCATACCTTCAAAGCTATCAATAGACTTACTCTGGTATGTTATTTTTGTATTTTTGTAAATTAAAATAATTAAATTATAGAACAAGAGTTTCAGGTGGTAGGTGTTGTAAGTTTTACCCAAACTGACTTTTGTCAAACTCGTTTTTGTCATCATATATGACCAGTAGTTTTCTCAGGTTTATTTTTAGAATATCCTTGTATAATGAATATTTACACTGATATCTAGTATAAAAATCTTGCAATTTATTTTAGAAACATTAAGATATTGAAAATCAATCTATTTCTTTAATTCTTTAAAGACATTTTTGGCTTGTTTCCAGTACTTTCTTACTGGTTAAAAAATGAATTTGAAGTAGTCTGAATTTCATTATTATATGGCACTTTCCCTTTGATGAATACAAAGACGATATTCTATATTAGCTATCTGAGAAGAATTCATTTTTTTTAATTTTATTTATTTGTAAGAGAGAGAGTGAGAGAGAGCACAAGCAGGGGGAGCAGCAGGGTGAGGGAGAAGCAAACTCCCGGCTAAGCAGGGAATCTGTTGCAGAACTGAGTCCCAGGACCCTAAGATCATGACCTGAGCTAAAGGCTCAGCGTTTAACTGACTGAGCCACCCAGGTGTCCCAATATGAGAAGAGTTCTGTATGTTCTTCCTATTCATATGAAGTTTAAAGTCTAGGTAATTAACTTAATATTTTAGTGGCTATTACATAGATAGCACTATGTTCCAGGCAGAGAGTAAGAAACAAATATTAAATCAACCATATTCTATGCATTCTAAATGAAAATAATTAATCAATCATAATAAATCCTTCTATTTATGGAATACCAACTTATAAGCTTTCCTCCATATGAACAATGCCAAATACCAGAGTAAAGGGTCATCTAATACAAATAAAGGATAGAATTAAAGAATTCTGGTAAGCCATTTAATTTTGAAAAATGGTGCTATATTGTTGCTGAGTTGTGGTTTTCAGTTACATAATATCTGATAAAGTGTAGAAGTAACATGAGTGTTATGTGAGATGAGAAATGGTATATAATTAAGATATTTTTAAAGGTACAGATAAATACAAATTTGTAAACATAGCATTATGGAGGAATAAAAATAAATGATAGCTACACACTCTAAAGTGAATAAATCTTGATAAGTTAATAGAGAATTAAAACAAGGACAGTGCAAAAAGTATGGTACATTTTTATGAAGTTCAAACAAATTAAGTGAAACCATAGATGGACTTAAAGATACTATTATGTATCAAATATTGTAAAAATTAAGAAAGGAAGTAGCAAACATGAAATAACCAAAGCATACAACCTTGGGTAGATACAATAGTTGTGATCATGTTCTACTTCATAAAGAGATGAGTTAATAGATAAATAGAAGTAACTAGACTTTTTAGACGTTAATAAAATTTGCCTGTTATTTCTTAGCAATATAAAATATATGGTTTTCTAACAAAAACGCTTATCTTAAAAATATTTAAAAATAAATTTCAGGCTACTCATAAGTTTATATTTACTTTTCCACTGAAGGAAAAGCTGGTTGTTGTAGTTGTAGTTGTTTGTTTGTTTTAGTCTCCTCCTAGTTTTTTTTTATTATAATGTGGAATGAGGAATGTTAGATTGAAAAGTGAATTATTTTATAGACAAAAATCATTACTTGATTCACCTCCTGGTACAGCAGATGGAACTCCTGAAAACATGCCCTTTTGCCTTACAGAAGAGTAACAGTTATGCTTACTTCTGAAACATGCTTGGTGGTTGCCCTAAATAGTGACACCATAGTAAACATTTTGAATATTTGCAATTAATTTTTATAGTCATAGGGCTCCAAAAGGCACTTCTGGTATCTTAGCAGGTATTTCAATAAAGCTAAAAGTTGCCTGACTGTTTAAAAATATTAACAAGGCACAAAACATGGCAGAAGTATTGTACTCAGATATTATTTTTTTTCCATATGCTCCTTATTCCAGACATGAAAGTTTTTTTTAAAAAATTTTTTTATAAAAGATTTTATTTATTTATTTGACAGAGATCACAAGTATGCAGGGTCAGGTCAGGCAGAGAGAGAGAGGAGGAAGCACACTCCCTGATGAGCTGAGAGCCCGATGTGGGACTGGATCCAAGGATCCTGGGATCATGACCTGAGCCGAAGGCAGAGGCTTTAACCCACTGAGCCACCCTGCCCCCATGACAAGTTTTTTAAGATTTTATTTATTTATTTGACAGAGAGAGATTACAAGTAGGCAGAGAGGCAGGCAGAGATAGAGAGGAGGTATCAGGCTCCCCGATATGCAGAGAGCCTGATGTGGGGCTCCATCCCAGGACCCTGAGATCATGAACTAGCTGAAGGCACAACTGAGCCACCCAGTGCCCGACAAGTTATTTTTGATAGATATATATAAAATGTATTTTCCAGTTATAAGAAAAATGGTTCTGCTATTTTTAACCTTTTTAAAAAAATTACATAATTTTTTTAAATTAAAATTTTATTTTTTAATGTTTTACTTTTCTTTTCTTTTTTTTTTTTTTAAAGATTTTATTTATTTATTTGACAGTCAGAGATAACAAGTAGGCAGAGAGAGAGGCAGAGCAGAGAGAGAGAGAGAGAGAGAGAGAGGAAGCAGGCTTCCTGCGGAGCAGAGAGCCCAATGCAGGGCTCGATCCCAGGACCCTGAGATCATGACCCGAGCCAAAGGCAGCAGCCCAAACCACTGAGCCACCCAGGCACCCCAATGTTTTACTTTTCAATATACTACTTAGAATATAAAACCTATTCCATTTTGTAAGAAGTTTACCGTTTAAAAAATGGTAATTTTCTCATTGTGTCTTCCCCTCCCATTGCTTAATTTTGAATAAAAAATTTCACAATAAACATAACAGCTGCTTTCCTTCTGATGGTCCCTCTGTTGGTCATATTGTATATGAGCCATGACAATTAGTTTTACAAAATTTATTGATGTTGTTTGTTGATATGTTTTATCATAACTAATTTTTCCTCCCTTATCTAGATTCCCCAGCTTTCAGACAGGTGGATACTTCAATAAACCATACCCAAGGGATGTATCAAGTACTTCTTAGACATTCTCTCAGATCCTTGAGGTCTCATTTTGCCTAGGGATTTGCAATAGGTTCTGCCAGAGGCACCACTGTGACAACTGATGTCCATGGAAAATCTCCTTCTAAGCTCAAGAGGTCACTGGTTTCCAAGTTTATCTATACAATTAAGCATTCCAGCAAGTTCTTTTTTTTTTTACTATTAAAAACTTATTTTAACGTTTATATGAAGAGGCAAAGACTCACAATAGTCAACATAGTTTTGAAGGAGAACAAAGACTGAGGACTGACTTCAAAGTTTACCATAACGATGGGGTGCCTGGGTGGCTCAGTGGGTTAAGCCTCTGCCTTCGGCTCAGGTCATGATCCCAGGGGCCTGGGATCGAGTCCCGCACTGGGCTCTCTGCTCAGCAGGGAGCCTGCTTCTCCTCATCTCTCTCTCTGTCTGTCTCTCTGCCTATTTGTGATCTCTCTCTCTGTCAAATAAATAAATAAAATCTTTAAAAAAAAGTATACCATAACGATAATTGTAAGCAAGATATTGTAATACCACAGAAAGACTAGATTAAAGGAACGGAATATATAATATCAATTATATTTTATATTTAATATAAAAGCAAAAGCAATACAAGAGAGCAAAATACAATCTTTTAAACAAATGGTTCTGGAGTAATGGTGAAGCTAAATGTAAAAATATAAAATAAAAATAAAATAAAATAATAAAATAAAATAAATCCAAGCAGATATCATACACTCTTCACAAAAATTAACTCAGATTGGATTATAAACCTAAACGTGAAACATGTAGAAGGTAATATAGAAGAAAATTTAAATGACCTTGGTTTTGGAAATAACTTTAGCTTCAAAAGCACAAGCACAGAACTTAAAAATGTCTACTCTGTGAAACAATGCCAAGAGAATGAAAAGGCAAAGCACAGACTATGAGAAAAAATTTGCAAAATACACATCTGGCAAAGGACTGTTAATCAAAACTACACAAAGACCCCTTAAATCTCAACAATGGGGGAAAAACCTGATTAAAAATGAGCCAAAGACATTAGCCGATACCTCACAAAAGAAAATATTACAGATGGCAAATAAGCATATAAAAAGATGCTTCACATCATATGTCATCAGGAAAATGCAAATTAAAACAAAAAAGAGACACAAGTGCATACCCAGAATCCAGAACACTGACAACAGAACACGAAATGTTGGTGAGGATATGGAGCAACAGGAATGTTCTTCCATGTCTATTGAGAATAAAGAATGGAAAACAACTTGGCAGTTTCTTAAAAAGCTAAACATATACTTGCCAGATGATTCAGCAGTAGCAGTTCTTGGTATCTATCCAAAGAAGATGAAATCTATACCCACAAAGATGTCTATAGTAGTTTTATTGATAACTGACAAAAGCTTGGAAGCAACCAAGATATCCTTCCATAGGTGAAAGGTCAAATAAAGTGTAGTACATGCAAACAATGGAATATTATTTAATGCTAGAGAAATGAATTACCACACCATGAAAAGATATGGATATAAATATTTAATAAATATTTGATTTTAGGCTTCCACCTGTCTATCAATAGTTTTTGTATATTTTAACAGTGAATGCTCAGCATTCACGAATTTACCTAATAAAATGTTTTGGGATCAATATTTTAAATACTTCAACCTCTATGATTATATTCCTAATAATTTTGAATTGGGGTAAATAAACCTTAATTTTTTGTAACTTGTTTCTTATTGCAAAAGAGCTCAATGAAATGATAGAAAATAAAAATTTACAAAAAAAAAGTTTAGTTTACTATTGCCAAATTTAAAACTTTACCTTATATTCAAATACATATATTTTTCTAAATTGATTTATATGCTACTAAAACCAAAAACTTTTAGTTATATTAGAATTCATATCATGCAATCAATGCCAGAAAGCCATCTGGCGATGACTTGTCTTAAATAGAGTTAAGATGGGTGTTATTACAATGCAAGATGGAAACAAAGGTTGTATAACAATTGAGTGTTACATAAGTTTTCTGTTTTGATCAAGTTACTAATCTACAAAAAGGCTTTTATCGGTGACAGACTTAGGAATTTAACAAAACTTTTAAACTAGCTTGTGCGACTCATTCCTAGAAAACAACACAATCAATAATACTTTATTTAGATTAAATCATGACTATTTCTGCATTTGAATAAAAAAGGTAGCAACCCCAATAAGTTAATTGAACAGGAAAAGTTGAAATGCTATAATGCTCCTAAGGAATTAAATGATCCAGTCATGAATTACAAAAAAAGGATATAAATTACCAAAGTGTTTGTATAATTGGAATGTAAAACTGCCCATTATCCTTCAATAGTGTAGGCTTGTACAAGAACTCTATAAAAGAACTCCACTTCTAAACCGTGGAAAATATGTTCCCTTTCCCCCTATATACAACTATTAAGCCATTCATTTAGCTTTGAAATATATCCACTTAATACAGGCTTTTTACTCATTTGAACAGGCAGCAGGGCTCTATTCTTATTGCTTACATCTGAAGGATAGGTAAAGCCCATAAAGGAGCCCAATAATAAAAACAAAATACAGTTTAGTGAGCCCTTACAATCTGCCAGCTACCTTTCTGAGAATACTTCAATTAATAAAACATATAAAATACCTGACCACAAAGAGCTTATATTCTTTTGAAATACAATAGTGAAATAAGCCAATAATAGAGGGGCACCTCGGTGGCTCACTCCATTGAGTGACTGCCTTTGGCCTGGGTCATGATCTCAGGGTCCTGGGATGTAACTCCACAGCAGGCTTTCTAGGCAGTGGGGTGTTTTCTTCTCCCTCAGCGCCCCCTCCCAATTCTCTCTCTCTCTGTCTCCAATAAGAAAATAAACCAGTAATAGAATAATGATTGATAGTTGATGGTGATAAGTGTTACAAAGAAATACAAGAAAGGTAAAAGCCATTGGAGAATGCTGGGAGGAAAGTTAATTTTATTTTGTGTTGGGTGGTTATATCTCATTTATGAGATGTTACTTGCACAAAGACCCAGGAAGTGAAGGAGGGTGTTATACACATATTAAAGGAAAAGATTGCTCTAGGCAGAGCAAGTAAGTATATAGACTTTGTGTGAACAGCTGGTCTGTTACTTTTGAGGAAAAGCAAGGAGGCCAATGAGGAGTTCATAGTGGTGGAGAGAGGAAGAACGTATTGATGCATGACCTTCTAGTACATTGAAACGCCTTCAGTTTTTATTTAATATGAAAGGGGAAGATACCAAAAGACTTTCAACAGCAGAATAAAATCATCTGACTTGATTTTTAGGTTAAGTTGCTGTACCAAAGTAAATTGCAGGGAGAAAGGAGTGCAGTATGTGTGGAAGTGGGGTTATCAAACAGGTCAATAATTGAGGAACATATGATGGTGTTTTTAGCATGCTGGGTGGTAATAGAAGTGGTGAGGTATGGTTTTTATTTTGTATATATTTGGATGGTGAATATTCTGGTGAACAGGATGGAGTATGTGCAGGACAGACAATATCAACATTTATTTTACCTGCACAAACAGAAGGGTGGAGTCTTCATTCACTGATATGGAGAGAACTCTGAGTTCAAATGTTCTTTCTGATTAAATGGCATAGTGATGATGAGGATTTAGTCAGACAGTGAAAGAGAGCAGTAAGCATAGTGTTAAGAGGTAAGACATTATAATACATTTGAACATCAAAAAACTTCGTGTTGGATCATCTGTTTATGTGAGTAAATAAATAAATAAAGCTTCCTGGGGTTCTGATAGAGGTAAAGAAGACAACTATATGATCCAAAGGGGCACGTGCACCAAATGTATATAGCAGCAATATCCACAATAGCCAAACTATGGAAAGAACCTAGATGTCCATCAACAAATGAATGATATATATATATATATATATATATATATATATATATATAGATACCTATCTATATATATATATGATGGAATACTATGCAGCCATCAAAAGAAATGAAATCTTGCCATTTGCGATGACATGGATGGAACTAGAGGGTATTATGCTTAGCAAAATAAGTCAACCAGAGAAGGACACTATCATATGATCTCCCTGATATGAGGAAATGGAGGTGCAATATGGGGGACAGGAAAAGAGTAAATGAAACAAGTTGGGATCGGGAGGGAGACAAACCATAAGAGACTCTTAATCTCAGAAAACAAACTGAGAGTTGCCGGGGGGGGTGGGGTGGGGAGGGAGAGGGTGGTGGGGTTATGAACATTGGGGAGGGTATGTGCTGTGGTGAGTGCTGTGAAGTGTGTAAACCTGGCGATTCACAGACATGTACCCCTGGGGCTAATAATAAATTATATGTTAATAAAAAAAAAGAAGAAGAAGAAGAAGAAGACTACTATAAATCAGATGCTATGGTTTTCTTCAAAGAGTGTGTAATCAGGCATATTTTATTAAAGTAACCAAGTAAAATGATGGTCGAAAATTGGAATAACAGAAAACATAAAAATCAGAGATTTTAAAAAGAGATATGGGACAGTGTAGAGAATATAGTCAATGATATTATAATAGTGTTATATGGTGACAGATAGTGTCTATATTTGTATTGATCATAGAATAATGTATGGAGATATTGAAAACCAGAAACCAATGTAACACTGAATATCAACTATACTGAAATAAAAGAATAGTAAAAATAAAACATTTTAATTTAAAAAGATAAAAAGAGGGACAAGAATTAGAAAAGTGAATTTCAAAAAGAGTAAAGATGAGGCTAAGACATACTGTGAAACTTGAGGAAAACACCATTTTGAAAATTCTTCCCATTTTGAGAAAACTCAAATGAATCCATACCATAAAAGAACCCATTTTAACTGAGAGATGTAATGAATGCTCTAGAAATAATTTTATGACAGGATAATTCTTCCCTATGAAACAGCATACAGAAACCAGGGGAAACACCTGGAAGCAAAATAAACTATACTGAAAATAAGAATTAGGAAAAAGATAAATGATGAAAGATAAGAAAATTAGACCTGCGACAGAGACCTAGTGAAGAGAACTTTTAGCTTGTGGTTTAATGTTTTCGAGGATAATCTAGAGTTCATAACTGCCTTGAGACAGGCTGGTTGTAGGCAGTTTAGGCAGACCCCTAAGACAGGCCTACTTTGGGCAGGTGGTGTTGGAGGAGGCCATTGGGCTGGACAAAGACAAATCCAACCATTTGACTAAAGTGTCTGTGAAGATGTTGAAGTCAGATGCAACAGAGAAAGACCTGTCAAACCTAATCTCAGAAATGGAGATGATGAAGATGATTGGACAGCACAAGGGCACCATAAGCCTGCTGGGTCCTGCACACAGGACGGTACTTTGTACACTCTCATGGAATATGCTTCCAAAGACAACATACCGGATTACCTGCAGGCCCAGAGGCCTCCTGACCTGGAGTACTGTTACAATATCAGCCACAATGCAGCAGAGCAACTCTCCTCCAAGGACCTGGTATCCTGTGCCTATCAGGTAGCCTGAGGCATGGAGTACCTTGCCACCAAGAAGTGCATACACCGAGACCTGGCCACCAGGGAAGTGCTGGTGACAAAGGACAGCATGATGAAGATCTCAGACTTCAGCCTTGCCAGAGATATCACCACATCAGTTACTATAAAAAGACAACCAACAGTGGACTGCCTGTGAAGTGGATGGTCCCTAAGGCCATGTTTGACCAGATCTACATCCACCCGAGTGACTTCTGGTATTTTGGGGTGATCCTGTGCAAAATCTTCACTCTGGAAGCCTCCCATATCCTGGAGTGCCTGTGGACGTGGTTTTCAAGCTGCTGAAGGAGTCATTTGATGGATAAGCCAATAAGTGCACCAGAGAGTTATACACAATAATGAGGGGTGGCTGGCATGTGGTACCTTCAAGCTCCTGGTAGAAGACCTTCAATCTGCTGGTAGAAGACCTGGATCATACTGTGGCCTTGACCTCCAAACAGGAGTACCTGGACCTTTCCTTGGCCCTGGAACAATACTCTCTATGCTTTACCAACACCCAAAGCTCCACCTGCTCCTCAGAGAAGAATTCCACCTTCTCTCATGTGCCGTTGCCCAGGAGGCCTATCTGCCCTGACACCCAGCCCAGATTGCCAATGGTGGACTCAAATGACTAGTATCCCTATTACTCCTGTCCAGATTCCATCATAAGCTGCAACCCTTACCCCCCACCCTCCTGCAAGACTCACTGCCTTCTCCTTTGTCCCTTTCCTACTGGCAGGAGCCAGCTGCCTACCTGAGGCCTTCACCCCTTGAAGTTCACCTCTCTTCCCCTTCCTCTTCCTCCTCCTTACAACCTGCTCATGAAAGAAAGGCACAGAGAGGCAGGTACTACTTGCTCGTGGCTACTTCCTTCCCTCCCATATGTTGGACCAAGACCCCTCCCTGGCATCTGGTACTGCCTGGATGTCGAGGGAGTGGGAGATGAGGCATGCCAGTGAAAGCTGTCAGAGCTTTCCTGTTTTGGTTTTGTCTGCTTAGAATAACATGTAAGACTGAGTTCTGGTGGCAGGGACCTAGTCCTTGGTGCTATAGCACTAGCGAGGGGAGGTCAACTGCTCTGGGCCATTACTAAGAGCAACCCCTGCTCCAGAGATATGGTGCCAATGGCTTATTAATTTTGATACTAATTTGCTTTGCTGACCAAATACCTGGTATGAAAAGATGGGAAGGCAAAGACTGGAAGCAGTGTTGTGACCATGGGGTCCAGCCCCAAACTATGAAGAAAACACAAATTGTATAAATCTGAGTAAGTATATATTTACACACCTTTTTAAATAGGTTGTTATCAAAGATTTAATCAATGGGTAAAATGCTCCTCGTGGCTGGGAAGCATCAGTTGCCATATATTAAAAACAAAGAAAAGAGGTGTCTGGGTGGTTTCCTCCATAAGTTTCCCTTCTTTTCAGGTCATGATCCCAGGGTCCTGGGATGGAGCCCCACATCAGGCTCTCTGCTCAGTGGGAAACCTGCTTCTCCTTTTCCCTCTGCCCTGCTTATAGTTCCTCTTCCTGTCTCTCTGTCTGTCAAATAAATAAAATATAAAAAAAAAAAATGTTTTTTTAAAAGGTCTTTTTTTTTTCTTTAAATTTTCTAGGGGTGCCTGGATGACTCAGTTGTTTAAGCAGATGTTTGCCTTTGGCTGAGGTCATGATTCCAGTGTACAGGGATCCAGCCTTGCATGGGACTATTGCACCCCAAGGAGCTTGCTTCTTCCTCTCCCTCTGCACGTGATTTTACCCGCTTGTGCGCTCTCTCTCTCTCTCTCTCTCTCTCTCTCTCTCTCGCTGCCAATAAACAAAATAAAATCTTTTACTAAATAAATAAATAAATAAATAAATAGAGTTCTAAACCCACTTTCAGTTTAGGTCCCTTAACAAAAATTGCTACTGATTCATTAAAAAAAAAAAAAAGAAAAGAAAAGATAATTAGAAAGATGATTCCAGAGCTAAAAAGCTGTTCATTTTTTTCAGGATTAAATATAGAAGTGCTTTATAAAGTAAAAGAAAAACTATGGTATATTAACACTAATCACTCTATAACTTTGGTGGTTATATCAAGATAATGAAAAGTGATTTTAAAGCAAATTTCATTATCAGACATAAAGATCAAGTCAAAATTACAGAAGAGTAAAAGGATGAATTCATCAGGGAGTATAATAATTCTTGACTTTTAATACTTAATAACAGATTTGGGGATATATAGGGAAAAAACTAAGAACAAAAATCATAACTTCTACCTTAGAAGAGAAATGGAAAAAAATTTCAACACCTTTATTTTAAGATTATATAGACAAATGGTCATCAAATTGGTAAGACATGTAAGACTTGAACAAAATTATCAACTAACTAGATATGCTTGATATTACAGAACACTCCCAACAACCACAGACTACATATATCTTAAGCCATGATTTTCTTTGCAAAGGTCAACATTGATAATGTTCTAGTCATACCTCCGTGTACCAGGAAAGAAGTAGCATATTTCTTGAAAGACACAGCTATCAAAGCTCCATTGAGAAACCGTAAAGATGGAGAAGGGATTTTCAAATTATATATCTGATAATGGACATCAACTCTGATTATTAAAAAATGAATAAAAATAAAAAAACCTTACTAATAACCAAACAGAGTATCCAATTTTACATGTGAAGAAAATTATTGAAGAGACATGTCAGCAAAAGGATATGGATGGCTTATAAGCACATGACAAATTTCTCAACATTTAGACATTAAATAAATACAAATTAAAATCATAATGAGACATGCTTACATATCTATTAGAATGGCTAAAATTATAAAGGCTAATTGTACTTCGTCTGAGCTAGATTGAGAAGCAACAAAAAATCTAAACTGTTGTTGGCATATATCATGATACCACCACTTTGGAAAATAGTTTGGAAATTTTTTTAAATGCAAAATATGTTGCAGTTCCACGAATAGCCATTTTACTTCTAGGCATTTAACCAAGAGATACAAACCCTATGTTCGTACAAGGACATATATATGAATTTCATAGCAGCTTTATTTTTAAGAATTGAAAACAGTGGAAATGTTCATCAAAGTCCATCAATAGAGCAAAGACAAATTATGATCTATTCATTAAAGAGATTACTATTCAACATCAAAATGAACTATTTACAATTGGAGATTCTCAAAGTAATGGTGCTGAGAAAAGAAAAGCCAGGCAATGAATAGTATATACTGTGTGATTCCATGACTATAAAAAAATCTAGAAAATACAAATTTATATATAGTCACAGTCATCAAATATATTGGTGTGATTTTAGTGCTTTCTTCTTTTTGCTCCCATAGCTTCCTACACTTGGATCTCCGAGCATTTGTTACACCATGTGAAAATATGAACTCTTTTTCTTTATTCTGTCTTACTAGAATAAGAATCCTTGAAATTTTATGGACATTTGAACTCTCAGTTATTAGCAGAAATTCTATCACACAGTAAATTTCCAAATATAAAAGCTAGAGTTTTACAATGACTTCTAAGCTTTTACATGATCTAGCCACTCATTTAACCTCTGTGACCTCTTTCCCTTCTACTCTTCAGTCCCTCACAGTGGCCTCCTTGCTATTCCTCAGATATGCCAGGCACGATCCAACTTTATGGCCTTCAAGATAGCCAATTCCTTGTCTGGAGTGACCTTATTGCTGATAGTTCTGGGCAAATTCATCACCTTTCCATACCTTTGTTCAATTGTCAGCTTCATTGTAACTCCCCTGATCTTCCTATTAAAATTCTTAACTCCCCATCCCCTGCCTAGCAACCTTGATTTTTTTTTCTCACCCTGATATAATTTTTCTTTTTTCCCATTGTACTCATCATTTTTGAATGCACTATGCAATTTTTATTAAGGTTTATAGCTTTTAATTGTCTCACCCATTAAAATAAAAGTTCTAGAAAGCCAAGTATTTCATTTACCAGTGTAGTCTGAAGTAATATCTGCCATATAATAGGTTCAGTAGACAATTGGTAAATTTCAGAAAAAATTAATGTTGAGAGTACACTGAATTTCATAAGTCATTTCAATATTTTTTTTCCAAAAAATAAACTATGTAAAACATACCTTAAATTTACTTTCAGAATATTTCATAGCATATAATGGACAAAATAAGACAAAAAAAACCCAAAATAAGACAAAAGCCTTAAAGAAACAATCATATAAATAATTTAATAAAATAAAAGTTTCATTCATCTATGTAGATCATAATAAATGTTTTTAATAAGCATGAAATTATAACTCTGATGTGTGCTAAAATGAAACCACCTGCTAAGGGTGAGAGAACAAAAATAAACATAATTTTTCCAAATAAGAGTAATTTATTACCTTTGAATCAAAGCATGTGTATTTGTTCAAACTGGCAATAAAGGAATATGGAAACACAAACCATAGAATGTCATATTTTAGATTTCTAAAAGACTTCAAAGTGAAGAGTATACATTTTTTAAATGCTACATAATGCTACATAAGGACAAGATGACAGGGTGTGACAAAAAGCATTTTAAAAGCTCTACTCATAATGGAATGGAAGGTGTCATTTCCCTACAATTTTATATATGTCATTAATTTACTATATCTGGATACAACACATTACCAAACAGATGTTCATCAAAGACTAAATCATTTTTAATGGAACATAATAATTTGAACCTACGTTTATTAATCATTTTTTTCGATCTAACATTTATAGTCTCGCTAAACATTTTATCAGTTGTTGACAAAATTCAAAAAAAAATAGGATAAAAAGTCGTGTTTGGAAAAGTAGATTTTCTTTGAAATTTGCATTCAAATGAAAATATTTGCTGATATTTTAAAACTTTAAATGTAATTTTATATATATCTGACCTATCAGATGATATAAAATTTTTGGTGTAAATATGACTTATTTTTTTTGATCTTGGTTGAAGGTATTAATAAAGAGCAACTGTTTGTATTATTTGTATTGTGATATCTTAGTTAATAAACATGAAAAACTGGTATAAAATATGTTTTTTTAATAATTTTATTTATTTACTTGACAGAGATCACAGGAAGGCAGAGAGGCAGGCAGAGAGAGAGGAGTGGAAGCAGGCTCCCTGCTGAGAAGAGAGCCCACTGTGGGACTCAATCCCAGGAACCTGGAATCATAACCTGAGCCGAAGGCTGAGATTTTAACCCACTGAGCCACCCAGGCGCTCTAAAATATGTTTTTTTTTTTATATATAGAATTATAGTTCTTGCCAAAATATGGAACTAGCTGGAACTGAATGCCTCCTTCAAAGTCAGCTCTGGAGAAATTATGCAAGTGTAATATGGAACTATTTCAGATATTAACCAAAAACAAAGAAATGATGAGAAATTCCTTAAAAGACTCAAAGTTGCTCTTGACTGGTATGTTTCAAGCTCTATTCCTGGTTTGAGGACAGTTTTTAACAGGCCTGTCACTGTAGAAATCAGCTGGATGTTTAGAGGCTATCAGAACTGTGCAAAAACCTTGAAGGGGTAAAGACTTGAAAATTCTTTAGAGAGATTAGCTCACTAAGGCATTATTCATCCACACATTTTCCTCCAAACAATTAAGACTGATGGATGAGGGGCACCTGAGGGGCTCTCTCATCACGTGGCTGGTGGCTTAAGCCTCTGCCTTCATCTCAAGTCATGGTCTCTGGCTCCTGGGATCCAGCCCCACATCGGGCTCTGCTCAAAAGGAAGACTGCTACCCTCCCTGGTTGCCTGCCTCTCTGCTTACTTGTGATCTCTCTCTCTCTGTGTGTCCAATAAATAAATAAAATCTTTTAAAAAAGGCTGATGGATGCTAAATTATGAAAACTGCTCCCTCCAAATGATGCTTCTTCATAAGTATTTAAGAATTAAAAATTGTAAGAATTTAAAATTGAAACTTGATCGTAGGATTTATCTTATAGAATAACATCAAGTGAAGGCAGTTATTATTAGTTCTGAAGTATTTGTGACTCTGAATTCTTGGCGTCATTAGTAAATTTATTTTTCATAAATTATTATTTAAAATATAATAATATATAAAATAAACGATATGTAACATATATAACATATATAATATATATAATAAATTAATCCATTTATTTATTATTTATTTATTATTTATTTATTTATTATCATTATGTATTTATTTATTAAATCAAACACAAGAAAATGAACGGCCTGATTGAAAAATTGGCAAGGACTGGAACAGACACCTCACTGAAGAATATATTGAGATGGCAATAATGATATGAAAAGATGTTGTGATGATCCACAGCATGTCTAATTAAGGAATTGTAAATTAAAAGAACAAAGAGGGGCGCCTGGATGGCTCAGTGGATTAAGCCGCTGCCTTTGGCTCAGGTCATGATCTCAGGGTCCTGGGATCGAGTTCCACGTTGGGCTCTCTGCTCAGCAGAAGCCTGCTTCCCTTTCTCTCTGTCTCTCTGACTGCCTCTCCGTCTTCTTGTGATCTCTCTCTGTCAAATAAATAAATAAAATCTTTTTTAAAAATAAATAAATAAATAAAACAATGATATATCAATACACATCTATTAGAATGGCTAAAATCCAAAATACTAACAACATAAAATGCTTTTGACGATGAGGAACAAGAGAAACTCTCATTCATTCTGGTGTTAACACCAAAATGGTGCTACCACTTTGGAAGACAGTTGGGCAGTTTCTTACAAAACTAAACATATTCTTACCATATGATCCAGCAATCGTGCTCCTTGGTACTCACCCAAAAGAGCGAAAACTTTGTGTACACAGAATCCTGCATATAAACCTGTGTTTGTAACAGCTTTACCCATAAGTGCCAAGAGTTGGAAGTAACCAAGATGTCCTTAAGGTGGAGAATGGATAGATAAACTGTGGTCCATTGAAACAATGGGATATGATTCAGCGATAAAGAGAAATGGCTATCAAGCAATGAAAAGACATGGAACAAACTTAAAATCCGTCATAATAAGTGAAAGAAGTCAATTTGAAAAAGCTTCATGTTGCAAGGTTCCAACTATATGACCTTCTAGAAAAGGCAGAACTATGCAAATGGTATAAAGGTCAGCGGTTTGTAGCAGTTAGGAGAGGAGGTGGATGAACAGGCAGAGCACAGAGGATTTTTAGGCCAGTGAAAATGTTCTGTATGACATGTATGATATTTTAGATATATATCGCTACACAGTTGTCAAAATGCATAAGATACTATACCAAGAGTGAACTCTATGAGAAAAGGTTTTTTTTTAAGATTTTATTTATTTATTTGACAGGCAACAAAAAGCAGGCAGAGAGGCAGGCGGGGAAAGCAGGGGTTGGGGGAAAGCAGGCTCCCTGCCAAGCAGAGAGTCTGGTCTGGGGCTCGATGCCAGGACCGTGAGATTATGACCTGAGCCGAAGGCAGAAGCCTTAACCCACTGAGCCACCCTGGTGACCCACCAAGAGTGAACTCTAATGTAAACTGTGGACTTTGGGGTGATAATGATGTGTCAGTGTAGGGTCAGTGAGCGTGAAAAATTATCACCGTGGTACAGGATGTGGATAATGGGGAAGGCTGTGTGTATGTGGGGAAAGGGAATTTTACTTTGATCCCCAAACTACTCTAAAAAATGCAGTCTGTTAAAAAAAACTTTATAATGCAATATAATACAAAACAAGAATGCATATCAAGAGAGAAATAATGTTTAAAGGGAATGATGAAGAACTTCAGTAATGTGTACCTAGGGATTTTGATTGCACATTTGTAGGAAGTTCACATTGTCATTAGCAATTGTTTATCTGTGAAGTAGAAGTAACATAAAGAGTGATGAAAACACAAAAATGCAACATTAAAAAAATGCCATCTATGGGCTCTTAAAAAATGGAACAAAATTTGCTTGGCTTTTTAAGCTTTGTGGGGAATTAAGGGACAGAATTTAAATTCAGCTTTATAAAAGATTGGATAATATGTTTCTACAAAGAAGGCTCCTCTGAGTAACATAGAAATGAACATGGTAGCAGAAAGTGGAAAAAAGGTTACATCTCTTGTGAGCTCACGTTCTCTGAAACCCTGTCACTTGATGGAGACAGTAACTGTTTGATGAATAGCAAATGGTAGTATTTCAGATTCCCGGGATTTTCACTAAGAATCGTGAATGGATTTTTTAAAAATATGTAAAGAATGTCTACAGTGTAAGTACCTGCAAATAATTGACATTTTGGAGAGAATATTTTAATCAGCAGAGAAGGTCAAAATGACAAAGTTCCAGGATCAGAGAAAACATATGGAATTAAAAAATAAAAAATAAAAAAAAAGATTTTTTTGAAAGGACTTTTTTTTTAAAGGACTTTAAACAAAAGTCCTTTTTAAGAGACAGTTGGCTGTTTAAACCAAAAGTACAACTCACTGAAAGAATCGCTGCATTATTTATTGGGGTAGAAAGGACCTGGAATGTAGAAAGACCTATTCTGCAGAGGAAAAAATAGAATCACTAACAGGCCTCATGCCTTGCACAGCCAGTGGCTAGAATCCCTGCCTCATGAGACCCTGTGCTAGCAGGCCGCTAGAACCATCTCAACTATGTTAGTCTATCTTGGAAGCCAACAAGTGTTGCCCCCAGTTAAGAGCACGGTAACAATCAGTCACGTTATGTTATAATGATTGTCGATATCTTTAAAAGCCTTGTCAAGTTCCTTTTTGAGTAACCCTCACCCCAACCTTAGAGAAATTTATCTGTGGTTCACCTCTTTGAAATACCTCATTGTTGTTCCACATTTACCATAGCCAAAAAAAAAAAAAAAAAAAAAAAAAAAAAAGCTTTTTATTAACAAAGTGTTCAGAAGGGGGCGCCACTGTAAACAATGAGAGTTTTCGCTGCCGGGAAAATTTTGTTGCAGAAACAGCTGAAAGCAATCAGGTCAGACAGAGCCAAGGGCTGGAGGGATTTTTAAAATTACAAAAACCGAACCAAATCAAACCAAAACAAAAATCAAAACCAATGGCCAAGATTTCAAGTTTGCTACTAAAGGTATGACATTCTCCTAAGACATGGGTGTGACTTGATCAATATATTTATATATTTATATATGAAGAAGAAGGAACTATTTGATGCAGCAAATCCACGTTGATTCAAAATTACCAGATATGGGGGCTCCTGGGTGGCTCAGTGGATTAAGCCTCTGTCTGCGGCTCAGGTCACGATCTCAGGGTCCTGGGATCGAGTCCCGCATTGGGCTTTCTGCTCAGCAGGGAGCCTGCTTCCTCTTCTCTCTGTCTCTGCCTGCCTCTCCCAACTTGTGATCTCTCTCTGTCAAATAAATAAATAAAATCCTTAAAAAAAACCAATTACTAGGTGTGAAATACATTGGGGGTATGGGAAGGAAAATGATTTCACTTGATCTGACTTGGAAGTGGTTGAAGCCTGAATTAAAGTGCTATAAAAAGAGTAAAGACCTGGGAAATATATGGGGAAAAAATACCTAGAAAAACAGCAATAATAACTGGTTGCTCTTTATTGAACCAGATCCTGCGGTAGGCAAAGAAGAGCTGGTTTTAGCCAGAGGATGATCTCCGTTTGTCTTCATGATCTGGCATTTCCTGCAAGCCAGGCATGGGGCTCTGCACTAGAGCTGCAAATGCTGGGGGACCCTCACTGTCCCTTTTCTCTTCTCAGGGGGAAAACCGGCATGTCCATGGTGCAGTGTGACAGGTTTTACCACAGGGAGATAAAAGACTGCCAAGGGTAGTTTGGAGCTGGAAAAAGCCACTTAGGAACAGATTTTCAGGGGAGGTGATAGACAAGGGCACTGCGAAGAATGAGGATGAGTGTGTCAAGTTTCAAAGTGCCAGGAGGCAGCACAGTGCATTCGGGAAACTACAGCAAGTTCATGTCAACCGACAGCTGATCTGGCAGCATCACCTGGGGATGGAGGCTGAGCCCCGGGGTTAACACTGGGGCTGAGATGGTTTGTATACTATGCCGAGGAGGTGAGGTACTACACTGTGGTGGCACAGAGAGCTACCAGAGGATTTCAAATATCAGAATCGTAACCATAATAGAGTATTTCATTGCATCCTAGCTTTCATCAAGGGTAAGATGCACTATAGTTTATGTTCAACTAAGAAAGAGAAATGCTGTCAGTTAAACTAGGATATGTCCTCAAGTGCAAGGTGAGTGCCACCTTAAGAGATATTAAAATGGGGGGGGGGAGACAAATCTTAGAACAAGTAAACTGTGGTACTAGAATAATTAAGAAAGGTCGAACACTTGGATCAACAAAATAAGTGATTATTGCTTCCCATGTGCCCCAAACTATATTAAGTCTTAGAACAAGAGACGTTCTCATCTTGATGCCCCGCAGCTGTTAGACCCAAGGTAAGGAGGGCAGTAGCCAACGACCAGCAGGCCCCAAGTGCCATGTGCAGACTCTAAGAGCAACTGCCTTTGAGAGAGGAAACTGTTGAGAGTGGGCTTTCTGAGGTAGAGAATTACTAGCTGGGAAAGTAGGAAAATTGACACAGAATCGGAATTGATGCCCCTACATGACAGAGTTGGTGAAACTTCCCTTCTCAGAGATCTTGAGGCTCTCAGAAATGTATTTTTCATTTTGGACGGAACATTCAGGAAAATATGATCTGTTCGAGTTTCTGGTTCTCTCATCAGGACTGTTTCTTAGGCTTCACTGGCACAAGAAAAGGGTTTTGATAGTCCAGGGTAAATCCTGACAAAAGCAAAGCACGGTATCTATGAAAAACTAACCACTCAGAAGAGAACAACAGATAAAAGGCCAGGCCGACCTGACCCTGCAGGATAGGTTAGGTTGTTCCGGCAACAGGGGTAAAGGGGAAGTCCCCATCTCCTCCTAGAAGAGCTAGAGAAGACCCCTTCCGGAGTCCCACCAGGAGAGGAGAGCAGTAGGTGCTGATGATGAAGAATATTTTAATCAGCAGAGAAGGTCAAAATGACAAAGTTCCAGGATCAGAGTAAACATATGGAATTAAAAAATAAAAAATAAAAAAATATATTTTTTTGAAAGAACTTTTATTTAAAGGAATTTAAACAAAATTCCTTTTTAAGAGACAGTTGGCTGTTTAAACCAAAAGTACAACTCACTGAGAGAATCGTTGCATTATTTATTAGGGTAGAAAGGAAATGCAATTAAAATGACACTGAGATATCACTACACACTTATCAGAATGGCTAAAATAAAATATAATGACAAGACCAAAAGAAAAATATATACCATTTCATGATACACAATGGCAAGTTGTACCATAACTTAACCATCTCAGACTAGTGTAGTGTTAAATTTGTTTTTCTAAGCAATGTTTTGGGTCATTTACCACTTTTCAAGGATTTAAGGTGCTATCATTTTACTTAAAATTGCAAAATTTGTTCAGATTTATATTTCAATTTATGTTAAAACATTCTATAAACTGTGTTAAACTTTGACATTTGTTCCCTCTGTTCAGTGAATAACACTATATCATATTTTGAAAAATACACTAATTTTCATTTTGGAAAATATCCCTTTTTCCTCTTATGGTAATTATTAATATGAATTAATAGTAGAATTTGATATGGTTCCATATGACCATAAATGCTTTATTGTATATTATCAAATTTAATAATGAATATAATGTACTTCTTTGGACAATTTTTAAAGACCTGTCTACTGTTAAAAAAAAAATGGAGACGCACTTCTTCAGTTCACACAAATTTCATTTTATTATATATAACCTCTGATAGATTTCAACAAATCATAATTTATTAAAATTATGTCTATTTAAAAATCTCATAGAAGAGTAAAACCATCAAAAATAAAAATAAACACGCACAACACACACACATCACCCATGTAGTGGCAAATCACAATTGCTGTAACAATACATTAGACATTCCAGAGTTAAGGGATATCAAAATTTCCATCAGTGACAAAAAGATTTGTATCCAAATGGACTGATTTTCCAGAATCCACAAAAAAGTCTCCTAGGGTTTATTTAAAGATAAATATTTGAACAAATATTTCTTAAATTTAGGAAATTCAGAACATACGATTAAAGAATATTTGCAGTGCAGACTATATTCAATCCTTCCTTCAAAATGTGCCTTTGAGTACATAATTCTGTTTTCTCTATCTAAGTTGAGCTGTCCTCTAAGGAAGTTTTCTAAAATGTGTGTCTCTGTGTGATAAATGTTCTAAGACCTAACATGCTTCATTGTATTTTTACTGTGCTCTCAAATTTAATCAATAATTTGGCTTGATGTAAAATATCTTGTTTCAAATATCTTTTCCATCTATACAAACACCCAGCTGTCTCCTTTATATGCTATTACTATTGAGAATTCTGCTGTCAGTATTATTCTTGTACATTTTAGGTGATCTGTTCTTCTCTTGGGCATCATTTATGCTCTTCTCTGTTTTTGATATTCTTAAAGCTCACCATAATATATATGAGTGTTTTTTTTAAAGATTTTATTTATTTATTTGACAGAGAGAAATCACAAGTAGTTGGAGAGGCAGGCAGAGAGAGAGAGAGGAGGAAGCAGGCTCCCCGCCGAGCAGAGAGCCCCATGCGGGACTCGATCCCAGGACCCTGAGATCATGACCTGAGCTGAAGGCAGTGGCTTAATCCACTGAGCCACCTAGGCGCCCCTAAGCTATTTTTTAAATTCCTGTTCCAATAACACTTGGATTGCCATATAAAGTTAACCACATCATCTTTTTTAGGTAAGTAATTGTACTTTTTATGTGCATAGTTATTTTGGTCCATGAGTTCAGCTCCTCTTAGAATCATCAAATCTCTGTAAAGTCTGGGTATGCTAGGATTTTCTAAGCAACAATAAAATACATTGAAACCTGGTAGCTTAATTATAATAATGTTTTCTTTCTCAATCATTCACAATAGCATTACATTCTGAATAGCTTCCTTCTATTTTGCAGCTATAATTTTTGGAAACTTGAATTGTGATATCACTGTGATAATGTGAATTAGTCAGGGTTTTTCAGAGAATCGGGAAGAGAAAAAAAAAGGAAGATATTCTCCAGGGCCAACTCTAGAAGTGACTATTAAAACATCTGTCCAAATTCAATTGAAAAAAACTCAGAAATGCCATCTCCAGTGAAATACAAAGAAGAGTATATATAGTTCTGGGCACACACATCTCATTTGACCCAATGATGTACATCAATGAAAGACTGAAGGCCAATCACCACTCCATGGGAGAATTTAAAAATAAATTTACTAATGAGGCCAAGAATTCAGAATCACAAATACTTCAGATCTAATAATAACTGCCTGCACTTGATGTTATTCTGTAACATAAATCCTACGATCAAGTTTCAATTTTAAATTCTTACAATTTTAAATTCTTAAATCCTTACGAAGAAGCATCATTTGGAGGGAGCAGTTTTCATAATTTAGCATCCATCAGACTTTTTTTAAAGATTTTATTTATTTATTGGACACAGAGAGAGAGAGAGAGAGAGATTACAAGTAAGCAGAGAGGCAAGCAACCAGGGAGGGAAGCAGGCTTCCTTTTAAGCAGAGCCCGATGTGGGGCTGGATCCCAGGACCCAGAGACTATGACTTGAGATGAAGGCAGAGGCTTAACCCACCACCCACGTGATGAGAGAGCCCCTCAGATGCCCCTCATCCATCAGTCTTAATTGTTTGGAGGAAAATGTGTGGATGAATAATGCCTTAGTGAGCTAATTTCTCTAAAGAATTTTCAAGTCTTTACCCCTTCAAGGTTTTTGCACAGTTCTGATAGCCTCTAAACATCTAGCTGATTTCTACAGTGACAGGCCTGTTAAAAACTGTCCTCAAACCAGGAATAGAGCTTGAAACATACCAGTCAAGAGCAACTTTCAGTCTTTTTAAGGAATTTATCATCATTTCTTTGTTTTTGGTACATATCTGAAATAGTTCTATATTACACTTGCATAATTTCTCCAGAGCTGACTTTGAAGGAGGCATTCAGTTCCAGCTAGTTCCATATTTTGGCAAGAACTATAATTCTATATAAAAAAAGAACATATTTTAGGGTGCCTGGGTGGCTCAGTGGGTTAAAATCTCTGCCTTCGGCTCAGGTTATGAATCCAGGTTCCTGGGACTGACTCCCCCAGTGGGCTCTCTTCTCAGCAGGGAGCCTGCTTCCATTCCTCTCTCTCTGCCTGCCTCTCTGCCTTCCTGTGATCTCTGTCAAGTAAATATATAAAATTTAAAAAAAACATATTTTATACCAGTTATTCATGTTTATTAACTAAGATATCACAATACAAATAATACAAACAGTTGCTCTTTATTAATACCTTCAAGCAATATCAAAAAATTAAGTCATATTTTCTCCAAAAATTTTATATCATCTGATAGGTCAGATAGATATAAAATTACATTTAAAGTTTTAAAAATATCAGCAAATATTTTCATTTAAATGCAAATTTCAAAGAAAATGTACTTTTCCAAACACGACTTTTTATCCTATTTTTTTAAATTTTGTCGACAACTGCTAAATTGTTTAGCGAGACTATAAATGTTAGATCGAAAAAATGATTGATAGATGTAGGTTCAAAATATGATGTTCCATTAAAAATGATTTAGTCTTTGATGAACATCTGTTTGGTAATATGTTGTATCCAGACACAGTAAATTAATGACATATATAAAATAATAGGGAAATGACACCTTCCGTTACATTATGAGTAGAGCTTTTAAAATGCTATTTGTTTTTTTTTTTTTTTGAAAGGACTTTTTAAAATTGTGAATGAGATTCAGTAACCTTACTACAAAAATATTTCAAGTTAGTTTTATTCTCTGACAAAAGTTTTAAATTCCATTTACAGTTTTTTATGGGTTTTGCAAAATCACAGCATGGTGTTATGACATTCATTTTATAGTACAGTTATTAAATGTGACATTAAAATATATAAAAAAAAGCTATTTGTTACACCCTGTCATCTTGTCATTATGTAGCATTATGTAGCATTTAAAAAATGTATACTCTTCACTTTGAAGTCTTTTAGAAATCTAAAATATGACATTCTATGGTTTGTGTTTCCATAATCCTTTATTGCCAGTATGAACAAATCCACATGCTGTGATTCAAAGGTAATAAATTCCTCTTATTTGGAAAAATGATGTTTATTTTTGTTCTCTCACCCTTAGAAGGTGGTTTCATTTTAGCACACTTAAGAGTTATAATTTCATGCTTATTAAAAACATTTATTATGATCTACATAGATGAATGAAACTTTTATTTTATTAAATTATTTGCCAAAAAAATCTGTTATTTTTAAAAATGTATTTCCTTTGAAGGGTTATTTTAGAGCATTCAGAGAGGATCTAGGACTGTGGTATTATGCAATTTTTAAGTAGGTATGAAATGGTTATTTATATGATTGTTTCTTTAAGGCTTATGTATATTGTCCATTATATGCTACAAAATATTTTGAAAGTAAATTTAAGGTATGTTTTACATAGTTTATTTTTTGGAAAAAATATTGAAATGACTTATGAAATTCAGTATACTCTCAACATTAATTTTTTCTGAAATTTACCAATTGTCTACTGAACCTATTATATGGCAGATATTACTTCAGACTACACTGGTAAATGAAATACTTGGCTTTCTAGAACTTTTTTATTTAAAGGGTGAGACAATTAAAAGCTATAAACCTTAACAGAAATTGCATAGTGCATTCAAAAATGATGAGTACAATGGGGAAAAAGAAAAATTAGACCAGGGTGAGAAAAATCAAGGTTGCTAGGCAGGGGATGGGGAGTTAAGAATTTTAATAGGAAGATCAGGGGAGTTACAATGAAGCTGACAATTGAACAAAGGTATGGAAAGGTGATGAATTTGCCCAGAACTATCAGCAATAAGGTCACTCCAGACAAAGGAATTGGCTATCTTGAAGGCCATAAGGTTGGATCGTGCCTGGCATATCTGAGGAATAGCAAGGAGGCCACTGTGAGTGACTGAAGAGTAGAAGGGAAAGAGGTCACAGAGGTTAAATGAGTGGCTAGATCATGTAAAAGTTTAGAAGTCATTGTAAAATTCTGGCATTTATTTTGGAAATTTACTGTGTGATAGAATTTCTGCTAATAACTGAGAGTTCAAATGTCCATAAAATTTCAAGGATTCTTATTCTAGTAAGACAGAATAAAGAAAAAGAGTTCATATTTTCACATGGTGTAAAAAATGCTCGGAGATCCAAGTGTAGGAAGCTATGGGAGCACAGAAGAAGGCACTAAAATCACACCAATATATTAGATGACTGTGAATATATATAAATTTGTATTATCTAGATTTTTTTATACTCATGGAATCACACAGTATATACTATTCATTGCCTGGCTTTTCTTTTCTCAGCACCATTACTTTGAGAATCTCCAATTGTAAATAGTTCATTTTGATGTTGAATAGTAATCACTTTAATCAATAGATCATAATTTGTCTTTGCTCTATTGATGGACATTGATGAACATTTCCACTATTTTCAATTCTTAAAAATAAAGCTGCTATGTAATTCATAAACAAGTCCTTGCCTTAACATAGGGTTTGTTTCTCTTGGTTAAATGCCTAGAATTAAAATGACTATTTGTGTAACTGCAACATATTTTGCATTTAAAAAAATTTCAAACAATTTTCCAATGTGGTGGTATCATGATATATGTCAACAACAGTTTAGATTTTTTGTTGCTTCTCAATCTAGCTCAGACGAAGTACAATTAGCCTTTATAATTTTAGCCATTCTAATAGATATGTAAGCATGTCTCATGATTTTAATTTGTATTTCTTTAATGTCTAAATGTTGAGAAATTTGTCAAGTGCTTATATCCTTTTGGTGACATGTCTCTTCAATAATTTTCTTCACATGTAAAATTGGATACTCTGTTTGGTTATTAGTAAGGTTTTTTTATTTTTATTCATTTTTTAATAATCAGAGTAGATGTCCATTATCAGATATATAAGTTGCAAATCCCTTCTCCATCTTTACGGTTTCTCAATGGAGCTTTGATAGCTGTGTCTTTCAAGAAATATGCTACTTCTTTCCTGGTACACGGAGGTATGACTAGAACATTATCAATGTTGACCTTTGCAAAGAAAATCATGGCTTAAGATATATGTAGTCTGCAGCTGTTGGGAGTGTTCTGTAATATCAAGCATATCTTGTTAGTTGATAATTTTGTTGAAGTCTTACATATCTTACCAATTTGATGACCATTTGTCTATATAATCTTAAAATAAAGGTGTTGAATTTTTTTTTTTCCATTTCTCTTCTAAGGTAGAAGTTATGATTTTTGTTCTTAGTTTTTTCCGTATATATCCCCAAATCTGTTATTAAGTATTAAAAGTCAAGAATTATTATACTCCCTGATGAATTTATCCATTTACTCTTCTGTAATTTTGACTTGATCTTTATGTCTGATAATGAAATTTGCTTTAAAATCACTTTTCATTATCTTGATATAACCACCAAAGTTATAGTGTGATTAGTGTTAATATAGCATATTTTTTCCTTTACTTTATAAAGCACTTCTATATTTAATCCTGAAAAAAATAAACAGCTTTTTAGCTCTGGAAGCATCTTTCTAATTATTTTTTCTTTTTTTTTTTAATGAATCAGTAGCAATTTTTGTTAAGGGACCTAAACTGAAAGTAGGTTTAGAACTTCATTTATTTATTTATTTAGTAAAAGATTTTATTTTGTTTATTGACAGCGAGAGAGAGAGAGAGAGAGAGAGAGAGAGAGAGAGAGAGGAAGCGCACAAGCGGGGTAAATCACTTGCAGAGGGAGAGGAAGAAGCAAGCTCCTTGGGGTGCAAGTAGTCCCATGCAGGGCTGGATCCCTGTACACTGGAATCATGACCTCAGCCAAAGGCAAACATCTGCTTAAACAAGTGAGTCATCCAGGCACCCCTAGAAAATTGAAAGAAAAAAAAGACCTTTTAAAAACATTTTGTTTCTTTCTTTTTTTAAAATATTTTATTTATTTGACAGACAGAGAGACAGGAAGAGGAACTATAAGCAGGGCAGAGGGAAAAGGAGAAGCAGGTTTCCCACTGAGCAGAGAGCCTGATGTGGGGCTCCATCCCAGGACCCTGGGATCATGACCTGAAAAGAAGGGACACTTATGGAGGAAGCCACCCAGACACCTCTTTTCTTTGTTTTTAATATATGGCAACTGATGCTTCCCAGCCACGAGGAGCATATTACCCATTGATTAAATCTTTGATAACAACCTATTTACAAAGGTGTGTAAATATATACTTACTCAGATTTATACACTTTGTGTTTTCTTCATAGTTTGGGGCTGGACCCCATGGTCACAACACTGCTTCCAGTCTTTGCTTTCCCATCTTTTGATACCAGGTATTTGGTCAGCAAAGCAAATTAGTATCAAAATTAATAAGCCCTTGGCACCATATCTCTGGAGCAGGGGTTGCTCTTAGCCAAGGCCCAGAGCAGTTGACCTCCCCTCGCTAGTGCTATAGCCCCAAAGACTAGGTCCCTGCCACCATAACTCAGTCTCACATGTTATGCTAAGCAGACAAAACCAAAACAGGAAAGCTCTGACAGCGTTCAATGGCATGCCTCATCTCCCACTCCCTCGACGTCCAGGCAGTACCAGATGCCAGAGAGGTGTCTTGGTCCAACATATGGGAGGGAAGGAAGTAGCCACGAGCAAGTACCTACCTCTCTGTGCCTTTCTTTCATGAGCAGGTTGTAAGGAGGAGGAAGAGGAAGGGGAAGAGAGGTGAACTTCAAGGGGTGAAGGCCTCAGGTAGGCAGCTGGCTCCTGCCAGTAGGAAAGGGACAAAGGAGAAGGCAGTGAGTCTTGCATGGAGGGTGGGGGGTAAGGGTTACAGCTTATGACGGAATCTGGACAGGAGTAATAGGAATACTAGTCATTTGAGTCCACCATTGGCAAGCTGGGCTGGGTGTCAGGGCAGATAGGCCTCCTGGGCAATGGCACATGAGAGAAGGTGGAATTCTTCTCTGAGGAGCAGGTGGAGCTTTGGGTGTTGGGAAAGCATAGACAGTATTGTTCCAGGGCCAAGGACAGGTCCGGGTACTCCTGGATGGAGGTTAAGGCCACAGTATGATCCAGGTCTCCTACCACCAGCTTGAAGGTACCACATGCCAGCCACCCCTCATTATTGTGTATAACTCTCTGGTGCACTTATTGGCTTATCCATCAAATGACTCCTTAAGCTGCTTGAAAACCACCTCCACAGGCACTCCAGGATATGGGAGGCTTCCAGAGTGAAGATTTTGCACAGAATCAACTCAAAAGACCAGAAGTCACTCTGGTCGATGTAGATCTGGTCAAACATGGCCTTAGGGACCATCCACTTCACAGGCAGTCCACTGTTGGTTGTCTTTTTATAGTAACTGATGTGGTGATATCTCTGGCAAGGCTGAAGTCTGAGATCTTCATCATGCTGTCCTTTGTCACCAGCACTTCCCTGGTGGCCAGGTCTTGGTGTATGCACTTCTTGGAGGCAAGGTACTCCATGCCTCAGGCTACATGATAGGCACAGGATACCAGGTCCTTGGAGGAGAGTTGCTCTGCTGCATTGTGGCTGATATTGTAACAGTACTCCAGGTCAGGAGGCCTCTGGGCCTGCAGGTACTCCTGTATGTTGTCTTTGGAGGCATATTCCACGAGAGTGTACAAAGGACCGTCCTGTGTGCAGGACCCAGCAGGTTGATGGTGTCCTTGTGCTGTCCAATCATCTTCATCATCTCCATTTCTGAGATTAGGTTTACAGGTCTTTCTCTGTTGCATCTGACTTCAACATCTTCACAGACACTTTAGTCAAATGGTTGGATTTGTCTTTGTCCAGCCCAATGGCCTCCTCCAACACCACCTGCCCAAAGTAGGCCTGTCTTAGGGGTCTGCCTAAACTGCCTACAACCAGCCTGTCTCAAGGCAGTTATGAACTCTAGATTATCCTCAAAAACATTAAACCATAAGCTAAAAATTCTCTTCACTAGGTCTCTGTCGCAGGTCTAATTTTCTTATCTTTCATCATTTATCTTTTTCCTAATTCTTATTTTCAGTATAGTTTATTTTGCTTCCAGGTGTTTCCCCTGGTTTCTTTATGATGTTTCATAAGGAAGAATTAACCTGTCATAAAATTATTTCCTGAGCATTCATTACATCTCTCAGTTAAAATGGGTTCATTTATGGTATTGATTCATTTGAGTTTTCTCAAAATGGGAAGAATTTACAAAATGGTGTTTTCCTCAAGGTTCACAGTATGTCTTAGCCTCATCTTTACTCTTTTTGAAATTCACTTTTCAAATTCTTGTCCCTCTTTTTATCTTTTTAAATTAAAATGTTTTATTTTTACTATTCTTTTATTTGAGTATAGTTGATATTCAGTGTTACATTGGTTTCAGGTTTGAAATATCTCCATACATTATTCTATGATCACTACAAATATAGCCACCATCTGTCACCATATAACACTATTATAATATCATTGACTTTATTCTCTACACTGTCCCATATCTCTTTTTAAAATCTCTGATTTTTATGTTTTCTGTTATTCCAATTTTCGACCATCATTTTACTTGGTTACTTTAATAAAATATGCCTGATTACACACACTTTCCTGAAAACCATAGCATTTGATTTATAGTAGTCTTCTTCTTCTTTTTTTTTTAATTAACATATAATGTATTATTAGCCCCAGGGATACAGGTCTGTGAATCGCCAGGTTTACACACTTAACAGCACTCACCACAGCACATACCCTCCCCAATGTTCATAACCCCACCACCCTCTCCCTACCCTCCCCACACCCCCGGCAACTCTCAGTTTGTTTTGTGAGATTAAGAGTCTCTTATGGTTTGTCTCCCTCCCGATCCCAACTTGTTTCATTTACTCTTTTCCTGTCCCCCATATTGCACCTCCATTTCCTCATATCAGGGAGATCATATGATGGTGTCTTTCTCTGGTTGACTTATTTTGCAAAGCATAATACCCTCTAGTTCCATCCATGTCATCGCAAATGGCAAGATTTCATTTCTTTTGATGGCTGCATAGTATTCCATCATATATATATATATATATATATATATATATATATATATATATATATAATTCATTTGTTGATGGACATCTAGGTTCTTTCCATAGTTTGGCTATTGTGGATATTGCTGCTATAAACATTTGGTGCACGTGCCCCTTTGGATCATATAGTAGTCTTCTTTACCTCTATCAGAACCCCAGGAAGCTTTATTTATTTATTTACTCACATAAACAGATGATCCAACACAACGTTTTTTGATGTTCAAATGTATTATAATGTCTTACCTCTTAACACTATGCTTACTGTTCTCTTTCACTGTCTGACTAAATCCTCATCATCACAATGCCATTTAATCATAAAGAACATTTGAACTCAGAGTTCTCTCCATATCAGGGAATGAAGACTCCACCCTTCTGTTTGTGCAGGTAAAATAAATGTTGATATTGTCTGTCCTGCACATACTCCATCCTGTTCACCAGAATATTCACCATCAAAATATATACAAAATAAAAACCATACCTCACCACTTCTATTACCACCCAGCATGCTAAAATCACCATCATATGTTCCTGAATTATTGACTTGATTGATAACCCCACTTCCACAAATACTGCACTCCTTTCTCCCTGCAAATTTATTTTGGTACAGCAACTTAACCTAAAAATCAAGTCAGATGATTTTATTCTGCTGTTGAAAGTCTTTTGGTATCTTCCCCTTTCATATTAAATAAAAACTGAAGGCGTTTCAATGTACTAGAAGGTCATGCATCAATACGATCTTCCTCTCTCCACCACTATGAACTCCTCATTGGCATCCTTGCTTTTCCTCAAAAGTAACAGACCAGCTGTTCACACAAAGTCTATATACTTACTTGCTCTGCCTAGAGCAATCTTTTCCTTTAATATGTGTATAACACCCTTCTTCACTTCCTGGGTCTTTGTGCAAATAACATCTCATAAATGAGATATAACCACCCAGCACAAAATAAAATTAACTTTCCTCCCAGCATTCTCCAATGGCTTTTACCTTTCTTGTATTTCTTTGTAACACTTATCACCATCAACCATCAATCATTATTCTATTACTGGTTTATTTTCTTATTGGAGACAGAGAGAGAGAGAATTGGGAGGGGGCGCAGAGGAAGAAGAAAACACCCCACTGCCTAGAAAGCCTGCTGGGGAGTTACATCCCAGGACCCTGAGATCATGACCCAAGCCAAAGGCAGTCACTCAATGGACTGAGCCACCGAGGTGCCCCTCTATTATTGGTTTATTTCACTATTATATTTCAAAAGAATGTAAGCTCTTTGTGGTCAGGTATTTTATATGTTTTATTAATTGAAGTATTCTCAGAAAGGTAGCTGGCAGATTGTAAGGGCTCACTAAACTGTATTTTGTTGTTATTATTGGGCTCCTTTGTGGGCTTTACCTCTTACGCTAGAAGACTATCCTTCAGATGTAAGCAATAAGAATAGAGCCCTGCTGCCTGTTCAAATGAGTAAAAAGCCTGTATTAAGTGGATATTTTAAAAGCTAAATGAATGGCTTAATAGTTGTATATAGGGGGAAAGGGAACATATTTTCCACGGTTTAGAAGTGGAGTTCTTTTATAGAGTTCTTGTACAAGCCGACACTATTGAACGATAATGGGCAGTTGAACATTACAATTATACAAACACTTTGGTAATTTATATCCTTTTTTTGTAATTCATGACTGGATCATTTAATTCCTTAGGAGCATTATAGCATTTCAACTTTTCCTGTTCAATAAACTTATTGGGGTTGCTACCTTTTTTATTCAAATGGAGAAATAGTCATGATTTAATCTAAATAAAGTGTTATTGATTGTGTTGTTTTCTAGGAATGAGTCGCACATGCTAGTTTAAAAGTTTTGTTAAATTCCCAAGTCTGTCACCGATAAAAGCCTTTTGTAGATTAGTAACTTGATCAAAACAGAAAAGTTATGTAACACTCAATTGTTATACTATCTTTGTTTCCATCTTGCATTGTAATAACACCCATCTTAACTCTATTTAAGACAAGTCAACACCAGATGGCTTTCTGGCATTGATTGTATGATATGAAATCTAATATAACTAAAAGTTTTTGGTTTTAGTAGCATATAAATCAATTTAGAAAAATATATGTATTTGAATATAAGATAAAGTTTTAAATCATTTGGCAATAGTGAACTAAACTATTTTTTGTAAATTTTTATTTTCTATAATTTCATTGAGCTCTTTTGCAATAAGAAACAAGTTACAAAAAATTAAGGTTTATTTACCCAATTCAAAATTATTAGGAATATGATCATAGAGGTTGAAGTATTTAAAATATTGAACCCAAAATTTTTATTAGGTAAATTCATGAATGCTGAGCATTCACTGTTAAAATATACTAATACTATTGATAGACTGGTAGAAGCCTAAAATCAAATATTTATTAAATATTTATATCCATATCTTTTCATGGCCTGGTAATTCATTTCTCTAGCATTAAATAAGATTCCATTGTTTGCATGTACTACACTTTATTTCACCTATCACCTACGGAAGGATATCTTGGTTGCTTCAAAGCTTTTGTCAGTTATGAATAAATCTACTATAGACATCTTTGTGGGTATAGATTTCATCTTCTTTGGATAAATACCAAGAACTGCTACTGCTGAATCATCTGGCAAGAATATGTTTAGTTTTGTAAGAAACTGCCAAGTTGTTTTCCATTCTTTATTCTCAACAGACATGGAAGAACATTCCTGTTGCTCCACATCCTCACCAACATTTCGTGTTCTGTAGTCAGTGTTCTGGATTCTGGGTATGCACTAGTGTCTCTTTTTTGTTTTAATTTGCATTTTCCTGATGACATATAATGTGAAGCATCTTTTTATATGCTTATTTGCCATCTGTAATATTTTCTTTTTTGAGGTATCTGCTAAGGTCTTTGGTCTTTGTGAGGTATCTGCTAAGGCTATTTTTAATCAGGTTTTCCCCCATTGTTGAGTTTTAAGGGGTCTTTGTGTATTTTTGATTAACAGTCCTTTGCCAGATGTGTATTTTGCAAATTTTTTCTTAGTCTGTGCTTTGCCTTTTCATTCTCTTGGCATTGTTTCACAGAGTAGACATTTTTAAATTCAGTGCTTGTGCTTTTGTAGCTAAAGTTATTTCCAAAACCAAGGTCATTTAAATTTTCTTCTATATTACCTTCTACATGTTTCATGTTTAGGTTTATAAACCAATCTGAATTAATTTTTGTGAAGAGTGTATGATATCTGCCTGGATTTATTTTATTTTATTATTTTATTTTATTTTATTTTATTTTATATTTGTATATTTAGCTTCACCATTACTCCAGAACCATTTGTTTAAAAGATTGTATTTTGCTCTCTTGTATTGCTTTTGCTTTTATATTAAATATAAAATATAATTGATAATATATATTCCGTTCCTTTAATCTAGTCTTTCTGTGGTATTACAATATCTTGCTTACAATTATCGTTATGGTATACTTTTTTTTAAAAGATTTCATTTATTTATTTGACAGAGAGAGAGATCACAAATAGGCAGAGAGACAGACAGAGAGAGAGAGATAAGGAGAAGCATGCTCCCTGCTCCCTGCTGAGCAGAGAGCCCTATGCGGGACTTGATCCCAGGGCCCTGGGATCATGACCTGAGCTGAAGGTAGAGGCTTAACCCACTGAGCCACCCAGGCGCCCCATCGTTATGGTAAACTTTGAAGTCAGTCCTCATTCTTTGTTCTCCTTCAACACTATGTTGACTATTGTGAGTCTTTGCCTCTCCATATAAACTTTAAAATAAGTTTGTTAATATTAAGCAAAATGAGACCTCAAGGATCTGAGATATGTCTAAGAAGTACTTGATACATCCCTTGGGTATGGTTTATTGAAGTGTCCACCTGTCTGAAAGCTGGGGAATCTAGATAAGGGAGGAAAAATTAGTTATGATAAAACATATCAACAAACATGAATAAATTTTGTAAAACTTATTGTCATGGCTCATATACAATATGACCAACAGAGGGACTATCAAAAGGAAAGCATCAGTTATGTTTATTGTGAAATTTTTTATTCAAAATAAAGCAATGATACGGGAAGACACAATGAGAAAATTACCATTTTTTAAACGGTAAACTTCTTACCAACTGGAATAGGTTTTATATTCTAAGTAGTATATTGAAAAGTAAAACATTGGGGCGCCTGGGTGGCTCAGTGGTTTGGGCTGCTGCCTTTGGCTCGGGTCATGATCTCAGGGTCCTGGGATCGGGCCCTGAATTGGGCTCCCTGCTCCGCAGGAAGCCTGCTTCACTCTCTCTCTCTCTCTCTGCCTGCCTCTCTGCCTACTTGTGATCTCTGTCTTTCAAATAAATAAATAAAATCTTTAAAAAAAAGAAAAGTAAAACATTAAAAAATAAAATTTTAATTTAAAAAAATGATGTAATTTTTAAAAAGGTTAAAAATAGCAGAACCATTTTTCTTATAACTGGAAAATACATTGTATATATATATCTATCAAAAATAACTTGTCATGGGGGCGCAGGGTGGCTCAGTGGGTTAAAGCCTCTGCCTTTGGCTCAGGTCATGATCCCAGGATCCTTGTATCAAGTCCCACATTGGGCTTTCAGCTCAACAGGGAGCCTGCTTCCTCCTCTCTCTCTGCCTGACTCTGCCTACTTGTGATCTCTGTCAAATAAATAAATAAAATCTATTATAAAAAATTTTAAAAAAATAACTTTCATGTCTGGAATCAGGAGCATATGGAAAAAAATAATATCTGAGGACAGTACTTCTGCCATGTTTTGTGCCTTGTTAATATTTTTAAACAGTCAGGCATCTTTTAGCTTTATTGAAATACCTGCTAAGATACCAGAAGTGCCTTTGGAGCCCTATGACTATAAAAATTAATTGCAAATATTCAAAATGTTTACTATGGTGTCACTATTTAGGCCCACCACCAAGTATGTTTCAGAAGTAAACATAACTGCTACTCTTCCATAAGGCAAAAGGGCATATTTTCAGGAGTTCCATCTGCTGTACCAGGAGGTGAATCAAGTAATGATTTTTGCCTATAAAATAATTCACTTTTCAATCTAACATTCCTCATTCCACATTATAATAATAAAAACTAGGAGGAGACTAAAACAAACAAATAACTACAACTACAACAACCAGCTTTTCCTGCAGTGGATAGTAATTAAAACCTTATGAGTAGCCTGAAATTTATTTTTAAATATTTTTAAGATAAGCGTTTTTGTTAGAAAACCATATATTTTATATTGCTAAGAAATAACAGGCAAAGTTTAAGTAACTTCTAAAAAGTCTAGATACTTCTATTTATCTATTAACTCATCTCTTTATGAAGTAGAACATGATCACACCTATTGTATCTACCCAAGTTTTTATGCTTTGGTTATTTTATGTTTGCTATTTCCTTTCTTAATTGTTACAATATTTGATACATAATAGTATCTTTAAGTCCATCTACGGTTTCACAGAATTTGTTTGAACTTCATAAAAATGTAACATACTGTTTGCACTGTCCTTGTTTTTTTTTTTTAAAGATTTTATTTATTTATTTGACAGAGAGAAATCACAAGTAGATGGAGAGGCAGGCAGAGAGAGAGAGAGAGGGAAGCAGGCTCCCTGCTGAGCAGAAGCCCGATGCGGGACTCGATCCCAGGACCCTGAGATCATGACCTGAGCTGAAGGCAGCAGCTTAACCCACTGAGCCACCCAGGCGCCCGCACTGTCCTTGTTTTAATTCTCTATTAACTTTCCAAGATTTATTCACTTTAGAGTGTTTAGCTATCATTTATTTTTATTCCTCCATAATGCTATGTTTACAAATGTGTATTTCTCTGTACCTTTAAAAATATGTTAATTATATACCATTTCTCATCTCACGTAACACTCATGTTACTTCTACACTTATCAGATATTATGTAACTGAAAACCACAACTCAGCAACAATATAGCACCATTTTTCAAAATTAAATGGCTTACCAGAATTCTTTAATTCTATCCTTTATTTGTATTAGATGACCCTTTATTCTGGTATTTGGCATTGTTCATATGGAGGAAAGCTTATAAGTTGATATTCCATAAATAGAAGGATTTATTATGATTGATTAATTATTTTCATTTAAAATGCATAGAATATGGTTGATTTAATATTTGTTTCTTACTCTCTGCCTGGAACATAGTGCTATCTATGTAATAGCCACTAAAATATTAAGTTAATTACCTAGACTTTAAACTTCATATGAATAGGAATAACATACAGAACTCTTCTCAGATTGGGACACCTGGGTGGCTCAGTCAGTTAAACGCCTGAGCCTTTAGCTCAGGTCCTGGGACACAGTTCTGCAACAGATTCCCTGCTTAGCCGGGAGTTTGCTTCTCCCTCACCCTGCTTGTGCTCTCTCTCACTCTCTCTCTTACAAATAAATAAAATTTAAAAAATGAATTCTTCTCAGATAGCTAATATAGAATATTGTCTTTGTATTCATCAAAGGGAAAGTGCCATATAATAATGAAATTCAGACTACTTCAAATTCATTTTTTAACCAGTAAGAAAGTACTGGAAACAAGCCAAAAATGTCTTTAGTGAATCAAAGAAATAGATTGATTTTCAATATCTTAATGTTTCTAAAATAAATTGCAAGATTTTTATACTAGATATCAGTGTAAATATTCATTATACAAGGATATTCTAAAAATAAACCTGAGAAAAATACTTGACATATACGATGACAAAAACCAGTTTGACAAAAGTCAGTTTGGGTAAAACTTACAACACCTACCACCTGAAACTCTTGTTCTATAATTTAATTATTTTAATTTACAAAAATACAAAAGTAATATATCAGAGTAAGTATATTGATAGCTTTGAAGGTATGCTCTGGTTGTGCACTGTTTACTATGTAAAGGGGAATCAAATATGTGATGCTTATGGTGTGCTTATATTAAAATTCAACAAGTTCAGAGGCATACGAGGAATAGAATAAAGACAAAAGATGACCCTTACTTATCCTAAAGATAGACAATGGTATATATGTGCTAGTTGGGGAGAGAATCAAGCCAGTAGATGGAGGATATGGTAGTGGAAAAAAAAAAGACACAACGTTTTGGTTGAACGTTTAGCACTATATTTAACAAAGTGAAATTGTGTGTTAATAGCCTTGAATAAAATCCAAAAAATATTTTCAATTCATTGAAGATTATTTAGGAAAAACTTGAAATATACAACTTGATAAGGATTCCAATAAAAGATTCATAAGCAATACAAGTTTCAGAATTTTTAGTATATTTTCCCAATTTAAAAAGATAAAAAGAGGGACAAGAATTTGAAAAGTGAATTTCAAAAAGAGTAAAGATGAGGCTAAGACATACTCTGAAACTTGAGGAAAACACCATTTTGAAAATTCTTCCCATTTTGAGAAAACTCAAATGAATCAATACCATAAAAGAACCCATTTTAACTGAGAGATGTAATGAATGCTCAAGAAATAATTTTATGACAGGATAACTCTTCCCTATGAAACAGCATACAGAAACCAGGGGAAACACCTGGAAGCAAAATAAACTATACTGAAAATAAGAATTAGGAAAAAGATAAATGATGAAAGATAAGAAAATTAGACCTGCGACAGAGACCTAGTGAAGAGAACTTTTAGCTTGTGGTTTAATGTTTTTTGAGGATAATCTAGAGTTCATAACTGCCTTGAGACAGGCTGGTTGTAGGCAGTTTAGGCAGACCCCTAAGACAGGCCTACTTTGGGGGCAGGTGGTGTTGGAGGAGGCCATTGGGCTGGACAAAGACAAATCCAACCATTTGACTAAAGTGTCTGTGAAGATGTTGAAGTCAGATGCAACAGAGAAAGGCCTGTCAAACCTAATCTCAGAAATGGAGATGATGAAGATGATTGGACAGCACAAGGACACCATCAACCTGCTGGGTCCTGCACACAGGACGGTCCTTTGTACACTCTCATGGAATATGCCTCCAAAGACAACATACAGGAGTACCTGCAGGCCCAGAGGCCTCCTGACCTGGAGTACTGTTACAATATCAGCCACAATGCAGCAGAGCAACTCTCCTCCAAGGACCTGGTATCCTGTGCCTATCATGTAGCCTGAGGCATGGAGTACCTTGCCTCCAAGAAGTGCATACACCAAGACCTGGCCACCAGGGAAGTGCTGGTGACAAAGGACAGCATGATGAAGATCTCAGACTTCAGCCTTGCCAGAGATATCACCACATCATTTACTATAAAAAGACAACCAACAGTGGACTGCCTGTGAAGTGGATCGTCCCTAAGGCCATGTTTGACCAGATCTACATCCACCAGAGTGACTTCTGGTCTTTTGGGGTGATCCTGTGCAAAATTTTCACTCTGGAAGCCTCCCATATCCTGGAGTGCCTGTGGAGGTGGTTTTCAAGCTGCTGAAGTAGTCATTTGATGGATAAGACAATAAGTGCACCAGAGAGTTCTACACAATAATGAGGGGTGGCTGGCATGTGGTACCTTCAAGCTGGTGGTAGGAGACCTGGATCATACTGTGGCCTTAACCTCCATCCAGGAGTACCTGGACCTGTCCTTGGCCCTGGAACAATACTGTCTATGCTTTCCCAACACCCAAAGCTCCACCTGCTCCTCAGAGAAGAATTCCAACTTCTCTCATGTGCCGTTGCCCAGGGAGTCCTATCTGCCCTGACACCCAGCCCAGCTTGCCAATGGTGGACTCAAATGACTAGTATCCCTATTATTCCTGTCCAGATTCCATCATAAGCTGTAACCCTTACCCCCCACCCTCCCTGCAAGACTCACTGCCTTCTCCTTTGTCCCTTTCCTACTGGCAGGAGCCAGCTGCCTACCTGAGGCCTTCACCCCTTGAAGTTCACCTCTCTTCCCCTTCCTCTTCCTCCTCCTTACAACCTGCTCATGAAAGAAAGGCACAGAGAGGCAGGTACTTGCTCGTGGCTACTTCCTTCCCTCCCATATGTTGGACCAAGACCCCTCCCTGGCATCTGGTACTGCCTGGACATCGAGGGAGTGGGAGATGAGGCATGCCAGTGAAAGATGTCAGAGCTTTCCTGTTTTGGTTTTGTCTGCTTATCATAACATGTAAGACTGAGTTCTGGTGGCAGGGACCTAGTCCTTGGGGCTATAGCTCTAGCGAGGGGAGGTGAACTGCTCTGGGCCTTGGCTAAGAGCAACCCCTGCTCCAGAGATATGGTGCCAAGGGCTTATTAATTTTGATACTAATTTGCTTTGCTGACCAAATACCTGGTATCAAAAGATGGGAAGGCAAAGACTGGAAGCAGTGTTGTGACCATGGGTTCCAGCCCCAAACTATGAAGAAAACACGAAGTGTATAAATCTGAGTAAGTATATATTTACACACCTTTGTAAATAGGTTGTTATCAAAGATTTAATCAATGGGTAATATGCTCCTCGTGGCTGGGAAGCATCAGTTGCCATATATTAAAAACAAAGAAAAGAGGTGTCTGGGTGGCTTCCTCCATAAGTGTCCCTTCTTTTCAGGTCATGATCCCAGGGTCCTGGGATGGAGCCCCACATCAGGCTCTCTGCTCAGTGGGAAACCTGCTTCTCCTTTTCCCTCTGCCCTGCTTATAGTTCCTCTTCCTGTCTCTCTGTCTGTCAAATAAATAAAATATTATAAAAAATGTTTTTAAAAGGTCTTTTTTTTTTTTTTTTTAGTTTTCTAGGGGTGCCTGTATGACTCAGTTGTTTAAGCAGGTGTTTGCCTTTGGCTGAGGTCATGATTCCAGTGTACAGGGATCCAGCCCTGCATGGGACTACTTGCACCCCCAAGGAGCTTGCTTCTTCCTCTCACTCTGCACGTGATTTACCCCGCTTTACCTCTCTCTTTCGCTGTCAATAAACAAAATAAAATCTTTTACTAAATACATAAATAAATAAATAAAGTTCTAAACCTACTTTCAGTTTAGGTCCCTTAACAAAAATTGCTACTGATTCATTAAAAAAAAAGAAAAGATAATTAGGAAAGATGCTTCCAGAGCTAAAAAGCTGTTTATTTTTTTTCAGGATTAAATATAGAAGTGCTTTAAAAAGTAAAAGAAAAAATATGCTATATTAACAGTAATCACACTATAACTTTGGTGGTTATATCAAGATAATGAAAAGTGATTTTAAAGCAAATTTCATTATCAGTCATAAAGATCAAGTCAAAATTACAGAAGAGTAAAAGGATGAATTCATCAGGGAGTATAATAATTCTTGACTTTTAATACCTAATAACAGATTTGGGGATATATAGGGAAAAACTAAGAACAAAAATCATAACTTCTACCTTAGAAGAGAAATGGAAAAAAATTGTAACACCTTTATTTTAAGATTATATAGACAAATGGTCATCAAATTTGTAAGATATGTAAGACTTGAACAAAATTATCAACTAACTAGGTATGCTTGATATTACAGAACACACCCAACAGCTGCAGACGACATATATCTTAAGCCATGATTTTCTTTGCAAAGGTCAACATTGATAATGTTCTAGTCATACCTCCGTGTACCAGGAAAGTATTAGCATATTTCTTGAAAGACACAGCTATCAAAGCTCCATTGAGAAACCGTAAAGATGTAGAAGGGATTTGCAAATTATATATCTGATAATGGACATCTCCTCTGATTATTAAAAAATGAATAAAAATAAAAAACCTTAGTAATAACCAAACAGAGTATCCAATTTTACATGTGAAGAATAGTATTGAAGAGACATGTCACCCAAAGGATATAAGCACATGACAAATTTCTCAATATTTAGACATTAAAGAAATACAAATTAAAATCATGAGACATGCTTACATATCTATTAGAATGGCTAAAATTATAAAGGCTAACTTCGTCTGAGCTAGATTGAGAAGCAACAAAAAATCTAAACTGTTGTTGACATATATCATGATACCACCACATTGGAAAATTGTTTGAAATTTTTTTAAATGCAAAATATGTTGCAGTTACACAAATAGCCATTTTAATTCTAGGCATTTAACCAAGAGAAACAAACCCTGTGTTCATACAAGGACTTGTTTATGAATTACATAGCAGCTTTATTTTTAAGAATTGAAAACAGTGGAAATGTTCATCAATGTCCATCAATAGAGCAAAGACAAATTATGATCTATTGATTAAAGTGATTACTATTCAACATCAAAATGAACTATTTACAATTGGAGATTCTCAAAGTTATGGTGCTGAGAAAAGAAAAGCCAGGCAATGAATAGTATATACTGTGTGATTCCATGACTATAAAAAAATCTAGAAAATACAAATTTATATATAGTCACAGTCATCAAATATATTGGTGTGATTTTAGTGCCTTCTTCTGTGCTCCCATAGCTTCCTACACTTGGATCTCCGAGCATTTTTTACACCATGTGAAAATATGAACTCTTTTTCTTTATTCTGTCTTACTAGAATAAGAATCCTTGAAATTTTATGGACATTTGAACTCTCAGTTATTAGCAGAAATTCTATCATACAGTAAATTTCCAAATATAAAAGCCAGAATTTTACAATGACTTCTAAGTTTTTACATGATCTAGCCACTCATTTAACCTCTGTGACCTCTTTCCCTTCTACTCTTCAGTCCCTCACAGTGGCCTCCTTGCTATTCCTCAGATATGCCAGGCACGATCCAACCTTATGGCCTTCAAGATAGCCAATTCCTTTGTCTGGAGTGACCTTATTGCTGATAGTTCTGGGCAAATTCATCACCTTTCCATACCTTTGTTCAATTGTCAGCTTCATTGTAACTCCCCTGATCTTCCTATTAAAATTCTTAACTCCCCTCCCCTGCCTAGCAACCTTGATTTTTCTCACCCTGGTCTAATTTTTCTTTTTCCCCATTGTACTCATCATTTTTGAATGCACTATGCAATTTCTGTTAAGGTTTATAGCTTTTAATTGTCTCCCCCTTTAAACAAAAGTTCTACAAAGCCAAGTATTTCATTTACCAGTGTAGTCTGAAGTAATATCTGCCATATAATAGGTTCAGTAAACAATTGGTAAATTTCAGAATAAATTAATGTTGAGAGTATACTGAATTTCATAAGTCATTTCAATATTTTTTTCCAAAAAATAAACTATGTAAAACATACCTTAAATTTAATTTCAAAATATTTTATAGCATATAATGGACAATATACATAAGCCTTAAAGAAACAATCATATAAATAACCATTTCATACCTACTTAAAAATTCCTAGATCCTCTCTGAATGCTCTAAAATAACCCTTCAAAGGAAATACATTTTTAAAATAACAGATTTTTTGGCAAATAATTTAATAAAATAAAAGTTTCATTCATCTATGTAGATCATAATAAATGTTTTTAATAAGCATGAAATTATAACTCTGAAGTGTGGTAAAATGAAACCACCTGCTAAGGGTGAGAGAACAAAAATAAACATCATTTTTCCAAATAAGAGGAATTTATTACCTTTGAATCAAAGCATGTGGATTTGTTCAAACTGGCAATAAAGGAATATGGAAACACAAATCATAGAAAGTCATATTTTAGATTTCTAAAAGACTTCAAAGTGAAGAGTATACATTTTTTAAATGCTACATAATGCTACATAATGACAAGATGACAGGTTGTGACAAATAGCATTTTAAAGCTCTACTCATAATGGAACGAGAGGTGTCATTTCCCTATAATTTTACAAATGTCATTAATTTACTGTATCTGGATACAACATATTACCAAACAGATGTTCATAAAAGACTAAATCATTTTTAATGGAACATAATATTTTGATCCTACATCTATCAATCATTTTTTCGACCTAACATTTATAGTCTCGCTAAACAATTTAGCAGTTGTCAACAAAATTAAAAAAAAAATAGGATAAAAAGTCGTGTTTGGTAAAGTAGATTTTCTTTGAAATTTGAGTTTAAATGAAAATATTTGCTGATAGTTTTAAAACTTTAAATGTAATTTTATATATATCTGACCTATCAGATGATATAAAATTTTTGGAGAAAATATGACTTATTTTTTTGATCTGGGTTGAAGGTATTAATAAAGAGCAACTGTTTGTATTATTTGTATTGTGATATCTTAGTTAATAAACATGAATAAGTGGTATAAAATATGTTTTTTTAAAAATTTTTTTTATTTACTTGACAGAGATCACAGGAAGGCAGAGAGGCAGGCAGAGAGAGAGGAATGGAAGCAGGCTCCCTGCTGAGAAGAGAGCCCACTGTGGGACTCAATCCCAGGAACCTGGAATCATAACCTGAGCCGAAGGCAGAGATTTTAACCCACTGAGCCACCCAGGCACCCTAAAATATGTTCTTTTTTTATATAGAATTATAGTTCTTGCCAAAATATGGAACTAGCTGGAACTGAATGCCTCCTTCAAAATCAGCTCTGGAGAAATTATGCAAGTGTAATATAGAACTATTTCGGATATGTACCAAAAACAAGGAAATGATGATAAATTCCTTAAAAGACTCAAAGTTGCTCTTGACTGGTATGTTTCAAGCTCTATTCCTGGTTTGAGGACAGTTTTTAACAGGCCTGTCACTGTAGAAATCAGCTGGATATTTAGAGGCTATCAGAACTGTGCAAAAACCTTGAAGGGGTAAAGACTTGAAAATTCTTTAGAAAAAAATTTAGAGATTAGAGAGATTAGAGAGATTAGCTCCCTAAGGCATTATTCATCCACACATTTTCCTCCAAACAATTAAGACTGATGGATGAGGGGCACCTGAGGGGCTCTCTCATCACGTGGGTGGTGGGTTAAGCCTCTGCCTTCATCTCAAGTCATGATCTTTGGGTCCTGGGTTCCAGCCGCACATCGGGCTCTGCTCAAAAGGAAGCCTGCTTCCCTCCCTGCTTGCTTGCCTCTCTGCTTACTTGTGATCTGTCTCTCTCTGTCTCTCTCTCTGTGTCCAATAAATAAATAAAATCTTTATAAAAAGGCTGATGGATGATAAATTATGAAAACTGCTCCCTCCAAATGATGCTTCTTCATAAGGATTTAAGAATTTAAAATTGTAAGAATTTAAAATTGAAACTTGATCGTAGGATTTATGTTACAGAATAACATCAAGTGCAGGCAGTTATTATTAGATCTGAAGTATTTGTGATTCTGAATTCTTGGCCTCATTAGTAAATTTATTTTTAAATTCTCCCATGGAGTGTTGATTGGCCTTCAGTCTTTCATTGATGTACATCATTGGGTCAAATGAGATGTGTGTGCCCAGAACTATATATACTCTTCTTTGTATTTCACTGGAGATGGCATTTCTGAGTTTTTTTCAATTGAATTTGGACAGATGTTTTAATAGTCACTTCTAGAGTTGGCCCTGGAGAATATCTTCCTTTTTTTTTTCTCTTCCCTATTCTCTGAAAAACCCTGACTAATTCACATTATCACAGTGATATCACAATTCAAGTTTTTCCAAACACTATAGCTGCAAAATAGAAGGAAGCTACTCAGAATGTAATGCTATTGTGAATGATTGAGAAAGAAAACATTATTATAATTAAGCTACCAGGTTTCAATGTATTTTATTGTTGCTTAGAAAATCCTAGCATACCCAGACTTTACAGAGATTTGATGATCCTAAGAGGAGCTGAACTCATGGACCAAAATAACTATGCACATAAAAAGTACAATTACTTACCTAAAAAAGATGATGTGGTTAACTTTATATGGCAATCCAAGTGTTATTGGAACAGGAATTTAAAAAATAGCTTAGGGGCGCCTAGGTGGCTCAGTGGATTAAGCTACTGCCTTCAGCTCAGGTCATGATCTCAGGGTCCTGGGATCAAATCCTGCATCAGGCTCTTTGCTCAGCAGAGAGTCGGCTTCTCTCTCTCTCTCTCTCTCTCTCTCTCTCTCTGCCTGCCCTCCGTCTACTTGTGATCTCTCTCTGTCAAATAAATAAATAAATAAAATATTTTAAAAAAGAGAATGACTGTACTTTTAAAAAATAGCTTGGGGGGAGGAGTCAAGATGGCGGAGAAGTAGCAAGCTGAGACTGCTTCAGCTAGCCGGAGATCAGCTAGATAGCTTATCTAAAGATTGCAAACACCTGAAAATCCATCGGCAGATCGAAGAGAAGAAGAACAGCAATTCTGGAAACAGAAAATCAGCCACTTTCTGAAAGGTAGGACCAGCGGAGAAGTGAATCCAAAGCGACGGGAAGATAGACCCCGGGGGGAGGGGCCGGCTCCCGGCAAGCGGCGGAGCAACCGCGCACAAAATCAGGACTTTTAAAAGTCTGTTCCGCTGAGGGACATCGCTCCAGAGGCTAAACCGGGGCGAAGCCTGAAAGACCCGCGGATCCCCTTACCCAAGAATCCAACACTGCCACTGGATGCAAACAGCAAGAGGTTTATTGTCACGCAGGTACCGGCGGGTGGTCGGCAGCTCCAGCTAACCGAGCACACCCGGCTGGGGTAGTGCAGGATTTTTATAGACAGGTACAAACAAGTTTCGGGTGGGGCTGAGCTGATTGGTTGACAGTTTGAACAGGCATACTTGGCGTCAGTGAATTGGGTCAGGGGACTGCGCGAAAGCAGACAAAGCAATCTTACAGAAGCAGAACTGGCCGATTAGCCCACGCATGCGAATGAAAGCACTATCAGGATATTGAAGGCCTGGTTACTATCAAGCCAAGGCCACTTTCCCTCTAATGAGGCACTAACATAAAGACAATTGGGAGTCTCCTGGTGGAATGTTACATTCCTGCTATCAAATGTCCTTGTTAGTGAGATTTAGGTCTTAAAAGAAATTTAACTTTATTTACTTTTCCTTCTACCTCCATCTCCTTTGGTTTTTTATGGAGGGGAGGGTGACGTTAGGGCTTGAGAAACTGAGTTATGTGTCTTTGGAAATTGAGCTATTGATAAGGCTACTTCTTTGTTGTAAATCTCAAGGACATTTGTAAACCAAGAGAGACTCCTGCCTTGCAGGACTGTGATCTCTGCAAGATAACCATTTGCTCTTCTTGTAGGGCAGTCAGGGGTGCCTGTGAAATGTCACACATGTTACCAAGGGGAGTGGGTGAAGGGGGGGGGGTGCAAGGCGCCAGCTTTCGCTTTGTCCTCAGCCAGCCTCCCGCTCCTTAGAGTTGAGGGTTTAAGCAATTTTTCATTTCTTAGCAAAGCATTAGAAGCATTATTATACAGAAGCCAGAAACAGCCGGGTTAAACACAGATTTTCGCTATTCGTTATCCTGTTATGCTGCTTGCTGACTCCCTTATCTATCGTCAGCTAGCTACAGTTTCTCAGTTAGCATAAGCTGGTTATAAAAAGAATGTTAAAACTTATAGGCTATACTATAGTTCTGACCTGGGGTCCTTCATTCCCCCCTTTTTCTTGATCATGGATAGAATCTTATATCCATTCGTCTTGTTCTTGCATGTCCTGCCCTTGCATTGAACTAGTCCGGGGCTCTGTTTGTTTGAGGAGTTGGTATCGCTGTGTCAGTACCATAGTCTGAACAGACAGGCGATCTTTAATGAACTGTACTAACCTGTTTAAGACATAAGGACCAAAAGTTAGAATTAATAACAGAATGATGAGAGGGCCCGTTATGGATGACAACAAAGTAGTAAGCCAAGGCAATCTGTTGAACCAGTTTTCACGGTGGAGAAGGGTGAAGAGGGGGTGCAAGGCATCAGCCCCTTCTCCATCCTCAGCCAGCCTCCTGCTCCTTCATCATTTCCCCCTGAACAATTTTGACTCTTAAATCTTTAAGGTGGTTGAAGGTGGAAGGTCTCATCTTCTGTAACTTCTTCCTGCTGAATAGGGGCGTAGAGCTGTCCCTACCTACTGGGGTCAATATTGATCAGTGGAGGAATGTATAGGGGAGTTACGAAAGGCGGAGGCAGCCGAATCCAGCGCTGACAGTGAAGAGGCGTCCTCTCACGCGACAAGGATCATCTGTCATGGTGAAGTCATTGCAGCAATGGAGTCTCGGCACCAAGTAGAGAAACATTGAACAAAGCAACATATTAAGGTTAATGAGGTGATAAAAATGAGAAGCCCGAAAAGGAGATTTGGCCATAGCCCTCCTCCAAGCCAGGAACTTAACCAATCACTTAAAGAGAAAGAAGGATCTTGTAGGGCCTTTGTAGTATATTTATTAAGCGCTTCTACATGCCACATGACATCCTCTAGTCCCGCAGATGGAACAAAGATGGATGCTAAGTGATCATACCATTTAAAAACAGATTGTGTCCATCTTTGTTTCAAGTTGGGGAGATTAGCTGGAGTTGTAATGGTTTTAGTAATGCGCCCATGAATCCAGGCAAATCCTAAAGTACAGCGACCTATCCACCCTGAGGGAGCCAGGGCCACAGGTTGGTTCCACATATCCAGTGGGTTTCGTTTTGAGCTGGCCATCTAATGCCAGGTCACCTTACCCAATCAGTAGCAAAACATTCAGTTGCCTGGAGTACTATTATTTGGGAACACATTTCTAGTGGTAGCCGTTCTCGATACTGTGTGTTATTTGTCCAAGTATCCTACGTATGATTCTTTTGTTCCCAGCATAAAACTGCCTTCTGACTGAGCTGTCCAATCGTGGGTGTGAACCACAAATATGTATCCCGGATCTGATATATGCCATCCTTAGTATAGCGATAAGGAGGGTTTTGGAACTTAGGCCCATATTTGATTGGGGAGTTATGGCTTGATAGCAATCCCCTTTCCTTCCAAATAGCTCCATGGGCATGTAGTACCAGGAAGGCATATTTGGAGTCAGTATAAATGTTAATTCTTAGGCTTTGACAATTTGGCTACTAAGACAAATTTGGACCTAATGTGACATCATTACAGTCAGGGACTGTCCCATAGTGAGCTTTGAGGCTCCTTTATAGGAGGGCTGTTCCATGCTTAGCTAAAGCATCTATTTGCAATTGCACCTCAACAGAGGTGGCCTCTAGGATAAATATGACTAAGGGATGAAACCAATAAGAAGAACTTTGAGTGTGGTCCAGCCTTAACAATATCCTGATTACAGAGGATCATTGTCAAGTGGGAGAACTTGTCAAGAGATAAGGGGAGTCCCCCATGGATCATTCAATCCACTCATAAAGAAAGTGGGGTCATCCATTATCTCCACAAGTCCATAGTTAATCCTATGGAGTCGATAGGTTGGCTTTTAGGCAATTTCATTATTCCAGTTGTTTAATCATGTGCTGTGGGGTCTGCTAATATCCCCACAAAACAGTAAGATCGACTAAAGAAGCTATTGTGCAACTTCTCTGAAGTTTACCTCAAATTGTTTAGCTTAGGTAAACAAACATTTAAAGACAATCAAATCTAGAATTCAACATCCATAAAGGTGTGTTATTAAAACATAATTTTTCTCTCTAAAATAACCCTCATTTACAGAGATAGCCAAATCAGGATTAATTCACTTGTGAAACAAGTCCAGTTTTAACAAACTTGGCCTATTATTTACATAAGCTCAGCAAGAACAGTGAGTGTGATCAATAGATCTTTTAGAATCTGCTTTGCTGGAACTTCTTATAAGGAATCTCTAGGTTGAACTTTTAGTAGCCTCTCCGGGCCAGAAGCCAAGCTCTGTACTTGCCATCAGGCATGCCTGCAATACCTGTTGATTTGGGCGAATGCCTCTTCTGAGTCTCCGCACCTACCAAAGAGTGACATTCTTTACTCACCTGGTGAGGCTGCTGGGAACTCTAAGCAAGGTATCAATCAGGCCAACAGTCCCAAGAGGCTTTATGGCTCCAGGTTACATAAAGACAACTTTAGTTCCTTAAAGCTGTCTGGTCATATCTGAGTCTATGCATGTCTTTCTCAAATATGACATTCCAGTCAAAGCCTTGGTAAAATAACCAGTTTCCAATGGTGTCCTGTTACAAGGAGAACAGATTCTTATTGAACTTATGCAAATGACTGATTGCCATAGAAGAATGCTTACTGAGACCTTTTGGTTTCAGAGGGTTCATATAGAGAGAAAAGCTTGAATGCTTTGAGCACTTTTACAAATGAGCACTTATACATCTCTATAAGTTACAGATAACTTAAGAAAAAGTATCCCTAGTCTGGAAGAGCAAACATTAGAGAGAACCGGCAATGTCTAAAACAAGACAAAACATTAAGAGACACAACACTATAATCTTTTAGTTCATTTAGTTCCATATTACTAAATCTGGTGAATGCGGCTTTAGTCAGTTTTGGAAATTCTTACCCATTTCAGTTTTAGGATTTTCAAGTATATCAAATATCTGTATTTGTCCTGAAAGTCCTTTATAGGAATCTCCTTGAAGATAAAACTCATTTTACAAGAGAATTAAAACAATTATAAATGACAAAAACTCAGAATGGATATGGTTAGAGCTAAAGAGACATGGGAATTTACAATTTAGCTGCAAGAAAATCAGCTTATTTCTGTGACACATAACATTTCCATAATTACAATATCAAGTGATGATCTCTCAAAACATTAAAACTTTAGGAAATGCATAGAATCTCTAGAATAGTTATAGCATTTTCCCAAATGTAACCCAAGGTTTATCATTGGTTTAAATCTTGTCAACAATTGCTAAAACCTTAGAAAGTTTAAAAACACATGCCTAAATATAATTAGGGATGTTAAACACCTGATAAAACAAAACATAGGAACTGAATTTTTCAGGCGGGCAAAGAGGAAACCATTTACACTTTTTAACAGATCAATTAGCTAAGAAAACTTTGCCCCTTTTAAACAGAAAGAAAACCAGCTTTTTATATCAGTGTCTTTCCCTTTTTTATTTTACTTCTAAGTGTGCAGTCTTAAGATAGGAGTTTTCTGGGTTTCCCTCCTATCATGAATGATGTCGCAGACAAGGGAGGGGGGGGATCTTTCCCCTGCTGTCCTGTTTGCATCCCTCATGGGAATTTAGGAGCGTCTTAGCTAAGGCCTGTCCGTATAAACCCCGGACCAGGCTACTCCATGGAGTAGATGACCGTTATGCCATATGACGCCCCGCGAGACTCAAGGTGCAGCCCCCTCAGACTCCATAGCCAAAGTGGTGGAGCCATACAGACACATTCACACAGTCAGACACTCTTCAGATTCAAACAGGTTGGATATCCTCCCCTTCTGGGCATCTCTGGCTAATGGGAGGTGATCAGTCTCCCCTCTCATTCTTTACAGATTAGAGTGAGTTTCTATGGTTACAGGCAATGGAGGATGGTAACAGGGTGTTTTCGCAGTCCCTCAAGGTTGGGCTGTTTCCTTAATCTCTCAAGGCCAAATGGCCCTTATACTTGGAAGTATAATCTGTGTGGAGGCAGGTCAGGAGAGTGCTAAATTACCTTGGAGGCTGTTCTTCTTTCTTTTTTTAGTCTGTCCTGACCATATCTAAAATTTCTTTTGTGAAGATTTCCGTTCACAAACCTTCTACAACTTTCCTTTGCATTCAGGTTTTGTCCCAAGCCATTTTCTTCCAAACAACCATCTCATTTAGGACAAAATTACCTTCCCTTCCCTTCAACAAAATGTATTCCCATTCCTTAAATCTTTCTTACTTATCATCTACTTTCCTATAGAGTTTCCCTTATTTCCATCAGTCTTAGTTACACTAAGCAGAACTTTGTATTCTTAGAAACACCTTTAGTTATTAACGAATTGTAAACTGTTACACAACAGAAATCTTCAGGTGGCAAATTTATGAATCAGTTAAGTGGCAAACAAGTTTACCAACAGATTTAAATACTCTTAGTTTCTTTGCAGTAAGAAGTCAAAAGCACAAACCTACATTCAGTAATTAATGACAGCATTTTATCCTGTTTGGTTAAGACCTAGATGTCCACAATTTAATTCCATTTGTCATCCAAGCAAAACTTTAAAACTTTCAGGTTACCAAAGACTTTGAAAGCTATTTCAGCAATTAGCCATTAGAACTTTGAGACAGACAATTACCCATCAGTTCAGTCATTTCTTTGCTAACAAATTTTAACAAGTAGCATAAGCTTATTTGACCTTTAGTAAACTTTGATAGATTACTGCTGTAACTTCAAAGACACGTCTTATCTTAATTAAACCAACAATCTTAACTTAGTTTCAACATTGATTTACTTTTCACCTGGACCCATTCCACTTTGAATGTTTACCTGAGACATGCGTGGGAAGATCTGGAGTGGGGGTGTTCTTCTTGCTCCTTGACAGTGAAGAGAGAAGGAGCTGTGGTGCATGATCTAGAGGCCAGTCATGCAGGCTGCATGCACGCTGGTGCACAGAAACAGGAGAAGGGGGAAACAGAAGAAACAAAGTGCTGCCAGGAGGCAGAGAAAGGATTCCCGGTTTTGGAGCTCATAAGCCCCAACAGAGGAGCAGACGCCATGCTTTCCCACCAGCAAGGGGGGAGGGGTTAAGCAGTCCAAGTCGGCCAGAGAACACAGGGAAACTTCCCCGAAACAAAGAGAGTTTCGGCAGCTGCTTGGGAAGATTCCTTATGGTCTCTGTCTCGAGTTAGGCCAACCCCAGTTGGCTCCAGTAATAGCCATTTACATGGGAAGTGAGTGAGGGAGAAGCCCCATTTTAGAATCAAAGAAAACACCAAGGACAACGAGTAGAACGCACAAAACAATTAACAAATAGGTCGCTGCGCGATTTCGGTATACTACCGAAAGAATGGTTTCCACCGGCCCAGGGAGCCTCGAGGTCTCCCTGCGGTGGACAGACTCCGTCCAGAGCCGAGGCACCTCTGGAACGGACAGACAGATATAACCCTCGGACAGATGAGGGGCCCCAAAAAATTGGGCCCCTCGACACCCTGGAGCGTCCCCCAGGGTTGGCAGGGGAGAAGTCCGAGCTCGTCAGCTCCTTCTCAAGCTGCCTACAGAATACAGACCAACAACGCACGCTGTTGTACAGTCCTATGCTACCGAAGCATAGGCAAAACAGAGGCCTACAAACGAGAACACAAGACTGGATACAAACAAGAACATGAGACAGGAGACAAGAATGCTGGCCAGCTTACCTCCCGGTGGGAGTCAGTTGGATCCGTGGGCAGGAGTCCGATGATCTCGGTGGAACCTCCAAATGAAAGACCCGCGGATCCCCTTACCCAAGAATCCAACACTGCCACTGGATGCAAACAGCAAGAGGTTTATTGTCACGCAGGTACCGGCGGGTGGTCGGCAGCTCCAGCTAACCGAGCACACCCGGCTGGGGTAGTGCAGGATTTTTATAGACAGGTACAAACAAGTTTCGGGTGGGGCTGAGCTGATTGGTTGACAGTTTGAACAGGCATACTTGGCGTCAGTGAATTGGGTCAGGGGACTGCGCGAAAGCAGACAAAGCAATCTTACAGAAGCAGAACTGGCCGATTAGCCCACGCATGCGAATGAAAGCACTATCAGGATATTGAAGGCCTGGTTACTATCAAGCCAAGGCCACTTTCCCTCTAATGAGGCACTAACATAAAGACAATTGGGAGTCTCCTGGTGGAATGTTACATTCCTGCTATCAAATGTCCTTGTTAGTGAGATTTAGGTCTTAAAAGAAATTTAACTTTATTTACTTTTCCTTCTACCTCCATCTCCTTTGGTTTTTTATGGAGGGGAGGGTGACGTTAGGGCTTGAGAAACTGAGTTATGTGTCTTTGGAAATTGAGCTATTGATAAGGCTACTTCTTTGTTGTAAATCTCAAGGACATTTGTAAACCAAGAGAGACTCCTGCCTTGCAGGACTGTGATCTCTGCAAGATAACCATTTGCTCTTCTTGTAGGGCAGTCAGGGGTGCCTGTGAAATGTCACACATGTTACCAAGGGGAGTGGGTGAAGGGGGGGGGGTGCAAGGCGCCAGCTTTCGCTTTGTCCTCAGCCAGCCTCCCGCTCCTTAGAGTTGAGGGTTTAAGCAATTTTTCATTTCTTAGCAAAGCATTAGAAGCATTATTATACAGAAGCCAGAAACAGCCGGGTTAAACACAGATTTTCGCTATTCGTTATCCTGTTATGCTGCTTGCTGACTCCCTTATCTATCGTCAGCTAGCTACAGTTTCTCAGTTAGCATAAGCTGGTTATAAAAAGAATGTTAAAACTTATAGGCTATACTATAGTTCTGACCTGGGGTCCTTCAAGCCCACGCGGGGTCAGCGTGGCCTCAGGTCCCGCAGGGTCACAGAAGGATCGGGGGTGTCTGAGTGTCGCAGAGCTTGCGGGTATTGGAACGGGAAAGCCGGCTACAGAGACAGAGCCGACAGTAATCTCGCAGCTCCGTGTTACCTTGAACCGGTCGCAGGCTCGGTGAGCTCGGAGCGCGGCCGGAGGTCAGGCAGACGGGAGTAACTGGGCGCTGTTCTCTGAGGACGCACTGAGGAGTGGGGCCCTGGGCTCTCGGCTCCTCCGGGCCGGAGACCAGGAGGCCGCCATTTGTATTCCCGTCCTCTGGAACTCTACGGAAAGCGCTCAGGGAACAAAAGCTCCTGAAAGCAAACCCGAGCGGATTACTCACCCCGGCCCCGGGTAAGGGCGGTGTAATTCCGCCTGGGGCAAAGACACTTGAGAATCACTACAACAGGCCCCTCCCCCAGAAGAACAACAAGAAATCCAGCCGAGACCAAGTTCACCTACCAAGGAGTGCGGTTTCAATACCAAGGAGAGCAGCAGAATTCCAGAGGAGGAGAAAGCCAAGCACGGAACTCATGGCTTTTTTCCTGTGATTTTTTTTAGTCTTGCAGTTAATTTAATTTTTTCTTTTTCATTTTTTTTTTCTCGCCTTCAGGTAAAATTTTATTTTTTTTAAACTGTTACCTTTTTCTTTTTTAACGATTTTTTACTAGTTTATCTAATATATATATATATATATATTTTACATTTTTCTTAGGTGTTTTCTTTTTTTAAAATTCTTTTCTTTTCTTTTCCTTTTTTTTTTTCTTTTTTCTTTCTTCCTTTTTGAACCTCTTTTTATCCCCTTTCTCCCCACTCACGATTTTGGATCTCTTCTAATTTGGTTAAAGCATATTTTCCTGGGGTTGTTGCCACCCTTTTAGTATTTTACTTGCCCCTTCATTTACTCTTATCTGGACAAAATGACAAGATGGAAAAATTCAACACAAAAAAAAGAACAAGAGTCAGTACCGAAGGCTAGGGACCTAATCAATACAGACATCGGTAATATGTCAGATCTAGAGTTCAGAATGACAATTCTCAAGGTTCTAGCCGGGCTCGAAAAAGGCATGGAAGATATTAGAGAAACCCTCTCGAGAGATATAAAAGCCCTTTCTGGAGAAATAAAAGAACTAAAATCTAACCAAGGTGAAATCAAAAAAGCTATTAATGAGGTGCAATCAAAAATGGAGGCTCTCACTGCTAGGATAAATGAGGCAGAAGACAGAATTAGTGATATAGAAGACCAAATGACAGAGAATAAAGAAGCTGATCAAAAGAGGGACAAACAGCTACTGGACCACGAGGGGAGAATTCGAGAGATAAGTGACACCATAAGACGAAACAACATTAGAATAATTGGGATTCCAGAAGAAGAAGAAAGTGAGAGGGGAGCAGAAGGTATACTGGAGAGAATTATTGGGGAGAATTTCCCCAATATGGCAAAGGGAACGAGCATCAAAATTCAGGAGGTTCAGAGAATGCCCCTCAAAATCAATAAGAATAGGCCCACACCTCGTCACCTAATAGTAAAATTTACAAGTCTCAATGACAAAGAGAAAATCCTGAAAGCAGCCCGGGAAAAGAAGTCTGTAACATACAATGGTAAAAATATTAGATTGGCAGCTGACTTATCCACAGAGACCTGGCAGGCCAGAAAGAGCTGGCATGATATTTTCAGAGCACTAAACGAGAAAAACATGGAGCCAAGAATACTATATCCAGCTAGGCTATCATTGAAAATAGAAGGAGAGATTAAAAGCTTCCAGGACAAACAACAACTGAAAGAATTTGCAAACACCAAACCAGCTCTACAGGAAATCTTGAAAGGGGTCCTCTAAGCAAAGAGAGAGCCTACAAGTGGTAGATCAGAAAGGAACAGAGACCATATACAGTAACAGTCACCTTACAGGCAATACAATGGCACTAAATTCATATCTCTCAATAGTTACCCTGAATGTGAAGGGGCTAAATGCCCCTGTCAAAAGACACAGGGTATCAGAATGGATAAAAAAACAAAACCCATCTATATGTTGCCTCCAAGAAACACATTTTAAGCCCGAAGACACCTCCAGATTTAAAGTGAGGGGGGTGGAAAAGAATTTACCATGCTAATGGACATCAGAAGAAAGCAGGAGTGGCAATCCTTATATCAGATCAATTAGATTTTAAGCCAAAGACTATAATAAGAGATGAGGAAGGACACTATATCATACTCAAAGGGTCTGTCCAACAAGAAGATTTAACAATTTTAAATATCTATGCCCCCAATGTGGGAGCAGCCAACTATATAAACCAATTAATAACAAAATCAAAAGAAACACATCAACAATAATACAATGATAGTAGGGGACTTTAACACTCCCCTCACTGAAATGGACAGGTCATCCAAGCAAAAGATCAGCAAGGATATAAAGGCCTTAAATGACACACTGGACCAGATGGACATCACAGATATATTCAGAATATTTCATCATCCAAAGCAACAGAATACACATTCTTCTCTAGTGCACATGGAACATTCTCCAGAATAGATCACATCCTCGGTCCTAAATCAGGACTCAACCGGTATCAAAAGATTGGGATCATTCCCTGCATATTTTCAGACCACAATGCTCTAAAGCTAGAACTCAACCACAAAAGGAAGTTTGGAAAGAACCCAAATACATGGAGACTAAACAGTATCCTTCTAAAGAATGAAATGGGTCAACCGGGAAATTAAAAAGAAGAATTGAAAAAAAAAATCATGGAAACAAATGATAATGAAAACACAACGGTTCAAAATCTGTGGGACACAACAAAGGCAGTCCTGAGAGGAAAATATATAGCGGTACAAGCCTTTCTCAAGAAACAAGAAAGGTCTCAGGTACACAACCTAACCCTACACCTAAAGGAGCTGGAGAAAGAACAAGAAAGAAACCCTAAGCCCAGCAGGAGAAGAGAAATCATAAAGATCAGAGCAGAAATCAATGAAATAGAAACCAAAAAACAATAGAACAAATCAACGAAACTAGGAGCTGGTTCTTTGAAAGAATTAATAAAATTGATAAACCCCTGGCCCGACTTATCAAAAAGAAAAGAGAAAGGACCCAAATAAATAAAATCATGAATGAAAGAGGAGAGATCACAACTAACACCAAAGAAATACAAACTATTATAAGAACATACTATGAGCAACTCTACGGCAATAAATTTGACAATCTGGAAGAAATGGATGCATTCCTAGAAACATATAAAACTACCACAACTGAACCAGGAAGAAATAGAAAGCCTGAACAGACCCATAACCAGTAAGGAGATTGAAACAGTCATTAAAAATCTCCAAACAAACAAAAGCCCAGGGCCAGACGGCTTTCCGGGGGAATTCTACCAAACATTTAAAGAAGAAGAACTAATTCCTATTCTCCTGAAACTGTTCCAAAAAATAGAAATGGAAGGAAAACTTCCAAACTCATTTTATGAGGCCAGCATCACCTTGATCCCCAAACCAGACAAGGATCCCACCAAAAAAGAGAGCTATAGACCGATATCCTTGATGAACACAGATGCGAAAATACTCAACAAAATACTAGCCAATAGGATTCAACAGTACATTAAAAAGATTATTCACCACGACCAAGTGGGATTTATTCCAGGGCTGCAAGGTTGGTTCAACATCCGCAAATCAGTCAATGTGATACAACACATCAATAAAAGTAAGAACAAGAACCATATGATACTCTCAATAGATGCTGAAAAAGCATTTGACAAAGTACAACATCCCTTCCTGATCAAAACTCTTCAAAGTGTAGGGATAGAGGGCACATACCTCAATATCATCAAAGCCATCTATGAAAAACCCACCGCAAATATCATTCTCAATGGAGAAAAACTGAAAGCTTTTCCGCTAAGGTCAGGAACACGGCAGGGATGTCCATTATCACCACTGGTATTCAACATTGTACTAGAGGTCCTAGCCTCAGCAATCAGACAACAAAAGGAAATTAAAGGCATCCAAATCGGCAAAGAAGAAGTCAAATTATCACTCTTCGCAGATGATATGATACTATATGTGGAAAACCCAAAAGAATGCACTCCAAAACTGCTAGAACTTATACAGGAATTCAGTAAAGTGTCAGGATATAAAATCAATGCACAGAAATCAGTTTGCATTTCTCTACACCAACAGCAAGACAGAAGAAAGAGATATTAAGGAGTCAATCCCATTTACAATTGCATCCAAAACCATAAGATACCTAGGAATAAACCTAACCAAAGAGACACAGAATCTATACTCAGAAAACTATAAAGTACTCATGAAAGAAAATTGAGGAAGACACAAAGAAATGGAAAAATGTTCCATGCTCCTGGATTGGAAGAATAAATATTGTGAAAATGTCTATGCTACCTAAAGCAATCTACGCATTTAATGCAATTCCTATCAAAGTACCATCCATCTTTTTCAAAGAAATGGAACAAATAATTCTAAAATTTATATGGAACCAGAAAAGACCTCGAATAGCCAAAGGGATATTGAAAAAGAAAGCCAACGTTGGTGGCATCACAATTCCGGACTTCAAGCTCTATTACAAAGCTGTCATCATCAAGACAGCATGGTACTGGCACAAAAACAGACACATAGATCAATGGAACAGAATAGAGAGCCCAGAAATAGACCCTCAAATCTATGGTCAACTAATCTTCGACAAAGCAGGAAAGAATGTCCAATGGAAAAAAGACAGCCTTTTCAATAAATGGTGCTGGGAAAATTGGACAGCCACATGCAGAAAAATGAAATTGGACCATTTCCTTACACCACACACAAAAATAGACTCAAAATGGATGAAGGACCTCAATGTACGAAAGGAATCCATCAAAATCCTTGAGAACACGGGCAGCAACCTCTTCGACCTCTGCCGCAAGCAACATCCTCCTAGGAACAACGCAAAAGGCAAGGGAAGCAAGGGAAAAAATGAACTACTGGGATTTCATCAAGATCAAAAGCTTTTGCACAGCAAAGGAAACAGTTAACAAAATCAAAAGACAACTGACAGAATGGGAGAAGATATTTGCAAACGACATATCAGATAAAGGACTAGTGTCCAAAATCTATAAAGAACTTAGCAAACTCAACACCCAAAGAACAAATAATCCAATCAAGAAATGGGCAGAAGACATGAACAGACATTTCTGCAAAGAAGACATCCAGATGGCCAACAGACACATGAAAAAGTGCTCCATATCACTCGGCATCAGGGAAATACAAATCAAAACCACAATGAGATATCACCTCACACCAGTCAGAATGGCTAAAATCAACAAGTCAGGAAATGACAGATGCTGGCGAGGATGCGGAGAAAGGGGAACCCTCCTACACTGTTGGTGGGAATGCAAGCTGGTGCAGCCACTCTGGAAAACAGCATGGAGGTTCCTCAAAATGTTGAAAATAGAACTGCCCTATGACCCAGCAATTGCACTATTGGGTATTTACCCTAAAGATACAAATGTAGTGATCCAAAGGGACACATGCACCCGAATGTTTATAGCAGCAATGTCCACAATAGCCAAACTATGGAAAGAACCTAGATGTCCATCAACAGATGAATGGATCAAGAAGATGTGGTATATATACACAATGGAATACTATGCAGCCATCAAAAGAAATGAAATCTTGCCATTTGCAACAACATGGATGGAACTAGAGCGTATCATGCTTAGCGAAATAAGTCAAGCAGAGAAAGACAACTATCATATGATCTCCCTGATATGAGGAAGTGGTGATGCAACATGGAGGCTTAAGTGGGTAGAAGAATAAATGAAACAAGATGGGATTGGGAGGGAGACAAACCATAAGTGACTCTTAATCTCACAAAACAAACTGAGGGTTGCCGGGGGGAGGGGGTTTGGGAGAAGGGGGTGGGATTATGGACATTGGGGAGGGTATGTGATTTGGTGAGTGCTGTGAAGTGTGTAAACCTGGTGATTCACAGACCTGTACCCCTGGGGATAAAAATATATGTTTATAAAAATAAAAAAATTAAAAAAAAAATAGCTTAAAAGGGGCACCTGGGTGGCTCAGTGGGTTAAGCCGCTGCCTTCGGTTCAAGTCATGATCTCAGGGTCCTGGGATCAAGCCCCACATCAGGCTTTCTGCTCAGCAGGTAGCCTGCTTTCCTTCCTCTCTCTCTGCCTGCCCCTCTGCCTACTTGTGATTTCTCAATGTCAAATATATAAATAAAATATTTTTAAAAATAGCTTAAAAGTATATGATAAAATAATGATATACATATACAAAGAAAAGAAAGATACTATACTGTGAATATAAATTAAGTGAAAATTGTTGAAATAAAGAATACAATAAATGGAGACTAATATGAATATAGCTGTAAAATGAATAAGTGAGTTGGGAAAAACAAACAAACAAAAAAATTAATGACTTCTGCCCAAATGCAGCAGAAGAGAAAAAAAATAAAGAAAATATTTAAATAAGTACTGAGATAAATTTTGGAGAATTAAAGAAAGATAAAAGATACCAGACTTAAAATGATGCCAAACATGAGAAATCAGAAACAAAACAAAACAAAAACCACACACACAAAAAAACACTCATATAGGGCGCCTGGGTGGCTTAGTGGGTTAAGCTGCTGCCTTCGGCTCAGGTCATGATCTCAGGGTCCTGGGATCGAGTCCCGCATGGAGCTCTCTGCTCGGCGGGGAGCCTGCTTCCTCCTCTCTCTCTCTCTGCCTGCCTCTCCAACTACTTGTGATTTCTCTCTGTCAAATAAATAAATAAAATCTTTTTAAAAACACTCATATATATTATGGTGAGCTTTAAGAATATCAAAAACAGAGAAGAGCATAAATGATGCCCAAGAGAAGAACAGATCACCTAAAATGTACAAGAATAATACTGACAGCAGAATTCTCAATAGTAATAGCATATAAAGGAGACAGCTGGGTGTTTGTATAGATGGAAAAGATATTTGAAACTAGATATTATACATCAAGCCAAATTATTGATTAAATTTGAGAGCACAGTAAAAATACAATGAAGCATGTTAGGTCTTAGAACATTTATCACACAGAGACACACATTTTAGAAAACTTCCTTGGAGGGCGGCTCAATTTAGATAGATAAAACAGAATTATGTACTCAAAGGCACATTTTGAAGGAAGGATTGAATATAGTCTGCACTGCAAATATTCTTTAATCGTATGTTCTGAATTTCCTAAATTTAAGAAGTATTTGTTCAAATATTTATCTTTAAATAAACCCTAGGAGACTTTTTCGTGGATTCTGGAAAATCAGTCCATTTGGATACAAATCTTTTTGTCACTGATGGAAATTTTGATAGCCCTTAACTGTGGAATGTCTAATGTATTGTTACAGCAATTGTGATTTGCCACTACATGGGTGATGTGTGTGTGTTGTGCGTGTTTATTTTTATTTTTGATGGTTTTACTCTTCTATGAGATTTTTAAATAGACATAATTTTAATAAATTATGATTTGTTGAAATCTATCGGAGGTTATATATAATAAAATGAAATTTGTGTGAACTGAAGAAGTGCGTCTCCATTTTTTTTTTTAACAGTAGACTGGTCTTTAAAACTTGTTCAAAGAAGTACATTATATTCCTTATTAAATTTGATAATATACAATAAAGGATTTATGGTCATATGGAACCATATCAAATTCTACTATTAATTCATATTAATAATTACCATAAGAGGAAAAAGGGATATTTTTCAAAATGAAAATTAGTGTATTTTTCAAAATATGATATAGTGTTATTCACTGAACAGAGGGAACAAATGTCAAAGTTTAACACAGTTTACAGAATGTTTTAACATAAATTGAAATTTAAATCTGACCAAATTTCACAGTTTTAAGTAAAATGATAGCACTTTAAATCCTTGAAAAGTCGTAAATGACCCAAAACATTGCTTAGAAAAACAAATTTAACACTACACTAGTCTGAGATGGTTAAGTTATGGTACAACTTGCCATTGTGTATCATGAAATGGTATATATTTTTCTTTTGGTCTTGTCATTATATTTTATTTTAGCCATTCTGATAAGTGTGTAGTGATATCTCAGTGTCATTTTAATTGCATTTCCTTGATGTCTAATTATGTCAAATTATATTATTTTGTGTTTAATGATCTGAGCTTTCTCAGTTCAAGACCATGAAGCCCCTTAGGAAAAATACAATTGCAGATGCACTCATAGACCAAATATTATTTAGAAATAAGAACAAACATTACTACCCATTCCAACAAAAAATAGATTTGTTATGCAGTAGGGATTTTATATATTACCTGACACAACTTATATAGTAAGATGAAATGGGACAGGTGGCTTCTTGCAGCTATATACAACATCATTTTAATTTCAATTTGCAGTATAATTTTTCCAAGGTATACACAGAATATATATTTAATGTAAATTGTGAATATTTTAAACACTGTATATGGAAATTAATCAATTTTAAGTTTATAACAATCAAAATTAACGGAGTTTATTTTAAATTAGTTAGCTTTCTCTGCATTGCAAGACAGAATAATCAAGAATTGGTAAGAAAAAAACTCACAATTTGGATTGAATGGCAAGTGACTTTTAAAATCTGGAAATCATTGTCAATTTTATTTCTTCATTGTGTCTTAAATGTGGAACAACAATGAGGTATTTCAAAGAGGTGAACCACAGATAGATTTCTCTAAGGGTGGGGTGAGGGCTACTCAAAAAGGAACTTGACAAGGCTTTTAAAGATATCGACAATCATTATAACATAACGTGACTGATTGTTACCGTGCTCTTAACTGGGAAAACACTTGTTGGCTTCCAAGATAGACTAACATAGTTGAGATGGTTCTAGCGGCCTTCTAGCACAGGGTCTCATGAGGCAGGGATTCTAGCCACTGGCTGTGCAAGGCATGAGGCCTGTTAGTGATTCTATTTTTTCCTCTGCAGAATGGGTCTTTCTACATTCCAGGTCCTTTCTACCCCAATAAATAATGCGGCGAATCTCTCAGTGAGTAGTACTTTTGGTTTAAACAGCCAACTGTCTCTTAAAAAGGACTTTTGTTTAAAGTCCTTTAAAAAAAAGTCCTTTCAAAAAAATCTTTTTTTTCATTTTTTATTTTTTAATCCCATATGTTTGCTCTGATCCTGGAACTTTGTCATTTTGACCTTCTCTGCTGATTAAAATATTCTTCATCATCAGCACCTACTGCTCTCCTCTCCTGGTGGTCTCTCTGGAAGGGGTCTTCTCTAACTCTTCTAGCAGGAGATGGGTACTTCCCCTCTACCCCTGTTTCCAGACCAACCTAACCTAACCTGCAGGGTCAGGTCGTCCTGGCCTTTTATCTGTTGTTCTCTTCTGAGTGGTTAGTTTTTCATAGATACTGTGCTTTGCTTTTGGCTGGATTTACCCTGGACTATCAAAACCCTTTTCTTGTGCCAGTGAAGCCTAAGAAACAGTCCTGATGAGAGAAGAGGAACTCGAACAGATCATATTTATCCTGAATGTTCCATCCAAAATGAAAAATACATTTCTGAGGAGCCTCAAGATCTCTGAGAAGGGAAGTTTCACCAACTCTGTCATGTAGGGGCATCAATTCCGATTCTGTGTCAATTTTCCTCCTTTCCCAGCTAGTAATTCTCTACCTCAGAAGGCCCACTCTCAACAGTTTCCTCTCTCAAAGGCAGTTGCTCTTAGAGTCTGCACATGGCACTTGGGGCCTGCTGGTCGTTGGCTACTGCCCTCTGTACCTTGGGTCTAACAGCTGCGGGGCATCAAGATGAGAACGTCTCTTGTTCTAAGACTTAATATAGTTTGGGGCACATGGTAAGCAATAATCACTTTTTTTTGTTGATCCAAGTGTTCGAACTTTCTTAATTATTCTAGTACCACAGTTTACTTGTTCTAAGATTTGTCTCCCCCCACATTTTAATATCTCTTAAGGTGGCACTCACCTTGCACTTGAGGACATATCCTAGTTTAACTGACAGCATTTCTCTTTCTTAGTTGAACATAAACTATAGTGCATCTTACCCTTGATGAAAGCTAGGATGCAATGAAATACTCTATTATGGTTACGATTCTGATATTTGAAATCCTCCGGTAGCTCCCTGTGCCCCCACTGTGTAGTACGTCAACTCCTCGGCATAGTATACAAACCATCTCAGCCCCAGTGTTAACCCCGGGGCTCAGCCTCCATCCCCAGGTGATGCTGCCAGATCAGCTGTCGGTTGACATGAACTTGCTGTAGTTTCCCGAATGCACTGTGCTGCCACCTGGCACTTTGGAACTTGACACACTCATCCTCATTCTTCGCATTGCCCTTGTCTATCACCTCCCCTGAAAATCTGTTCCTAAGTGGCTTTTCCCAGCTCCAACCTACCCTTGGCAGTCTTTTATCTCCCTGTGGTAAAACCTGTCACACTGCACCATGGACATGCCCGTTGTCCCTCTGAGAAGAGAAAAGGGACAGTGAGGGCCCCCCAGCATTTGCAGCTCTAGTGCAGTGCCCCATGCCTGGCTTGCAGGAATGCCAGATCATGAAGACAAACGGTGATCATCCTCTGGCTAAAACCAGCTCTTCTTTGCCTACCACAGGATCTGGTTCATTAAAGAGCAGCCAGTTATTATTGCTGTTTTTCTAGGGATTTTTTCCCCATATATTTCCCAGGTCTTTATTCTTTTTATAGCACTTTAATTCAGGCTTCAACCACTTCCTAGTCAGATCAGGTGAAATCATTTTTCTTCCCATACCCCCGATGTATTTCACCCCTAGTAATTGTTTTTCTTTTAAGGATTTTATTTATTTATTTGACAGAGAGAGATCACAAGTATGGAGAGGCAGGCAAAGAGAGAGAGAAGAGGAAGCAGGCTCCCTGCTGAGCAGAGAGCCCGATGCGGGACTCAATCCCAGGACACTGAGATCATGACGTGAGCCGAAGGCAGAGGCCTAATCCACTGAGCCCTCCAGGAGCCCCCATATCTGGTAATTTTTAATCAACGTGGATTTGCTGCATCATATATAAATATATAAATATATTGATCAAGTCACACCCATGTCTTAGGAGAATGTCATACCTTTAGTAGCAAACTTGAAATCTTGGCCATTGGTTTTGATTTTTGTTTTGGTTTGATTTGGTTCGTTTTTTGTAATTTTAAAAATCCCTCCAGCCCTTGGCTCTGTCTGACCTGATTGCTTTCAGCTGTTTCTGCAACAAAGTTGTCCCAGCAGCGATAACTCTCATCGTTTACAGTGGCGCCCCTTTCTGAACAATTTGTTAATAAAAAGCTTTTTTTTTTTTGGCTATGGTAAATGTGGAACAACAATGAGGTATTTCAAAGAGGTGAACCACAGATAAATTTCTCTAAGGTTGGGGTGAGGGTTACTCAAAAAGGAACTTGACAAGGCTTTTAAAGATATTGACAATCATTATAACATAACGTGACTGATTGTTACTGTGCTCTTAACTGGGCAAACACTTGATGGCTTCCAAGATAGACTAACATAGTTGAGATGGTTCTAGCGGCCTTCTAGCACAGGGTCTCATGAGGCAGGGATTCTAGCCACTGGCTGTGCAAGGCATGAGGCCTGTTAGTGATTCTATTTTTTCCTCTGCAGAATAGGTCTTTCTACATTCCAGGTCCTTTCTACCCCAATAAATAATGCAGCGATTCTTTCAGTGAGTTGTACTTTTGGTTTAAACAGCCAACTGTCTCTTAAAAAGGACTTTTGTTTAAAGTCCTTTTAAAAAAAAGTCCTTTCAAAAAAATCTTTTTTTTAATTTTTAATTTTTTAATTCCATATGTTTACTCTGATCCTGGAACTTTGTCATTTTGACCTTCTCTGCTGATTAAAATATTCTCTCCAATATGTCAATTATTTGCAGGTACTTGCACTGTAGACATTCTTTACATATTTTTTAAAAATCCATTCACGATTCTTAGTGAAAATCCCGGGAATCTGAAATACTACCATTTGCTATTCATCAAACAGTTACTGTCTCCATCAAGTGACAGGGTTTCAGAGAACGTAAGCTCACAAGAGATGTAACCTTTTTTCCACTTTCTGCTACCTTGTTCATTTCTATGTTACTCAGAGGAGCCTTCTTTGTAGAAACATATTATCCAATCTTTTATAAAGCTGAATTTAAATTCTGTCCCTTAATTCCCCACAAAGCTTAAAAAGCCAAGCAAATTTTGTTCCATTTTTTAAGAGCCCATAGATGGCATTTTTTTTAATGTTGCATTTTTGAGTTTTCATCACTCTTTATGTTACTTCTACTTCACAGATAAACAATTGCTAATGACAATGTGAACTTCCTACAAATGTGCAATCAAAATCCCTAGGTACACATTACTGAAGTTCTTCATTCCCTTTAAACATTATTTCTCTCTTGATATGCATTCTTGTTTTGTATTATATTGCATTATAAAGTTTTTTTAACAGACTGCATTTTTTAGAGTAGTTTGGGGATCAAAGTAAAATTCCCTTTCCCCACATACACACAGCCTTCCCCATTATCCACATCCTGTACCACGGTGATAATTTTTCACGCTCACTGACCCTACACTGACACATCATTATCACCCCAAAGTCCACAGTTTACATTAGAGTTCACTCTTTGGTGGGTCACCAGGGTGGCTCAGTGGGTTAAGGCTTCTGCCTTCGGCTCAGGTCATAATCTCACGGTCCTGGCATCGAGCCCCAGACCAGACTCTCTGCTTGGCAGGGAGCCTGCTTTCCCCCAACCCCTGCTTTCCCCGCCTGCCTCTCTCTGCCTGCTTTGTTGCCTGTCAAATAAATAAATAAAATCTTAAAAAAAACCTTTTCTCATAGAGTTCACTCTTGGTATAGTATCTTATGCATTTTGACAACTGTGTAGCGATATATATCTAAAATATCATACATGTCATACAGAACATTTTTCACTGGCCTAAAAATCCTCTGTGCTCTGCCTGTTCATCCTCCTCCTCTCCTAACTGCTACAAAACCGCTGACCTTTATACCATTTGCATAGTTCTGCCTTTTCTAGAAGGTTATATAGTTGGAACCTTGCAACATGAAGCTTTTTCAAATTGACTTCTTTCACTTATTATGACGGATTTTAAGTTTGTTCCATGTCTTTTCATTGCTTGATAGCCATTTCTCTTTAATCGCTGAATCATATCCCATTGTTTCAATGGACCACAGTTTATCTATCCATTCTCCTCCTGAAGGACATCTTGGTTACTTCCAACTCTTGGCACTTATGGGTAAAGCTGTTACAAACACAGGTTTATATGCAGGATTCTGTGTACACAAAGTTTTTTCGCTCTTTTGGGTGAGTACCAAGGAGCACGATTGCTGGATCATATGGTAAGAATATGTTTAGTTTTGTAAGAAAAACTGCCCAACTGTCTTCCAAAGTGGTAGCACCATTTTGGTGTTCTCACCAGAATGAATGACAGTTTCTCTTGTTCCTCATCGTCAAAAGCATTTTATGTTGTCAGTATTTTGGATTTTAGCCATTCTAATAGATGTGTGTATTGATATATCATTGTTTTATTTATTTATTTTTTTTTTTTTAAAAAGATTTTATTTATTTATTTGACAGAGAGAGATCACAAGAAGACGGAGAGGCAGTCAGAGAGAGAGAGAGAAAGGGAAGCAGGCTTCTGCTGAGCAGAGAGCCCAACGTGGAACTCGATCCCAGGACCCTGAGATCATGACCTGAGCCAAAGGCAGCGGCTTAACCCACTGAGCCATCCAGGCGCCCCTCTTTTTATTTTTAATTTACAATTCCTTAATTAGACATGCTGTGGATCATCACAGCATCTTTTCATATCATTATTGCCATCTCAATATCTTCTTCAGTGAGGTGTCTGTTCCAGTCCTTGCCAATTTTTCAATCAGGTCATTCATTTTCTTGTGTTTGAGTTAATAAATAAATACATAATAATAATAATAAATAAATAAATAATAAATGAATGAATGAATTTACTATATATATTATATATGTTATATATGTTACATATAGTATATTATATATATTATTATATATTAAATAATAATTTCTAAAAAATAAATTTACTAATGAGGCCAAGAATTCAGAATCACAAATACTTCAGAACTAATAATAACTGCCTTCACTTGATGTTATTCTATAAGATAAATCCTACGATCAAGTTTCAATTTTAAATTCTTAAATCCTTACGAAGAAGCATCATTTGGAGGGAGCAGTTTTCATAATTTAGCATCCATCAGCCTTTTTTTAAAGATTTTATTTATTTATTGGACACAGAGAGAGAGAGAGAGAGAGATCACAAGTAAGCAGAGAGGCAGGCAAGCAGGGAGGGAAGCAGGCTTCCTTTTGTGCAGAGCCCGATGTGGGGCTGGATCCCAGGACCCAGAGACCATGACTTGAGATGAAGGCAGAGGCTTAACCCACCACCCACGTGATGAGAGAGCACCTCAGGTGCCCCTCGTCCATCAGTCTTAATTGTTTGGAGGAAAATGTGTGGATGAATAATGCCTTAGGGAGCTAATCTCTCTAAAGAATTTTCAAGTCTTTACCCCTTCAAGGTTTTTGTACAGTTCTGATCGCCTCTAAACATCCAGCTGATTTCTACAGTGACAGGCCTGTTAAAAACTGTCCTCAAACCAGGAATAGAGCTTGAAAACATACCAGTCAAGAGCAACTTTGAGTCTTTTAAGGAATTTTTATCATCATTTCTTTGTTTTTGGTACATATCTAAAATAGTTCTATATTACACTTGCATAATTTCTCCAGAGCTGACTTTGAAGGAGGCATTCAGTTCCAGCTAGTTCCATATTTTGGCAAGAACTATAATTCTATATAAAAAAAAAAAACCTATTTTAGGGCACCAGGGTGGCTCAATGGGTTAAAATCTCTGCCTTCGGCTCAGGTTATGATTCCAGGTTCCTGGGATTGAGTCCCACAGTGGGCTCTCTTCTCAGCAGGGAGCCTGCTTCCATTCCTCTCTCTCTGCCTGCCTCTCTGCCTTCCTGTGATCTCTGTCAAGTAAATAAAAAAAATTTTTAAAAAAACATATTTTATACCAGTTACTCATGTTTATTAACTAAGATATCACAATACAAATAATACAAACAGTTGCTCTTTATTAATACCTTCAACCAAGATCAAAAAAATAAGTCATATTTTCTCCAAAAATTTTATATCATCTGATAGGTCAGATATATATAAAATTACATTTAAAGTTTTAAAACTATCAGCAAATATTTTCATTTAAACGCAAATTTCAAAGAAAATCTACTTTTCGAAAAACGACTTTTTATCCTATTTTTTTTGAATTTTGTCGACAACTGATAAAATGTTTAGTGACACTATAAATGTTAGATCGAAAAAAATGATTAATAAATGTAGGTTCAAATTATTATGTTCCATTAAAAATGATTTAGTCTTTGATGAACATCTGTTTGGTAATGTGTTGTATCCAGATATAGTAAATTAATGACATATATATAAAATTATAGGGAAATGACACACCTTCCGTTCCATTATGAGTAGAGCTTTTAAAATGCTATTTGTCACAACCTGTCATCTTGTCATTATGTAGCATTATGTAGCATTTAAAAAATGTATACTCTTCACTTTGAAGTCTTTTAGAAATCTAAAATATGACTTTCTATGATTTGTGTTTCCATATTCCTTTATTGCCAGTTTGAACAAATCCACATGCTTTGATTCAAAGGTAATAAATTCCTCTTATTTGGAAAAATGATGTTTATTTTTGTTCTCTCACCCTTAGCAGGTGGTTTCATTTTAGCACACTTCAGAGTTATAATTTCATGCTTATTAAAAACATTTATTATGATCTACATAGATGAATGAAACTTTTATTTTATTAAATTATTTGCCAAAAAATCTGTTATTTTAAAAATGTATTTCCTTTGAAGGGTTATTTTAGAGCATTCAGAGAGGATCTAGGAGTGTGGTATTATGCAATTTTTAAGTAGGTTTGAAATGGTTATTTATATGATTGTTTCTTTAAGGCTTTTGTCTTATTTTTTTTTTTTTTGTCTTATTTTGTCCATTATATGCTATAAAATATTTTGAAAGTAAATTTAAGGTATGTTTTACATAGTTTATTTTTTGGAAAAAAAATATTGAAATGACTTATGAAATTCAGTATACCCTCAACATTAATTTTTTCTGAAATTTACCAATTGTGTATTGAACCTATTATATGGCAGTTATTACTTCAGACTACACTGGTAAATGAAATACTTGGCTTTGTAGAACGTTTATTTTAATGGGTGAGACAATTAAAAGCTATAAACCTTAATAAAAATTGCATAGTGCATTCAAAAATGATGAGTACAATGGGGAAAAAGAAAAATTAGATCAGGGTGAGAAAAATCAAGGTTGCTAGGCAGGGGATGGGGAGTTAAGAATTTTAATAGGAAGATCAGGGTAGTTACAATGAAGCTGACAATTGAACAAAGGTATGGAAAGGTGATGAATTTGCCCAGAACTATCAGCAATAAGGTCACTCCAGACAAAGGAATTGGCTATCTTGAAGGCCATAAGGTTGGATCGTGCCTGGCATATCTGAGGAATAGCAAGGAGGCCACTGTGAGGGACTGAAGAGTAGCAGGGAAAGAGGTCACAGAGGTTAAATGAGTGGCTAGAGATCATGTAAAAGCTTAGAAGTCATTGTAAAATTCTGGCTTTTATATTTGGAAACTTACTGTGTGATAGAATTTCTGCTAATAACTGAGAGTTCAAATGTCCATAAAATTTCAAGGATTCTTATTCTAGTAAGACAGAATAAAGAAAAAGAGTTCATATTTTCACATGGTGTAAAAAATGCTCGGAGATCCAAGTGTAGGAAGCTATGGGAGCACAGAAGAAGGCACTAAAATCACACCAATATATTTGATGACTGTGACTATATATAAATTTGTATTTTCTAGATTTTTTTATAGTCATGGAATCACACAGTATATACTCTTCATTGCCTGGCATTTCTTTTCTCAGCACCATTACTTTGAGAATCTCCAGTTGTAAATAGTTCATTTTGATGTTGAATAGTAATCTCTTTAATGAATAGATCATAATTTGTCTTTGCTCTATTGATGGACATTGATGAACATTTCCACTGTTTTCAATTCTTAAAAATAAAGCTGCTATGTAATTCATAAACAAGTCCTTGTATGAACATAGGGTTTGTTTCTCTTGGTTAAATGCCTAGAATTAAAATGGCTATTCGTGTAACTGCAACATATTTTGCATTTAAAAAAATTTCCAAACTATTTTCCAAAGTGGTGGTATCATGATATATGCCAACAACAGTTTAGATTTTTTGTTGCTTCTCAATCTAGCTCAGACGAAGTACAATTAGCCTTTATAATTTTAGCCATTCTAATAGATATGTAAGCATGTCTCATTATGATTTTAATTTGTATTTCTTTAATGTCTAAATGTTGAGAAATTTGTCATGTGCTTTAAGCTATCCATATCCTTTTGCTGACATGTCACTTCAATAATTTTCTTCACATGTAAAATTGGATACTCTGTTTGGTTATTACTAAGGTTTTTTATTTTTATTCATTTTTTAATAATCAGAGGAGATGTCCATTATCAGATATATAATTTGCAAATCCCTTCTACATCTTTACAGTTTCTCAATGGAGCTTTGATAGCTGTGTCTTTCAAGAAATATGCTACTTCTTTCCTGGTACACGGAGGTATGACTAGAACATTATCAATGTTGACCTTTGCAAAGAAAATCATGGCTTAATATATATGTAGTCTGCGGTTGTTGGGAGTGTTCTGTAATATCAAGCATATCTAGTTAGTTGATAATTTTGTTCAAGTCTTACATATCTTACCAATTTGATGACCATTTGTCTATATAATCTTAAATAAAGGTGTTGAAATTTTTTTCCATTTCTCTTCTAAGGTAGAAGTTATGATTTTTGTTCTTAGTTTTTCCCTATATGTCCCCAAATCTGTTATTAAGTATTAAAAGTCAAGAATTATTATACTCCCTGATGAATTCATCCTTTTACTCTTCTGTAATTTTGACTTGATCTTTATGTCTGATAATGAAATTTGCTTTAAAATCACTTTTCATTATCTTGATATAACCACCAAAGTTATACTGTGATTAGTGTTAATATAGCATATTGTTCCTTTACTTTATAAAGCACTTCTATATTTAATCCTGAAAAAAAAACCAGCTTTTTAGCTCTGGAAGCATCTTTCTAAATTATCTTTTCTTTTTTTTTTTTTCATGAATCAGTAGCAATTTTTGTTAAGGGACCTAAACTGAAAGTAGGTTTAGAACTTTATTTATTTATTTATGTATTTAGTAAAAGATTTTATTTTGTTTATTGACAGAGAGAGAGAGAGAGAGAGAGAGAGAGAGGAAGCGCACAAGCGGGGTAAATCACGTGCAGAGGGAGAGGAAGAAGCAAGCTCCTTGGGGGTGCAAGTAGTCCCATGCAGGGCTGGATCCCTGTACACTGGAATCATGACCTCAGCCAAAGGCAAACATCTGCTTAAACAACTGAGTCATCCAGGCACCCCTAGAAAATTAAAAAAAAAAAAGACCTTTTAAAAACATTTTTTTTTAAATATTTTATTTATTTGACAGACAGAGAGACAGGAAGAGGAAGTATAAGCAGGGCAGAGGGAAAAGGAGAAGCAGGTTTTCCCACTGAGCAGAGAGCCTGATGTGGGGCTCCATCCCAGGACCCTGGGATCATGACCTGAAAAGAAGGGACACTTATGGAGGAAGCCACCCAGACACCTCTTTTCTTTGTTTTTAATATATGGCAACTGATGCTTCCCAGCCACGAGGAGCATATTACCCATTGATTAAATCCTTGATAACAACCTATTTACAAAGGTGTGTAAATATATACTTACTCAGATTTATACACTTCGTGTATTCTTCATAGTTTGGGGCTGGACCCCATGGTCACAACACTGCTTCCAGTCTTTGCCTTCCCATCTTTTGATACCAGGTATTTGGTCAGCAAAGCAAATTAGTATCAAAATTAATAAGCCCTTGGCACCATATCTCTGGAGCAGGGGTTTCTCTTAGCCAAGGCCCAGAGCAGTTGACCTCCCCTCGCTAGAGCTATAGCCCCAAGGACTAGGTCCCTTCCACCAGAACACAGTCTTACATGTTATGCTAAGCAGACAAAACCAAAACAGGAAAGCTCCGACAGCTTTCACTGGCATGCCTCATCTCCCACTCCCTCCCTCGATGTCCAGGCAGTACCAGATGCCAGGGAGGGGTCTTGGTCCAACATATGGGAGGGAAGGAAGTAGCCACGAGCAAGTACCTGCCTATCTGTGCCTTTCTTTCATGAGCAGGTTGTAAGGAGGAGGAAGAGGAAGGGGAAGAGAGGTGAACTTCAAGGGGTGAAGGCCTCAGGTAGGCAGCTGGCTCCTGCCAGTAGGAAAGGGACAAAGGAGAAGGCAGTGAGTCTTGCAGGGAGCGTGGGGGGTAAGGGTTACAGCTTATGACGGAATCTGGACAGGAATAATAGGGTTACTAGTCATTTGAGTCCACCATTGGCAAGCTGGGCTGAGTGTCATGGCAGATAGGCCTCCCTGAGCAACGGCACATGAGAGAAGGTGGAATTCTTCTCTGAGGAGCAGGTGGAGCTTTGGGTGTTGGGAAAGCATAGACAGTATTGTTCCAGGGCCAAGGACAGGTCCGGGTACTCCTGGTTGGAGGTCAAGGCCACAGTATGATCCAGGTCTTCTACCACCAGCTTGAAGGAACCACATGCCAGCCACCCCTCATTATTGTGTATAACTCCCTGGTGCACTTATTGGCTTATCCATCAAATGACTCCTTCAGCAGCTTGAAAACCACCTCCACAGGCACTCCAGGATATGGGAGGCTTCCAGAGTGAAAATTTTGCACAGGATCACCCCAAAAGACCAGAAGTCACTCTGGTGGATGTAGATCTGGTCAAACATGGCCTTAGGGACCATCCACTTCACAGGCAGTCCACTGTTGGTTGTCTTTTTATAGTAACTGATGTGGTGATATCTCTGGCAAGGCTGAAGTCTGAGATCTTCATCATGCTGTCCTTTGTCACCAGCACTTCCCTGGTGGCCAGGTCTTGGTGTATGCACTTCTTGGAGGCAAGGTACTCCATGCCTCAGGCTACATGATAGGCACAGGATACCAGGTCCTTGGAGGAGAGTTGCTCTGCTGCATTGTGGCTGATATTGTAACAGTACTCCAGGTCAGGAGGCCTCTGGGCCTGCAGGTACTCCTGTATGTTGTCTTTGGAGGCATATTCCACGAGAGTGTACAAAGGACCGTCCTGTGTGCAGGACCCAGCAGGTTGATGGTGTCCTTGTGCTGTCCAATCATCTTCATCATCTCCATTTCTGAGATTAGGTTTGACAGGCCTTTCTCTGTTGCATCTGACTTCAACATCTTCACAGACACTTTAGTCAAATGGTTGGATTTGTTTTTGTCCAGCCCAATGGCCTCCTCCAACACCACCTGCCCAAAGTAGGCCTGTCTTAGGGGTCTGCCTAAACTACCTACAACCAGCCTGCCTCAAGGCAGTTATGAACTCTAGATTATCCTCAAAAACATTAAACCACAAGCTAAAAGTTCTCTTCACTAGGTCTCTGTCGCAGGTCTAATTTTCTTATCTTTCATCATTTATCTTTTTCCTAATTCTTATTTTCAGTATAGTTTTTTTTGCTTCCAGGTGTTTTCCCCTGGTTTCTGTATGCTGTTTCATAGGAAAGAGTTATCCTGTCATAAAATTATTTCTTGAGCATTCATTACATCTCTCAGTTAAAATGGGTTCTTTTATGGTATTGATTCATTTGAGTTTTCTCAAAATGGGAAGAATTTTCAAAATGGTGTTTTCCTCAAGGTTCACAGTATGTCTTAGCCTCATCTTTACTCTTTTTGAAATTCACTTTTCCAATTCTTGTCCCTCTTTTTATCTTTTTAAATTAAAATGTTTTTTTTTTTACTATTCTTTTATTTGAGTATAGTTGATATTCAGTGTTACATTGGTTTCAGGTTTGAAATATCTCCATACATTATTCTATGATCACTACAAATATAGCCACCATCTGTCACCATATAACACTATTATGATATCATTGACTATATTCTCTACACTGTCCCATATCTCTTTTTAAAATCTCTGATATTTATGTTTTCTGTTATTCCAATTTTCGACCATCATTTTACTTGGTTACTTTAATAAAATATGCCTGATTACACACTCTTTGCTGAAAACCATAGCATTTGATTTATAGTAGTCTTCTTCTTCTTCTTTTTTTTTAATTAACATATAATGTATTATTAGCCCCAGGGGTACAGGTCTGTGAATCACCAGGTTTACACACTTCACAGCACTCACCACAGCACATACCCTCCCCAATGTTCATAACCCCACCACCCTCTCCCTCCCCCCCCCCCCCCCCCCCCGGCAACTCAGTTTGTTTTGTGAGATTAAGAGTCTCTTATGGTTTGTCTCCCTCCCGATCCTAACTTGTTTCATTTACTCTTTTCCTGTCCCCCATATTGCACTTGCATTTCCTCATATCAGCGAGATCATATGATAGTGTCTTTTTCTGGTTGACTTATTTTGCTAAGCATAATACCCTCTAGTTCCATCCATGTCATCGCAAATGGCAAGATTTCATTTCTTTTGATGGCTGCATAGTATTCCATCATATATATATATACCATTCATTTGTTGATGGACATCTAGGTTCTTTCCATAGTTTGGCTATTGTGGATATTGCTGCTATAAACATTTGGTGCACGTGCCCCTTTGGATCATATAGTAGTCTTCTTTACCTCTATCAGAACCCCAGGAAGCTTTATTTATTTATTTACTCACATAAACAGATGATCCAACACGAAGTTTTTTTGATGTTCAAATGTATTATAATGTCTTACCGCTTAACACTATGCTTACTGCTCTCTTTCACTGTCTGACTAAATCCTCATCATCACTATGCCATTTAATCAGAAAGAACATTTGAACTCAGAGTTCTCTCCATATCAGGGAATGAAGACTCCACCCTTCTGTTTGTGCAGGTAAAATAAATGTTGATATTGTCTGTCCTGCACATACTCCATCCTGTTCACCAGAATATTCACCATCCAAATATATACAAAATAAAAACCATACCTCACCACTTCTATTATTACCCAGCATGCTAAAATCACCATCATATGTTCCTGAATTATTGACTTGATTGATAACACCACTTCCACACATACTGCACTCCTTTCTCCCTGCAAATTTATTTTGGTACAGCAACTTAACCTAAAAATCAAGTCAGATGATTTTATTCTGCTGTCGAAAGTCTTTTGGTATCTTCCCCTTTCATATTAAATAAAAACTGAAGGCATTTCAATGTACTAGAAGGTCACGCATCAATACGTTCTTACCTCTCTCCACCACTATGAACTCCTCATTGGCCTCCTTGCTTTTCCTCAAAAGTAACAGACCAGCTGTTCACACAAAGTCTATATACTTACTTGCTCTGCCTAGAGCAATCTTTTCCTTTAATATGTGTATAAACACCCTCCTTCACTTCCTGGGTCTTTGTGCAAATAACATCTCATAAATGAGATATAATAACCACCCAACACAAAATAAAATTAACTTTCCTCCCAGCATTCTCCAATGGCTTTTACCTTTCTTGTATTTCTTTGTAACACTTATCACCATCAACCATCAATCATTATTCTATTACTGGTTTATTTTCTTATTGGAGACAGAGAGAGAGAGAGAATTGGGAGGGGGCGCAGAGGAAGAGAAAAAACACCCCACTGCCTAGAAAGCCTGCTGTGGAGTTACATCCCAGGACCCTGAGATCATGACCCAAGCCAAAGGCAGTCACTCAATGGACTGAGCCACCGAGGTGCCCCTCTATTATTGGCTTATTTCACTATTGTATTTCAAAAGAATATAAGCTCTTTGTGGTCAGGTATTTTATATGTTTTATTAATTGAAGTATTCTCAGAAAGGTAGCTGGCAGATTGTAAGGGCTCACTAAACTGTATTTTGTTGTTATTATTGGGCTCCTTTGTGGGCTTTACCTCTTACGCTAGACGTCTATCCTTCAGATGTAAGCAATAAGAATAGAACCCCTGCTGCCTGTTCAAATGAGTAAAAAGCCTGTATTAAGTGGATGTTTTAAAAGCTAAATGAATGGCTTAATAGTTGTATATAGGGGGAAAGGGAACATATTTTCCACGGTTTAGAAGTGGAGTTTCTTTTATAGAGTTCTTGTACAAGCCTACACTATTGAAGGATAATGGGCAGTTTTACATTCCAATTATACAAACACTTTGGTAATTTATATCCTTTTTTTGTAATTCATGACTGGATCATTTAATTCCTTAGGAGAATTATAGCATTTCAACTTTTCCTGTTCAATAAACTTATTGGGGTTGCTACCTTTTTTATTCAAATGGAAAAATAGTCATGATTTCATCTAAATAAAGTGTTATTGATTGTGTTGTTTTCTAGGAATGAGTCGCACATGCTAGTTTAAAAGTTTTGTTAAATTCCCAAGTCTGTCACCGATAAAAGCCTTTTGTAGATTAGTAACTTGATCAAAACAGAAAAGTTATGTAACACTCAATTGTTATATACTCTCTTTGTTTCCATCTTGCATTGTAATAACACCCATCTTAACTCTATTTAAGAAAAGTCATCGCCAGATGGCTTTCTGGCATTGATTGCATGATATAAAATCTAATATAACTAAAAGTTTTTGGTTTTAGTAGCATATAAATCAATTTAGAAAAATATATGTATTTGAATATAAGGTAAAGTTTTAAATTATTTGGCAATAGTAAACTAAACTTTTTTTGTAAATTTTTATTTTCTAATATTTCATTGAGCTCTTTTGCAATAAGAAACAAGTTACAAAAAATTAAGGTTTATTTACCCCAATTCAAAATTATTAGGAATATAATCATAGAGGTTGAAGTATTTAAAATATTGAACCCAAAACATTTTATTAGGTAAATTCGTGAATACTGAGCATTCACTGTTAAAATATACTAATACTATTGATAGACTGATAGAAGCCTAAAATCAAATATTTATTAAATATTTATATCCATATCTTTTCATGGCGTGGTAATTCATTTAGTTAGCATTAAATAATATTCCATTGTTTGCATGTACTACACTTTATTTGACCTTTCACCTATGGAAGGATATCTTGGTTGCTTCCAAGCTTTTGTCAGTTATGAATAAAACTACTATAGACATCTTTGTGGGTATAGATTTCATCTTCTTTGGATAAATACCAAGAAACTGCTACTGCTGAATCATCTGGCAAGAATCTGTTTAGTTTTTGTAAGAAACTGCCAAAGTGGTTTTCCATTCTTTATTCTCAATAGACATGGAAGAACATTCCTGTTGCTCCACATCCTCACCAACATTTCGTGTTCTGTTGTCAGTGTTCTGGATTCTGGGTATGTACTGGTGTCTCTTTTTTGTTTTAATTTGCATTTTCCTGATGACATATGATGTGAAGCATCTTTTTATATGCTTATTTGCCATCTGTAATATTTTCTTTTGTGAGGTATCGGCTAAGGACTTTGGCTCATTTTTAATCAGGTTTTTCCCCCATTGTTGAGTTTTAAGGGGTCTTTGTGTATTTTTGATTAACAGTCCTTTGCCAGATGTGTATTTTGCAAATTTTTTCTCATAGTCTGTGCTTTGCCTTTTCATTCTCTTGGCATTGTGTTTCACAGAGTAGACATTTTTAAATTCAGTGCTTGTGCTTTTGTAGCTAAAGTTATTTCCAAAACCAAGGTCATTTAAATTTTCTTCTATATTACCTTCTACATTTTTCATGTTTAGGTTTATAATCCAATCTGAGTTAATTTTTGTGAAGAGTGTATATCTGACTGGATTTATTTTATTTTATTATTTTATTTTATTTTTATTTTATATTTTTACATTTAGCTTCACCATTACTCCAGAACCATTTGTTTAAAAGATTGTATTTTGCTCTCTTGTATTGCTTTTGCTTTTATATTAAATATAAAATATAATTGATAATATATATTCCGTTCCTTTAATCTAGTCTTTCTGTGGTATTACAATATCTTGCTTACAATTATCGTTATGGTATACTTTTCTTAAGATTTTATTTATTTATTTGATAGAGAGAGAGATCACAAATAGGCAGAGAGACAGACAGAGAGAGAGAGATGAGGAGAAGCAGGCTCCCTGCTGAGCAGAGAGCCCAATGCAGGACTCAATCCCAGGCCCCTGGGATCATGACCTGAGCCGAAGGCAGAGGCTTAACCCACTGAGCCACCCAGGCACCCCATCGTTATGGTAATCTTTGAAGTCAGTCCTCAGTCTTCGTTCTTTTTCAACACTATGTTGAATATTGTGAGTCTTTGCCTCTCCATATAAACTTTAAAATAAGTTTGTTAATAGTAAAAAAAAAAAAAAGAACTTGCTGGAATGCATTAATTGTATAGATAAACTTGGAAACCAGTGATCTCTTGAGCTTAGAAGGAGATAGTCCATGGGCATCAGTTGTCACAGTGGTGCCTCTGGCAGAACCTATTGCAAATCCCTAGGCAAAATGAGACCTCAAGGATCTGAGATATGTCTAAGAAGTACTTGATACATCCCTTGGGTATGTTTTATTGAATTTTCTACCTGTCTGAAAGCTGGGGAATCTAGATAAGGGAGGGAAAATTAGTTATGATAAAACATATCAACAAACATCAATAAATTTTGTAAAACTAATTGTCATGGCTCATATACAATATGACCAACAGAGGGACCATCAAAAGGAAAGCATCAGTTATGTTTATTGTGAAATTTTTTATTCAAAATAAAGCAATGAGAGGGGAAGACACAAAGAGAAAATTACCATTTTTTAAATGGTAAACTTCTTACAAAATGGATTAGGTTTTATATTCTAAGTAGTATATTGAAAAGTAAAACATTGGGGCGCCTGGGTGGCTCAGTGGTTTGGGCTGCTGCCTTTGGCTCGGGTCATGATCTCAGGGTCCTGGGATCGAGCCCTGCATCGGGCTCTCTGCTGCGCAAGAAGCCTGCTTCTCTCTCTCTCTCTCTCTCTCTCTCTCTCTGCCTACCTCTCTGCCTACTTGTGATTTATGTCTGTCAAATAAATAAATAAAATCTTAAAAAAAAGAAAAGAAAAGTAAAACATTAAAAAATAAATTTTTAATTTAAAAAAATTATGTAATTTTTTAAAAACCTTAAAAATAGCAGAACCATTTTTCTTATAACTGGAAAATACATTGTATATATATATCTATCAAAAATAACTTGTCGGGCGCCTGGGTGGCTCAGTGGGTTAAGCCGCTGCCTTCAGCTCAGGTCATGATCCCAGGATCCTTGGATCCAGTCCCACATCGGGCTCTCAGCTCAGCAGGGAGCGTGCTTCCTCCTCTCTCTCTGCCTGACCCTGCCTACTTGTGATCTCTGTCAAATAAATAAATAAAATCTCGTATAAAAAAATTTAAAAAAATAACTTGTCATGTCTGGAATCAGGAGCATATGGAAAAAAATAATATCTGAGGACAATACTTCTGCCATGTCTTGTGCCATGTTAATATTTTTAAACAGTCAGGCAACTTTTAGCTTTATTGAAATACCTGCTATGATACCAGCAGTGCCTTTTGGAGCCCTATGACTATAAAAATTAATTGCAAATATTCAAAATGTTTACTATGGTGTCACTATTTAGGGCCACCCCAAGCATGTTTCAGAAGTAAGCATAACTGTTACTCTTCTGTAAGGCAAAAGGGCATGTTTTCAGGAGTTCCATCTGCTGTACCAGGAGGTGAATCAAGTAATAATTTTTGTCTATAAAATAATTCACTTTTCAATCTAACATTCCTCATTCCACATTATAATAATAAAAACTAGGAGGAGACTAAAAACAAACAAACAACTACAACTACAACAACCAGCTTTTCCTTCAGTGGAAAAGTAAATAGAACCTTATGAGTAGCCTGAAATTTATTTTTAAATATTTTTAAGATAAGCGTTTTTTTGTTAGAAAACCATATATTTTATATTACTAAGAAATAACAGGCAAAAGTTTTAGTAACTTCTAAAAAGTCTAGTTACTTCTATTTATCTATTAACTCATCTCTTTATGAAGTAGAACATGATCACAACTATTGTATCTACCCAAGTTTGTATGCTTTGGTTATTTTATGTTTGCTATTTCCTTTCTTAATTTTTACAATATTTGATACATAATAGTATCTTTAAGTCCATCTACGGTTTCACAGAATTTGTTTGAACTTCATAAAAATGTACCATACTTTCGCACTGTCCTTGTTTTACTTCTCTATTAACTTATCAAGATTTATTCACTTTAGAGTGTGTAGCAATCATTTATTTTTATTCCTCCATAATGCTATGTTTACAAATTTGTACTTATCTGTACTTTTTTAAAAATATCTTAATTATAAACCATTTCTCATCTCACGTAACACTCATGTTACTTCTACACTTATCAGATATTATGTAACTGAAAACCACAACTCAGCAACAATATAGCACCATTTTTCAAAATTAAATGGCTTACCAGAATTCTTTAATTCTATCCTTTATTTGTATTAGATGACCCTTTATTCTGGTATTTGGCATTGTTCATATGGAGGAAAGCTTATAAGTTGATATTCCATAAATAGAAGGATTTATTATGATTGATTAATTATTTTCATTTAGAATGCATAGAATATGGTTGATTTAACATTTCTTTCTTACTCTCTGCCTGGAACATAGTGCTATCTATGTAATAGCCACTAAAATATTAAGTAAATTACCTAGACCTTAAACTTCATATGAATAGGAATAACATACAGAACTCTTCTCAGATTGGGACACCTGGGTGGCTCAGTCAGTTAAACGCCTGAGCCTTTAGCTCAGGTCATGATCTTAGGGTCCTGGGACTCAGTTCTGCAACAGATTCCCTGCTTAGCCGGGAGTTTGCTTCTCCCTCACCCTGCTGCTCCCCCTGCTTGTGCTCTCTCTCACTCTCTCTCTTACAAATAAATAAAATTTAAAAAATGAATTCTTCTCAGATAGCTAATATAGAATATCGTCTTTGTATTCATCAAAGGGAAAGTGCCATATAATAATGAAATTCAGACTACTTCAAATTCATTTTTTAACCAGTAAGAAAGTACTGGAAACAAGCCCAAAAATGTCTTTAATGAATCAAAGAAATAGATTGATTTTCAATATCTTAATGTTTCTAAAATAAATTGCAAGATTTTTATACTAGATATCAGTGTAAATATTCATTATACAAGGATATTCTAAAAATAAACCTGAGAAAACTACTTGTCATATATGATGACAAAAACGAGTTTGACAAAAGTCAGTTTGGGTAAAACTTACAACACCTACCACCTGAAACTCTTGTTCTATAATTTAATTATTTTAATTTACAAAAATACAAAAATAACATACCAGAGTAAGTCTATTGATAGCTTTGAAGGTATGCTCTGGTTGTGCACTGTTTACTATTGAAAGGGGAATCAAATATGTGATGCTTATGGTGTGACTATATTAAAATTCAACAAGTTCAGAAGCATACGAGGAATAGAATAAAGACAAAAGATGACCCTTACTTATCCTAAAGATAGACAATGGTATATATGTGCTAGTTGGGGAGAGAATCCAGTCAGTAGATGGAGGATGTGGTAGTGGAAAAAAAAAAAAAAAAGACACAACGTTTTGGTTGAACGTTTAGCACTATATTTAACAAAGTGAAATTGTGTGTTAATAGCCTTGAGTAAAATCCAAAAAATATTTTCAATTCATTGAAGATTATTTAGGAAAAACTTGAAAAAAATACAACTTGATAAGGATTCCAATAAAAGATTCATAAGCAATACAAGTTTCAGAATTTTTAGTATATTTTCCCTAAAAAGCCATTTGATTTAAATTAAAAAGAATTCTATTTACCTGCCACTTAAATAAGAGGAAATTATTTGGTTTTGTAATAAGTCAATAAAATAAATTAACATATCTTCAGAAAACAGATATGCACACTAATTTTAAAATAATAGTGCTTAAGCTGTTCAGCAAACATTTGCAAAACTCCTTGCCATCAGCTAGCTCTGGAGTTCTGCTGGGTGAGTAAGGCCATGTATATTACTGCTCAGAGTACTGACGCAAAGCAATTGTCCCCTTCACCTCCATTTTTTGCCGTTGATATGTCATGCTATGTTGTTTAGAGATACATAGATGGCCCTACATGAAGCCTTTTTTTGTGTGTATATGGGTGACTGTGATTTAACTTTCAAATCAGATGGCTCCTGATTTACAATGATTCAACTTACGATATATTTGGCAATGATGTGAAAGAGAAAGTGATTCAGTAGAAACTGTACTTTGAATTTTGTATTTGGGTCTTTATAAAAAGGGCCAGTGACATGTGGTATGGTGCCGTCTTGTGATGCTGGCAGGGGCAGTGAGCCACAGCTCCCAGCCAGCTTTAAGATTACAGGGGTGAACACCTGATATTCTTACAACCATTCTATATATAACCATTCTTCTTTTTTTAGTGTAATATTTAATAAATTGCAGGTGATATTTGATACTTGTTATAAAATAGGCTTTGCTTAAGATGATTTTGCCCAAATGCAGGTAAATGTAAGTGTTCTGAGTATGTTTAAATAAGCTTAAGGTAAGCTATGATATTTGATAGTTTAGGGGTATTAAATGCATTTTCAATTTTGTATGTGTTTCTCTGTACATAGCCCCCTTGTAAGCTGAGGAACATCTCTATATGTATATGTAGCCTTGGTATGGCTTACATATTATTGGCATGAAACATCTAGAACAGTACATGTGCCATATAATTGTCTACAACATCAAACAAGTTTCTTGAAAACTTGTGCCAAAGGGGTTATGTCTTTAAGGATTCTTATTTCAGAAGGGTTCTCTCAAACATAAGATTTTTCAGAAGTTAAGTGAAAATCTGACCAAACTAAACATTTTTCCATTTTCCCTAGTGAGGAAAGATAGCTAAAATCTATCTGCCATTTTCAACACTGTACTCAACGACTGTAATTCTAATTTAAGAACAGATTATTTATATCAAAACCACATGTTGGTCTAATCTTGCACAATATTCATAAATCTCACTCAGAGCCTTGGACACTTTTATTTGTTGAGTCTATATGGTACTACAGACATTCATCTTTTTTGACCTCATAGCTTCATGTATGTCTATACTTTTGAAAATACATGCATCATAGTTCCATTGTAAAATGTCTGGGTTATAAAATGTGCTATGCTATCAAAATGGTAATAAGAACATACAAATGACCTGATGTAATGAACTGGAGCAGATTGCCTGATATCACATTTCATACCAGAAAGATTCAGTGGTAAGTTTTAAAATGGCCAGCTATACTTCGACTGAATTATAACTCATTTAACTTCTTTCTTTGTGTACAGTATTATACATTAGTCAGTATTAGAGTAAATAAGTACTTTGGACAGATGTAAATATGCTGTAATAAAAAAAAATTTTTTTCTTCTTTCTTTTAGTCCTTTTTACTTGTAAGACTATCCACAAATACCATGCCTCCTCCAAAATAATTTGCAATCCAAATTTATCTCTAAATGAATTTATTGAACAGAAAAAACAAATATATATACACTTACAGTAGACATGTTCAAAAATAGTTACACAATAGCAGGGCCCTAAATGTAAGCAGTATATAGTTTTTGTTTTGTTTGTTTTTTTTTTTTTTTAAAAAAAAAAAAAGAGGTTATGGGAAATATTGGAATTTTATTTCCAGGCCTAGTATTTCAAGACAGTTAACTACACTTACGGTGTCAACAGCCTCTTGTTGGCAGTATGATTTTATTGGCTCCATGGAATAACAGCAAGAATTTACTATTGCTTCTTTCTTTTATGACACACACAGAAAAAAAAAATTGACACACTTGCTCAAGACCAACCAGAATCATGTTAATCTATCAAAATTGATGGGAGGCCTTCACTGCCAAAGTCACTGCTGGGTTTTCACAATTCATTGCAGACAATCTGCTACTCCCATTATGATAAAGGAGAGAAGAGTCATAATCAGGGAAGAAAGTTAGATTAATACTTGTAATTATCATTGAATTATTTAGCCTGCTATAGGATTATTATTATTAGTGTCATTTGATAATTTTCTCTCATTTTATTAAACACAACTGTGAGTAATTACCCTACCTAATATTTCTCTGTATTGGTTGACTACCTAGCAAACATTCATGAAAATATCCATTAGCCACACATATAAAATGCTGCAGTATGATGCTGTTAAATCAGAATATACCACTACCTGATCCTGTAGCTCTTTGAGGCTTTGCAAATCAATTAATTCTATGTTTATTGGATTCTTCCCCTACAATTAGAAAATTTATAATAGAGTCAATGAACATTATTAGTTTTACCATTTTAAACCAGCAATCACACTTTGATTTTTACAACAAAAGCAGAAATATAAACACACACATTTGGATCAGTTTTCTGTTAGTCTGTCTGGACTTCAGAATCCTATTCCTCAAGATAATGCACACCAAAGTTCTGGATTAAACAAGAAATTAGATGGCACCTGAACACTTGGTTTAATACTCTCCAAAGGACTATGCAACTTATTTCTTACATTATGACATTGTTTTACAAAGATCCACACTTTTATAATGTTAGTATTTTTAATAATCAATAAAGTCAATTAATCATGATTAAAATTCAAACATAAAAATTTCTACTTTTTGCTTTTGCCCCCTCCATTTAGAACTTATTTATAGCCTGATAATTCAAAGGTCCCTATGTTTATGAAAATCTGGACAGAAATAGCTCTAAGATCCCATTCAGAACTTGATATTAATCTAAGTCTTTTGGCTCCATTTATCCTGAGAGCAAAGAGTAGGACAAAGGATTTGAGTACTGTTAGTTTATCTGGGAGATTATCCAAGGTAGAAAAGAATGGGAAAGTGAGACAGTGAAGAAGCAACTTTGTCAAAGAGGTACATTGTTGATATAATTGTTGTGGATAGAAAATGAAGGCTTGCTTTTACTGAAAGGTCCTGAGAAACTTCTTTAAGTTGTCCTCATGAAGACCAGAAAACTGACAATTTTATCTATGGTTCTTATTTCCACTTCACTGAGAGCTGTCCTCAGAGGACAATAACTCTCCTCCTACACTTTTGGGTTGTGTTGGAGACATTCTAAAATGAGAGAGAGAACATGAGATGCTATCAGTGTTAAGTAACTGCAATTTCCCATGGAACTATCCACCACAGGTTGGCTATAATCAGGTGTTGGGCCTTGATATCAGAGGGATTTGAGGCAGTATCATTTTAGGTTAATCATTATATCTGAAATTTCCAAAAACTTCAACTGATGAAACTTTGATTATAAATCTATAAATATAACAATAAATCTACAGTATTCCAATTATTTTCCTAGAAATACACAGACAAAGCATCAATTGATTAATATTTAAATGTTACAAAATACTGAACTGAAAGAATTTGGTCATATAACAACGTGTAAGAAGTAGAACTTAGGTTTAGGTTAGAACTCAGGATGCATTTGAGACTCAGTTAAGAAATTGAATGGAGGGATGCCTGGGTGGCTCAGTGGGTTAAGCCACTGTCTTTGGCTCAGGTCATGATCCCAGGGTCCTGGGACGGAGCCCCAAATTGGGCTCTCTGCTCAGCAGGGAGCCTGCTTCCTCCTCTCTCTCTGCCTGCCTCTCTGCCTGCTTGTCAACTCTCTCTGTCAAATAAATAAATAAAATCTTAAAAAAAAGTAATTGAATGGATGTCTGACTATCTTATAGGTTTGCTAAAAATCAGTGACTTTGTGTTCACGTGTGGCTATGCAGGTATTTTTAACTTTCTCTAAGAAGTTATTAGATTTGATTATATAATGGCAGTAAAGGATGGGGAAAAGCAAAGTACAAACCCCATAAAGACAAAGACACTGAGTATGAGAAAAGAGTAATAGATAAGAAGAATCAATGCATTTGAGGAAAATGGGAATTGAAATACACAATGAATGTTGATTTTTTTTAGATGGAGAAAACAAAACTAGCTTGCAAGAAGGAAATAACAGAAGACATGTTGTGATGTGAGACAGAATCCTGGATAAGGCAGTAATGTGGAATAAAGGAGTAGGGAGAGAATATCAGGTAATTTGGATAGGAAGGAGTTAGGAGGTAATTGCTTGATAAATTTTATATGGCCCACTTAAATGCACAGATTTCTCTTCTTTAATTTCTATGGAGAACAGGGTGTCCTTTCTCTTCCCTTTCAGAGCACCAGAGGTGTACTCTTTCAGACTGAAAACCTGAAAATCTCAGGACTCAGTTGCTTAAGCACAGCTGAGAGGACATATTTCAATTAAGATTTACATTTTGCTCTATGTAGTAGACTGTCAAAAGTGGTTTAACCATATTTTTACATTTAATAAGAAGACTACAGAGAGTGTTTTCTGGTGTTGGTTCAGAGTGTCCATCCCTCTGAACAGATTTTTCTCTTAAAGTCCGGGGCAAGAAATCAACTGTTACATATGTATTCACTAAAAAAGCAGCTGGAAGATGCTGAGCACTGTGGCCCATGAGATCAAGGCACCAGCACACACTTGTGAGTGGTGAGCTCCCAAGGCTGGAGGAAAATTCTAGAATAAAGTGCTTATTAGAGAGCCATACCTTTTCTCCTATTTCCTTACCTCTCTGCACTACCCTCTTGTATCCACAGCATTGGAAATGCTTTTAGCAACACAACACACTGAATCACCACAAATTATGTGATTCTCTTGGTGGAAAACTAAACACTGTGTAAAAACTGTGGGTTTCTAGTTCATGCTTCTGGATTGAAAATAATTCAGAATAAGCTGATAGGAGTAGCCAAGAGAGATTTAATCTTCTGTTTGGAAAAGACCTTCTATATAAGTGAGTAGAGGAACCTTTAAGAATTATTCATGTTTAGGGGCACCTGGGTGGCTCAGCGGGTTAAGCCTCTGCCTTTAGCTCAGGACATGATCTCAGGGTCCTGGGATTGATTCCTGCATTGGGCTCTCTGATTGGCAGGGAGCCTGCTTCCTCCTCTCTCTGGCTTCCTCTCTGCCTACTTCTGATCTGTCTCTGTCAAAGGAATAAATAAAATCTTTAAAAAAAAAGAATTATTCATGTTTAGGGGCACCTGGGTGTGGGTTACACCTCTGCCTTTAGCTCAGTTCATGATCTCAGGGTCCTGGGATCAAGCCCCACATCAGGTTCTCTGCTCAGCGGGGAACATTTTTCCCCCTCCCACTTTCTGACTGTCTCTGCCTACTTGTGATCTCTGTCAAATAAATAAATAAAGTTTTTTTTAAAGAATAATTATTCATGCTTACATATATGCACCAGAATGCTATGTCCCTTGTCAAATAGGCTTCAAATCAACAAAAATGATAATATTTTACTTAATAAGTTTTTTAATTCCTCTGTTAACATTTTGGAATACATCATTTTAATGCACATCTGCAAATTTTGTAATCACTTCATGTGAGACAAGGAATGCTTAAAAAGGCAACCAGGGGGCACCGGGGTGGCTCAGTGGGTTAAGCCTCTGCCTTTGGCTCAGGTCATAATTTAAGGGTCCTGGGATCGAGCCTTGCATCAGTCTCTCTGCACAGCCGGGAGCCTGCATCTCTCTCTTTCTGCCTGCCTCTCTGCCTGCTTGTGATCTCTCTCTGTGTCATATAAATAAATACAATCTTTAAAAAAAAAAAGGCAACCAAAAAACATTTACAGTTTTGGACAGGAATTTCCCTTACATTTGGATAAGGATGCAAATTCAACTTCATAATAAATTACACTGCATCATAAAGATTAAATGCACTTGGGATTGCGGTTCTCTCCTCCCTCCATCCTATCGTAGAGACACAGCTGCCCGACTAATCTTCCAAAAACACACATTTTCATGTGCTGCTTTTCAAAACTAGCTTTCCTGTTGCCTGAAAAAATAGTCTCAAATGCTTTTGTCTGGCATTCAGGGCTCTCTAGGATGGGCACTCTGGCCAACACATCACTGCTCGTTTGTTCCACCACACACAAGTGGATCTCGGGCTAGTTATTCAGAGACCCACCTCCTCACCGACCCAGCAAAGGTCTCGTGCATCTACTAAACTCACGGCTCACTCAGTGATGTTCTCAAAGGCCATTAGTGGGTGACATGCCACTGCTAGAGTCAGGAGCCAGTGTGAAGTTGCCGCTGCCTAAGTGCATGGACTGAAAGCGGGAACGTTGATTCTCCAGGAGAAACTGGGGCATTGTTATGAGAAGGCAGACGGCAAAACCCCCAGGTCCCCTATGACTGCTTTAACACACTCTGGACAAACAAATTTAGGAGACAAGTGAACGTATTAACTCCCACTTAGTGCTGTCAGACACCCTGTCCCAGGAAACCCACTTAGCTGGGTTCATTGGTATACAAGTGTCCATTACCCTCATGAATATTACTCACCCATTTTTCCTCGTATCTCAGATTGCATTACTTTAAATAAAACCTTAACAAACCATGGTGTGAAATGAATTTCAAAAAATTTTTTCACATATTCTGTGATGAATCAAATTGAAATATTATTTTCAGTTGCTGTTTTGTCCCCCCCTATTTAAAGATAAAATTTATTGATTAACTGTCATTATTTGTTTGAAAATCACAAGACCAAACAGTTTGTGTGTATTTTGTGTGTTTTTTGTTTTGTTTTTGCTTTTTTGGTTTTTTTTTCCCCTTAAGGCTATAGCCATAATGTCACTAAGACAAGAATCTCAAATTTGCCTGGAAGCTTTCATGGCAACTATTTGTTCAGTCTGAGGGTAGTCACCATGCAGGCCAAATGGCTTTAAAACATCATCAGAGCTTTCTTCCCACAATTCTCTTCCTGTTTTTAAACATTAGTTACCCTGGTTCTACACTGCACAGTTTTCATCTCTCTCCTGTCCATTACTCCTAAAGTTGGGGACCTCTCACTTGGTTTCCCCAGAGCATCTACATTTTATTTGGTGCTT